>NC_062522.1:24897597-25257597 GCF_022655615.1 Tachysurus fulvidraco
ACTTATTCATGAGGTGAATAAGCAACTCATTTTGATACAAAATTCAAAAGAAAAGCAAAGGAAACCTGCTAGATTCAACAGAAGATACAGTTTTCATCCACTTTGCCAAAATTAAAGAAATTTTGCCATAAAGAGTAAAAGAGCAGACAAACTGGAAATGAGGGATAACTAATGCAACCAAATGAAATTTCTTATTTAATGATTGCAAATGTTGGCATAATATTAACATAGTATACCCAAATGTTTCAGCATATAATAATGAACCACTAGTTAAAAGGAATCAAATCAATCAAAAAATACTTATGCTATGAACAAATTAAACAGTTTTGGCATGGATACCTCATGTATTCCCAACTGGTCTTAGCTCTTGTACTTGCATCATTTGTATCCAGTTGGTCCTGTTTATATGCACAGATATAAGTGATAAACTATGTTTGGTGATTTCAGATGACCTCAAATGGACTACAAGACTACAGATGGTATCAATGGTTAAATGTAATTGAAAAACAAAAACGCAAATCTAATAGGAGCACCTATTCATTCATGCAATTAGGTATTGCAAATTACGATACAAATTAGCCCAAGAAACTTCAGAACGTGTTTTTTAGAATTTTCTACTCACAAAAAACAAGAGTTAGCCTTTGTGACAACGCAAACCAGTCTGACCATTCTCAGATTTATTCGATGTTTTACCGATTTTATTTCAGCATTCTGCCTAAACTCAAGAGATGTCAGGATCACCAAACTGCCACTGCTGGACCCCTGAGCAAGGCCCTTCACCCTTAATTGCTCAGTTGTATAAATGAGATAAATGTAGGTTGCTCTGGATAAAGGCATCGGCCAATAAAATATGTGAAAATCCCAGATCAGCAAATGTACTGAAACCAGTCTGTCTGGCTCCCCAAACATCAGTCATGAGTATAATTTTTCCCATTACAATGTTGAATTATTTTATATATTTTTATTATACAATGTATGAATTATTTTATGCATTGTGTTACTGTCACATGCTTGGCTATCTGGGTAGTTACATGAATGACATATGTACATTGTTAGTATTAAAGTAGCCATTGAGTGTGCCTGGTCAACTTAGCCTTTTTGGCTTTCCTGTCTCTCTAAAATTAAGAAAAGTACAATCGATGGTAAGTTTATCTTGTATAACTTACCATATATGTGTATAAATATAACCTATTTGTTGCTATATATCAGTGCACAGGGACCACCATAGCTGGCCTAATATTATTTAACAGGTGGACCATTTTTAGCACTAGTACAACATTCAGAAACTCCAGCATTACTGTTTTTATTAATACATTTATACCAATTGTACATGCTTCTAACAAGTGCCAATGCTGTGCTGAGAATGGTCTACCACCTAAATTATATCTGTTTAGCAGCGATATCATGGTGTTGAAGATATTCTGTCCTTATAACTCCCTTATAAAACATCAGATGCAGATCAGTTTCTCATAAATAGGAACATTCAAATGCATATAAATTTATTGACAAACAAACATTTGTTCAATTATTAGAAACAAACAAACAGCAATGCAATAACTACACATACATTGACTTTATATTCTTGATTTATTATAACAGTATAATCTCTAAAGTACACCACACAATGTGTTAAAATGTCATCTTATGAACATTAAAGTTGTCTGAAATACAAACAAAAAAATCATGTTTATATTATAGTCTGGTTAAATAGTTTTATAAATGTTTCTCTACTATGTATAAAGTTTGATATTAATTGTATGTATATTCACATGTTTATTTGGAGTCTGTTATATTACATAATCAGTGTGAAATATAGAAAATATGAAATGTGATGACATTTTTGAATACAAGTGGTAGGAATCCCTTTTCAGACCAACACAGACTGTCCAAATTACCATGATTTCTTTTTTTCTGCCTTATTTCTTAAATGTGGCATTACTATATTTGAGCAAATTTAATATTAAATGTGGAACATATATAGTCTGATACCTGTACAATCCAATATGATTTTAATTATTTCATTGTATCAACTTTGTATTTTACATTTTCTTTAAATAGTATAATTTCAAGGATGTAACAGTGACAACAAATGTAACAGTGGCAATGCATCTATTGAACTATTTGGTCAGTGGAATGGCAAGAAGATTTTTTAACAGATTTATAAGAAGTACATTACTGAGGACTTTTTATATATATATATATAAAACAATGTATATATACAATTTGCTTATATTTTCACCTGGTATTGTTCTTTAATATTATCATCATCACATCATACCAACATATAGGTAATATATCACATCCCTAGCTCAAAGGACATTGGAAAAAATGCTGTAGTCTCTTCTTCAACTGCAAAGGAGAAACAGGATCTTATATCAGAGTGCATCATATACTTTAAAAGATGAGCTTAAAAGAAAAGACAACATTTTTTGCTTAAAAAGTTTATCCAGAAGAAATAAATCAATGGATGTCAGGATTTCTATCATGTTATTGTCCTAAATTCCTGAGCATCCTTTATGGTGTTCTGGCAGTGGCATCACACAGAATGCTTTGTTAATCACTCTACATTATAATAAAGATAACAAAAACATTAATAACATACATTTTAATAAAGGTTTAGTTTCTGAACTTTAAAAAAAGATTTGCTGTGCAATTTAATGAGTGATTTTTGTTTTAATTATTCAGTTAATTAATTCATGCACATGATAAAGAGTCCTTTTAAAACCCTGTGCTTCTTAAACCTTGACCACAAGTATATAAACTGCAACCTAGGCTTAGGCTTATATATATATATATTAATTAGAGAGAGAAAGCAGTATAGTCTCTTCTATAATTTCTTCTGCTCTTGATTGTACCAATTTTGTGCCTACTTTCTTAAAAACTCAAACTTGGCCATTAATTAAACAAAAAATGCTCAATCTATAGTGTGTGTGCCAAGTATACCTGTCTCAGATTTCATAATTATAATCTATTATAGACTTGTGATATAGATATAGGTAGATATTTTAGTTTTGTGTATCCCTTGCTCATAATGCCAAACATAACTAGCTACTTCTCGATTATTTAAGTGTCCATAATATTAAGTAGTTACTATATCACTATTCACAACTGTATTCTTTCAGAATGTATTTTTCTATGTATATTAAACTTGTATAATAAATGTGAATATTGTGACTTCAGAATATATGCTTCTATGCTGTCATTTATGTATTTCTTGCATATAAAATCTGTGTATCAGTTATGCTCTGCTCTGCTGTATATATTAGAGGCTACAACAAATGAAACAATTTCTAAATTGCCTATTCTAAATGTCCTATTCTAATTCAGAAATGTAATCGACAGATTATAATGGTTAAGGCAACATGAAAGATTTCTGAAAGATAGCAGTCTGAAACCCAATTTAACAAACCTAATTTAAAATTATTTACAAGTTATTATAGTTAATATATACTTTCATATGCTGCATTTTGTTTGGTAGAAGGGAAAAATGTAATCGCTGTAGGTCATGGCACCCCTGGAGAGTTTCATATATTCAGTGTTCTTGTATTCTTTTACAAGTTGATCTTATATAATTCCAGCTAAGATTCAAATATATGGTACTTTTTATATCAGTAAAGTGTCTCTTCATGTACATTTGTTCTTTGTGTACTTACAGTCTATAGAAGTAAGGAGCCATTTGGGAATCGGCTATTTGAGTGGCAGGCACTGTTTGGGCTTGTGCTACTGAGGTTGCCTTAGATTTTCTTCAGCACTAAGTGCATCCTAAGTATCTGTGCTTGAATAACACTCCATGATAGGTTCACTTCCGTTTCCAGATGCTAACTGTCCCATCCTCATGTTTATTGAGCCATAAGACTTCATAGATCTCCTTAAGATGCCAAATTTTTTGCGGTGATAAAGTTCACCTTTGCATAGAGAAATCATTAACAGAACTGACAAGAGCATCCCACCTAGAGTAAGTAAGCCAAGTCCAGCAATGATGCACTTATCAAGGTGAGAGCTGAGCTGCGCATAGTACATCTCCAACTTTTCCATCTGGCGTGCTGTAACCTGGTCTGGATTTATTTGAGCCTCCCGTGGAATGATATAGGCAATGACAACTAAAACAATTCCACTTATGAGAAAAACCAATGCCAACATGAAGCTGTAATCAACAGAATGCTCTTCATAGACTGGTTCTTGTTCTTCATCCGAGTAAACATCTCCTTGAAGAATCTGAGAGCTAGTTCCCCCACCACTGTCAGAGGGGAAATGTTGACTTGTTGTCCTGGAATTAACACCACATACCCTGGTTTCCTCTTCCTCATTACAGAAAGAAGTGTTTTCGATGCCATGTCCCGAGGGCCTGAGCTCACGGAGCTCTACACAATTCACACACTCCATCCACACTCAGATTGGATGCTCATGATTAAACAAAGGGATGAACGTTGTGGCTGGAAACAAGAAGTCAAATTATTTATGCAGCACAATTAAAAGCAACAAGAGTTAAGCAGATTGCTATATAGTTTATACTTGTATTTAAAAGGTATCAAATTATTAAAAATGCAGGCGTGGACACATTACTAGCTGGATGCCTAGAATGAACAAGCTTTTATGTTCAAGCTATTTTTTTTTTTTTCATTAGTTGTCTAGTAGACAAGTGGGTTGCGGATGAATGGTTCATTCTGAAGACAGACACACCCCAATTATAAAAGTATATGCACACTTTTGCTTCCAGGTTAATGCAATTTTTTTCTGTTTTATGTTTCTGTTAATTTATGTTTCTGATTGTTTTTCATTCGTACTTAGTATGTATTTGTCACTTAATTTGCCTATTTTGTCATTTTACATTTAGGCTGGAAAATATCTGATGTGTCTTATCTTGGTTTCATCTGTTTACAAAACAGAAATCTGTATTTAAGATAGTATTAGCCATTTAATAGTTGCAGAATTGTTTTACATAGTCCCTCCATATTCACATGTTCAAAAGAAATTTGGGCCAGGTGTATCCTGTTACCATGTTATTTCATGACAAATTAAGGAGATAAAAAGTGTTGAATTTGCATTCAGAAATTCTTAATCGACACCAAAAGAGATGTCAATGCGAGTGATGAAAGCCATCATTAGCCTGAAAAAAATTACAGACCAATCAGAAAGATAGAAAAGTGGCCAAATCAACAATTTGGTACATTCTGAAAAATAAGGAATTACAGTGGTGAGCTCAGCAACACAAAAAGGCCTGGAAGACCACAAAAGAAAACTACATTGGATTCTTTACTTGGAGAAGAAAAGCATCCAGCCATGACAATAATAGTCTATTATTGTCTGCCTATAACCAAAAGATGGATTCATGATGCAAACCACTGGTAACACTCAAGAACAGAAAGACCACCAGAATAGACATTAATAGAAGTAGACTTAGAATACACTTCTAAAACATCTAATAAGCCTTACAGTTTTAAAACAAGTTGTTCTAGACAGCTGTTCTATACCAAGAAAAGGGGGGGGAATGAATGTGCATGAATAACTGCAATGGAGCTTGGTCAGTGGTGATTATTAAGGACAGAAGTAGCATGATGAATTCTGACGTGAACAGAGCTATACTTTCTGCTCATATTCAGAGTGCAGATGGACTATGATCCAAAATATATTTATAGTACAGATGGATCTTGATCCAAATGTGAAACCAAACCGTGGCAAAGAAATACAATGTTAACTTGACTTCAATCCAATGGAGTATGCTTTTCAAAAAACTACGTTTTGACTGTAAGGGATTATAATGCATGTTTATACATATGTTAGTCAATATTTGTTTCTCCATTTATTTCTGAGCCTGTGAAAATGAAGGGACATTGATTCAAATTGTGTCATTGTGCCATAGATATACACTGCTCAAAAAAATAAAGGGAACACTTAAACAACACAATGTAACTCCAAGTCAATCACACTTCTGTGAAATCAAACTGCCCACTTAGGATGCAACACTGACTGACAATCAATTTCACATACTGTTGTGCAAATGGAATAGACAACAGGTGGAAATTATAGGCAATTAGCAAGACACCCCCAATAAAGGAGTAGTTCTGCAGGTGGTGACCACAGACCACCCCAGTTCCTTTGCTTTCTGGCTGAAGTTTTTGTCACTTTTGAATGCTGGCGGTGCTTTCACTCTAGTGGTAGAATGAGACAAGAGTCTACAACCCACACAAGTGGCTCATGTAGTGCAGCTCATCTAGGATGGCACATCAATGTGCGCTGTGGCAAGAAGGTTTGCTGTGTCTGTCAGCGTAGTGTCCAGAGCATGGAGGCGCTACCAGGAGACAGGCCAGTACATCAGGAGATGTGGAGGAGGCCGTGGTAGGGCAACAACCCAGCAGGAGCGCTACCTCCGCCTTTGTGCAAGGAGGAACAGGAGGAGCACTGCCAGAGCCCTGCAAAATTACCTCCAGCAGGCCACAAATGTGCATGTGTCTGCTCAAACGGTCAGAAACAGACTCCATGAGGGTGGTATGAGGGCCTGACGTCCACAGGTGGGGGTTGTGCTTACAGCCCAACACGGGGCAGGACGTTTTGCATTTGCCAGAGAACACCAAGATTGGCAAATTTGCCACTGGTGCCCTGTGCTCTTCAAAAATCAAAGCAGATTCACACTGAGCACATGTGACAGATGTGACAGAGACTGGAGATGCAGTGGAGAACGTTCTGCTGCCTGCAACATCCTCCAGCATGACCAGTTTGGCAGTGGGTCAATAATGGTGTGGAATGGCACTTCTTTGGAGGGCCTCACAGCCCTTCATGTGCTCGCCAGAGGTAGCCTGACTGCCATTAGGTGCCGAGATGAGATCCTCAGACCCCTTGTGAGACCATATGGCGGTGTGGTTTGCCCTGGGTTCCTCCTAATGCAAAGCCATGCTAGACCTCATGTGGCTGGAGTGTGTTAGCAGTTCCTGCAAGACGAAGGCATAGATGCTATGGACTGGCCCGCCCGTTCCCAGACCCGAATACAATTGAGCACATCTGGGACATCATGTCTCGCTCCATCCACCAACGCCACGTTGCACCACAGACTGTCCAGGAGCTGGCGAATGCTTTAGTCCAGGTCTGGGAGGAGATCACTCAGGAGACCATCCGCCACCTCATCAGGAGCATGCCCAGGCGTTGTAGGGGGGTCATACGGGCACGTGGAGGCCACACGCACTACTGAGCCTCATTTTGACTTGTTTTAAGGACATTACATCAAAGTTGGATCAACCTGTAGTGTGTTTTTCCATTTCGATTTTGAATGTGACTCCAAATCCAGACCTCCATGGGTTAATACACTGAATTTTTGTGTGATTTTGTTGACAGCACATTCAACTATGTAAAGAACAAAGTATTTAAAGAGACTATTTCATTTATTCAGATATAGGATGTGTTGCTTAAGTGTTCCCTTTATATTTTTTGAGCAGTGTATATATAGATTCTATCCAAGAAACAATTAACAGGGTGGAATACACCCTGGATAGTATACCAGTGTCTATGGCTTGCTGTTACTGACTAGAGTGCAAGATTTCTAGTGTCACTTTAACTTACTATTCAATTAGATCTCATCCATGTGTAAAAACGCACATGGTCTATAGAATCCATTTGCTCTTTTACATTTGTTGTACTAGGAGATTTATTCATGGAGTATTTATAAGACACTTTGACCTTGTTCTGGCCACTAACCTTCCCTTGCCGCATTTGTGCACAACTGAAATTTCAGTACATAATTACCATTATTTTATGTTTTCAGCAGACAACGAAGGAAAGCTGCAACAGGGACGAAATTGACGCCAGTGATGTATGGAGTGTTTCACCTACCTTCAGGTGCTGATGAGCGCCAATCACCTAGCATTGTTACCGGATTCTGCGTGTTGCCAGGAAAACCTCAAAGAAGAAGTGACCGTTCGCAAACCGACATATTATATATAATAGGCGTTAAAAAGCAACAACTGAGTTAATACTAAGCCGCAATTAAACAGGTAGCAATTTTAACGTTAACTATAATTCCGACAGCGAGTCAGCGGTGCCGTTAAGGACGTGATCCGCCCTTCGGTCTCAACCAAATGCTTTGAAACAAAGGGGGGAAGGGGACATTGCGTGTTATTCGTATTGCTTTCAAAAACATCGAATTCTTTAGTACTGATAGTGCACCTATTGTCTAATATTAGCAGGTACCGTTCAATTAATTTCAGCATGACGCTGTAAAAGTTAATACAATTTCGCTTTTCCGTTTTTAAAACACACCCCTTCGCTTCTCCTATCATTAATTCGTCCGCTGGTGGATAAACATAAACAAATCACCATAAGCTCTTGTGCTTATAGTTTATTTCTAAGATAAATGTGATGCAGTAATAAGTAGTAGTAGTAGTAGTAGTAGTAGTAGTAGTAGTAGTAGATATAAGTAGCTTTTTTTTTGTCATTTTCTGCTTGAGTGTTTTTAAATTTAATTTCTCAAAGCAGATTTAATTTAGAAAATCATAATGCATAATGTTTCTCAACTCACCTTTGGGTCAAAGGCCTTTTATGTTTGAGCCATTTATGATTTTTTTCCTGGGTGGCTAACATGGTTAGATGGGATGAAATTCATACATTCTTAAAATGAATGTTTAAAAATGGTAAATGAAAATATTGACCTGGTGTAAAAATGATAAATAAGCCACACCAGGCTTGTTTTGAGACACAAAAATGAAATCACACCCTCAGATTTTCCATTGATTTGCAGAGGCCATGATTTCAAATCTGTTCTTGTTAATCTCATAGATTTGTTTATGCATTTTATTCATTTTGCATTTTTCATATTGATTAAACAATTTACAAACTGATGATACAATTTGTAATTTAGTATTAAAACTGTGTTCTATTTGTTAGGATATCTAAATTGCACTTTTTCATTAATGTCATATGAATTATGAAATGAATTCATTTTGCATTTGATTTAGCATTTGCATTGCATTTAATATGCAGATTTTTTTTTCTTTGTCAATACTTAAGGTACAATGTTTACATTTTTTTAATTGTTATCTGAGGTAAATGATTTTAAATATCAAAATCAGGATTATCAGCCAAGTGTGTTGACACACACAAGGAATTTGGCTGTTTGTGACTCTCAAAAGTACAAATATAAATAACATTATACTATGCATTTAGCTTGAACTATACAAGACAAAACAGACAAGACAAAATAGACTATACAAGACAAAAACTATAAAATACCTTTTTATTCGGGTTTTGGCAATGCATATTTTCATGTATAGCATATTTTATTGATTTAGACCGTCATTCTAGAATATCATTCAATATCAAATCATCATTTTCTAAAATTATATGAACACATTAAACGAAGTTAAAATATCTGCATACTAAGCAATGAGCCCAAGTAACATTCTATTTTCCCAGTCTGATGTTTCGTAAAAACACAATTTAATTACATAATATCCATCAGTCATTTCAGTATATCTGTGAGGTGGAGTTGTTTCTATCCCAAGATTCCAGGGGTCAAGATCCGGGTTTAATGCTTATGACACATACTCATACTTTCATTATGTCAAATGAATTAACTCGTGTTATTCCTATAAAGCAGCTCCACTGAAAGGTTTTAAACTATATTTCGACTTTTTCTAATTAGACCTAAAAATAAATGCCGAAAATAAATAAATCTTATTGCATTTATTGAGGCACATCTAAGCCTGGACATCTGCAGATCATCTGAATCAACAACACAGTTGTGATCCAGGTTCAAAACAGCACACCTTTAACTTTTGATCCACCTTCATCTCTCGCCACAATTTTTATCTCATATTCTTTTTATTTTATATATATAATTGTGGCAAGAGTTCAGCTTGTTTTTAAAAATCAACTTAATTCTCAGATACTGATTGCAACTTAACATTGTTTAGATCCTAGGTTTAAATCTGACTACAGCCTAATTTTGTTTTAATCAGACTTTCACACTAATTTTACTTCCATTTTACTTGGAATGACCCAACAAATGGCTGATGTGGGCGGATCTTCTAATCTACACAGTGAGCTGCATTCGGCCTCAGAACCATGCAGCGATTGCGTGTGCATGATGGAGCGAATTAGAATCAGGCATTTTGCAGAACACGACACGTATGGGGTCCTTGACTGTTGGCTAAATCCAAATAACCTTATGTGAGAAGCTGTGGAGTTCGTGTGGGTGAAAGCTCACTGTTCAGTACGAAGAATGGCTGGTATGTTGTTTATGAAACGTGGTAAAATGTTTTAGATATATGTATATATTTATAGTTTTGTCCTTTCTGGCTCGTCAAAGTACGCCTGACGTTAGCTAGTTACTCCTGATGTAACGTGCTAACCAGCTATCCGAAGACAGACATATTGAGCCTGCTGTTATAATTAACTGTTCAGAAAACCGGAAAATACTCGCAAATCACTGATGAAATGCATAACAATATGAAATACATGAGTTAAGTTTTTATTTTTTTCTAGGCTGGTTTAAAGTAAGCCAACTATTTCGTATTAACCTGGTTTAACTTAAGCTAAGGTTCCGTAAGCTAATCAGTGAAACATTACTGTGTTCCTAACTGTGTTTGAACGTGTGTTGTTTATTTGTTCTCTCTGTATAACAAACGATGTGCGTTTCTGTCAACATTTTCTAGGTGAGTTTCTGACACTTTGTTTAACGGTTGAAATGCGCTAAAGAGACGTCCAGGCTTCAAACCAAGTCCACGTAAATACAAGGCCGATGGCTAAATATAGCACAACATAGTTTCTAAAAATACACCCTGTGGTGTATTTACGCTGTATTATAACGGCTTAAACACCGTGTGGAAAATAACCCGTTTTTATTCGAGCTAGTAAACCGTTAACGAACAGAGAACGAAGCTGAAAGTTTGTTTCTTATTCGGACTTTTCGTTCCGCCTTAAAAGCTACAGTAGTAACTTTGCCGCATGGAGTTGGCGTCGTTAAGCACTAGAATGCTGTACAAGGGTAAACGTTTTGATTTGCAATTATACTGCACACTAATGCTAAACAAACAAACACCGCACTAATATTTCATTTTACTGCCTTTTTTTTTTTATTGAGGCACAAATTCGCCATGGAATCGTTTTAATACGCATCTGCAGTGGCCCAACATTTATTTCCGTCCAGAGTTGCTTTAGTTTATTGCCAAGATGTTGGACTGACGATGGGAGAGTCGTCTTCTCCAGCACATCCCAAATACTCTCAATGGGCTTAAAGCAGCGGTGTCTACTCTTATCCGGAAAGGGCCGGTGTGGGTGCAGGTTTTCATTCCAACCAAGCAGAAGCCTGGTCTAGACTCTGTCGTGGCCAATCCATGTGTGAGTCTAGACCAGGCTTCTGCTGTTTTGAGTTGACCTTATTTTTTTGTTCACATAACCTAGACCTGACCAACTGAAGAAACACCACATCACCACAGGCTTGCATGGTTTGCATTAGGAATGATGGGTGTGGGATAAATCTGGACTCATCAGACCATGTGAAGCCTTTTTTCTATTTATCCTCACTAATAAGTGGTTATCTTAGTAACAATTAAACATGGCTGTGAGTTCTGCTGTTTTTTTTTTCTCCCATGTTTTCATTTTGCCAAACGTTTAAATGATTATTCGAATCATTCAGGATTTTGTTTCTTGACCACATTTCTTCCTCAAAGATGATGGTCCACCACTATTCTTCCAGGTTCAATAACATGTTAGACATTTTTTCAATTAGTATCAGCAATCTTTTATTTATTTTTCTAGTGTATATATAAAGTGGTATATTAGAAATATATCATAGCGAAATGTAAATGTTTTCTCTGGACATGTGATAAACACCTGAGTGATACCTCAAAAAAGGAAGCAGGACTTTTAGCACTGTGGTTAAGCCAGAGGCGCTTTCCCTGTTGGTGAGAGGACATCAGAAAAGAATCTCAGAACACATGTATAATACTACACAATAACTTTACCATATTACCATAACTGCTTAATATGTTGCATTGGCTCAAATTAAATTAATAGTGATATAATATCCTATTTTCATGAAAGAAATGGAAGACACCAACTGAAAATATAAACAACAGTCAGCATTTACTCCTAACACAGCTGAAATTAAATGCCACTGGGACCCAACATGGGAGTTGGCAGGATGTTGCAAAATAATATGCAGATACACACGAATTGTGTAAAACTAGTTCTTCAATCTATTTCAACAAGATTTATAAGTCTGCAAACCCTGTGCTCAAATGATGTTTCTTGTTTTTCCACACGACTGTGTAGCTCTAAAGACGTGAAAATCCCAGGAGATCTGGGGAAAAACTCAAACTGACACCATCTGGCACCAACAACCGTGACTGTTAAAGGCACAAATTCCTCATCATGACTTGTATGTTTTAATAGACAACATAGAAGTTGTCGTCATCGACATTGCTCCAATGGCCCCCGGCCCCCTGGCAAGTGTTATCTGCGCTTGTATGTAGGAGACAATGATAACTGAATAGTACTTAAGAACCCAGCAGACACCCAAAAGCAAACCTTTGGCACATTACGTCAGGCACAGAAAGAAGGTGACGAGTAATTCCAGCGTTGTCGATGTGACATTTGAACTCGCTGCACATTTGAAGTACACATGAAATACACATACAGTATAATCTATTTGGGAAATCAATGTTCAAAGCACATTTGTTGACACCTAAATTTACTCAATGTCTGTTTTGAAATTCAGAAAACCGTCTTAAATGATTCTGAAGATTTTCAAGATAGCCACCAAAATTGCAGTACTTTATATTCTACAGTGTATATTATTTACTGGAGCTGTCAAAACCTGAGCTTGGTCTATATGCGGCGTGACTGACTCAAAGGGCATCTCATCTGTTCCATGCCTAAATCAGTCGGCTTCCGCACTTTAGAAATGCCTCTCTTAAAAAGTGTAAACACGCAGAGCATTACAGCAGAAACGATTACGGAAGACTCTCAGGTTTTCGTTATTTTTATTTTTTTTTTAAATGTTGATCAAAATACACATCATAAATATCAACATCGAGTGACCATTTGTTTTCTGAAGTTTGCTCGTGGTTGTGAGTATATCTTAATGACATTATCTTATGTTATCTTTTACAGAAACAAAGCAGCAGGACCATGCTTTATATGATGTGCGCTTTGATTTTAAGGTTGGGAACCGAGAACCGGTTCTTATTCAGAACTGGTTCTGTTTTTTAACAGGAACCGGAACCGCACGGAATTTTTAAGTTTCGGTTCCAAACGCGGTTCCGATGTGATGACGGGCAAAGCGCTGGGAGAGGTCACTTTAAATAGCCATGTCTTACCTCATGAATATTAATTGTTTACATCACGCAACCAAATTAACACAGCTTACCACAGAAATCAGTCACTCACGCTGCTGTGCTGAGGTACGCTTTGTGTTAAACATGTCTTTAAAAAAAAAGGTCTAAAGTGTGGATTCATTTCCAAAGCTACTGTACAACAATGAAGCAAATTTACCCCCTCTGAGAGGGTTTTCTCCACAGCTGGAGATACATTAAGCCAGTAAAAGTCTTGTCTTCTCCAAGAGAAAGCAGACATGTTAATTTTTCTTCAGAAAAATTGCTAACTGTTTTGCTAAGTTGTAATTCTGGATGTTAAATTTGATGTTCGATTTATTTAAATTTAAATTGATATGAATCGAAATGCTCTTAAAATATTTAAAGCGCGATTAATAAACATAAATGGAATTGTTTAAGTATTGTGCATTATTTTTCACATTTCTTTTATTATGGAATCGGAATCAGAACTGGGAATCGTAGGGCAGAACTGGAACCGGAATCAGAACCGGAAGATTTCTTTTGATACCCAGCCCTATTTATAAATGTATAGAGTAGTGCTATTAAAGCAAGCTATCTGTACAAAATGCTGTCATCCCCTTGTCAATCAGTAAATTTTCAAATGATATCTTGTATAAACATTGAGTCTATTTATACCCCTTCTTGAAACTGTTGATCACAGCCAATTTAAAAACGTCATTTTTATATTGCACACATGCGTATAAGTGTGTATATATAAAATTTGATGAAGGTGGTTACATATAATAAAATATAGACCCAAGTTAATAAGTACAGGTCTGTGTGTGCCCAGCTTTTTTTTTTTTTTTTTTTTTATCGTAAGGATGACCTTTTCTTGGATAAGTCAGCGGCTCTTTAATTCTGCCTCAGTATGTTTAGGGGGTTTCAGACTTATGGTTTAGCCTGAAACAGAGCATGTTTTGCAAGAACAATTGATAATGTGAAAGCTGTGATGCAGACCAGTAACCACACCAAGGTATTAAACCAGAGACTACTTTTAGGAGATGGTATAAGTTTGCTTGTACCAGAACTGAGCTGTGATTTATTTGAATTTGTGGAGCATTTGTGTTTTAGACAAGGAGGGCATAATTAGCATGACCTACTGGTGTAGTAATGTAGTTCAGTATTTTAAATGGCAGTGTACACCCTAGGTGTTTTGAGAAATACTAAAGTAATATTGATTTTTATTTATTTATTTATTTATTTTTTGGGTAGTATCTTGCACCTTGTCTCATATGTGATGGTCAAAGTTCAGACACCTTCTGAGTATTGTATGGTAATGGCATAGAAAATAAACAGAAAATGTTACCAGTATTTTGACTTTCATACAAATAGATGTATTTTTGTGAAGCTTTACCAGTTACCAGCTGCGAATGTGATACAAACCAAGCAAAAGGACAGATTGGTGATGATTAGAGCCAATAAACAAAAATGATCTAAATGGTGGATCTGGTGTAAAAAAGATTTTAATAATAATTTCTATGATTATCTAGTTATATACCGAGTATGGCTCTGCCAGGTAGGCAAAATATTCCCATACCTTACTTCACCCTGCATCTTTTTGCCTACCTGGCTTGGTCTTTATTTTCTGCTCATACTATGTGCGATGCGCATTGCTGCACACTGTTGCGATAACTCAAAAGATGATGCTTGTATTGGATGCATAAGTAAGAATTAGTTGAGATTTGTGTATACTGTCATACTGAATATACTATCTTTAATAATATCCAAGTCTTGTATAATTAATTTCTTTTAAATCTTCTCTTAAAGGCCTGACGTAATTTCTCGACTACAACACTGAGCGCCACCAGCAGTTGGTGGTTGTACAACACATCCAGCCTTTGCTTTGGATATCTGTTTTGAAACCTGACCACCTCCAGCAACAACAGAGAGACAATGTACTGCCTCCAGTGGTTACTTCCAGTCCTGCTGATTCCAAAGCCACTGAACCCAGCTCTGTGGTTTAACCACTCTATGTTCATGGGTTTCTACTTGCTTAGCTTCCTGTTGGAAAGGAAGCCATGCACCATTTGTGCCTTAGTGTTCCTCGCAGCATTGTTTCTCATCTGCTACAGCTGCTGGGGAAATTGCTTCCTTTACCACTGCTATGACTCTCCACTGCCAGACTCTGCGCATGATCCCAGCATTGTGGGCACTTAGACTCCAGGTTTTCAAGAAATCCTAATTGCTTCTTGGACAAAACTTGGACAATGTCTGACTTTGACTTTTAATTAATAAATATCTAATGAGATGCTGAGAAGTTTGCAGAAGATAAGAGCCTCACTGAAGTCATACTTTAATCACACAAACTAACATCTGCTGTTACTTTTTCAGTTCAAGAGATTACAAATATTGGCCCATGGGCTGCTTATAGGGTTTTCATCCTGAGTTTCCTTTATTTACCTGGATACCAAAAGTTTCTGAGCAAGCATGTTTGAGTTTTATCATATACCTGTGTTCTTGTGTCAATCAGTTTAAGTCCCAGGGTCTGAGGTGACTTCAGTGTTGGTTAATGTACAAACTGGGCTTTCTAGAGCTTAAGAGTATTTAAAGTAACGAGCTGTACTTGTGGGCAGCTCAGTTTGTTCAAATGCTGTTGCAGCTTTTAATTCAATAAAATTCAGAATGATCTAATTGTAATAACAAACTTTTGAGTTTCTGACTATAGATGCTGGAACAATGATGAGGGGCACATAAAGGGGCATCTAGAGTTTGGGTTGACCATATTTGCTCTATGCTTGTTAATTGTCACTGAAATCTTACTCAGTCAAGACAGGTAAAATGAGACAATATGCGTTCGATTGATTTGTTTTTGTTTGACCAAATAAGAATAACTACATTGCTTTCTTTTGAGTCCTTCCATTTTTTCATTTTGAATGAAAGCACACTTAAATCCTACTGCTTTTTAAAACTTTCCAGTACTAATGTAACAAATTGAGTTATTAAAATATAATGCCCAAACACAGAATCTTTTTGAGTACAAGTATGAATGTTTCCTCATACTGAACAGCAGGCACCATGGGACGAATTGCATTTAAACATCTAGTGAATTGTATGCAGTGTGCAAAGGTGAGCTGCTGCAAAATGTGTTGTATCCTATTATACCAGCAATACACACAAACAAAAATACCTAAAAAAAAAAAAAAAAATAGAAATGACAATTTTGTGTGTACGTGTAAAGGTCAAAGGGGGATATTGAAGCATGCATGCAATCAAGTTCTGTCGTTATTTGCAAAAATAACATTAATGGGATAAATTAAGTAACTTAAAAAATTGTATCCATTATATGAAAATAGGATGCTTCAAATTACATTATTTAATCAAGTTGTTTATAACCTGTGATACTGGGCTCCATTATAATCATTTGAAAGAGGCTCCAGATCCAGAATAAAGTAGTTACTGAAGATTATTAGTATTGGGTAACACAATGGACTGATATTGCCTTTGGGTTGTATCCCTCCCTTGTACCTAGCATTTCCCTTATTAGACTCTGGTTTCTCTGTGACGATGATGGGAACACTAATAGTATAGCAAGTTTAAACTCCTAAAGTAACAGTGTGTAGTAATTAGGAATTTTTGGAGTAGATCAAAAATACTTACATACAATATTAACACTGATATCTTAATTTTCTGTGTTTCAACATAAAATTGACCTGAAATATGAAGAGATCTCATCTAAGTCCTAAAGCTATATTAAGAATCTAGTTAATAGAATGATGCAATGAAATCGTTTTTTGCATTTGTAACTATGCAAAATTATCCAAGACTTTATAAGGCTAAAAAATAGTCTGGTCTATAAATATTTGGAATGTGTATTTTTGCCTCCGTAAACAACTTGAGATAAAGCGATCAAAAATAACTGCTGTAAACTTTTAGCTTTACTTATATAGATGGACTTAAAGACTATATAAGCAAAAATATACTTGAATATAAGTGTTTTGACTCATTTTTAAAATGTAATAATGGCTGAAATTAGCTAAACAACCCTGAAAAGTTAACATATCCTTGAATGTTTGGCCACATTATACACTCAAGGATTTACACGTCTAAATGGCTATTAAAGGGAGGTTTCCTGTGACTCATTGTAATTAGTGTCTGTGTATAAATACTCAGTAAGGTTCTTAGCTCGTGATGCTCTGACTTGTCTGGTACTGCACCATGGGGAAGACAAAATAACTCCTAATGGACCTGCATAATGAGGTAGTTGAACTTCAAGCAGATAAGTTATCTCAAAACTTGAAAATGCCAGTCAGTTCTGTTCAAACTCTTATAGAGAGGTGGAAAATAAGAGGTTCTGTCTACTACTGCCAGAAGAATTGTTCTGTTGCAAAGAAAAACCTGTTTTGGGGCTGTGTGAGCACCAGTGGAACAGGGAAGTCAGTTAAAAATGATGGCAAGATAAATACAGCATGTAATCAGAAAATACTGGTAAACAATTTGCATTCTACAGCACAAAAGCTGCTCCTCATGTTCATGTTCCAAGGCAAGGTTGGCCCCGTTAATGGCTACAGCAGAAAAAGATGAAGGTTCTGGAGTGACCATTACAATCTCCAGACCTCAGTAAATGGGGCAATAAACAATATTAAAACTAAAGGTATGCAAACCTTTGAACAGGGATTATTTTCTTATTTTCTTTATTGTTGTATTTTGTTTGATGATTGTGAGATTCCATTATGACTTACATATCAACTTGAGTCCTAATAAGAAATAAAATACATTTGTTTTGCCTTCTCACTCAAGTTTTTGTTAAAAAGTGGGATACATCTTGCAAAAAACGTGTGTGTGTGGGGGGTGGGGTGGCTGGCTGGCTATGATAGAATTTCAACCTGTTGCATATGGGGCTGTTTAGCAACATAATGGTCAAAGTTACATGCTATAGATACTGGTGGAAGCATATATTTTGATAAACAGTTTTAAGTATAGTGCTGTTTGTTCCCATTTTTCCCAGTTCCTCCTTAGCCCTACATAAGCTCATTGACCTCACTCCTTAAACTTCTGTATGCCTATATCTCTTGTCACAGCTCACAGATACAGAAGCTCTCATTCACAAACCAGAGGCTGAACTACAAGTAACCTAATAAACCCTCCACAACTAGCAATGTTGGTTGTCATGATACAGGTTTGCTGTTGTCTCAGAGATGGTGCTTAACATCTCTCACACTGTTCAACAAATCAATCTCAGCTTTCATATCTCATCCAGTTAGAGTTACTTTTCCAATCGACCTCTTAACATGGTCATTTACCACCTTCATGGTCACCTTGAAGTAATAAACATGCTCATATCTGACTTTCCTACAGTCAGCGCCAAACTTGCTGTCCTCAGAGACATTAGCCATTCTCTGACAAGCTCCATTCCCCTCTTTCTTCTCCCTCGTCTACATTCATTCTCCTTGACATTTAATAGGTGCCTTCCTACAGACAAGGGATGACTCTCCTTTACAATGACCATCCCTATCTTTTCCAAAATCAGCTATCAATATTTCTCTACCACTCACCAAAGTCTTCAGTCTATCTCCACTGTGTCCACAGCTTCCTGCACCCTATCATCCCTTTTCTTTTTTTCTATTGGCATTCCTCATCTCACTTTCATCATGCATGGACCTCCTCTTCCTTATATCTTCTAAACCCAGCAAGATTTCTTGCCCTGTTTCTTGGTTATAAGATGTAGGTATGCAGCAATCAGAGAGAATTACAGCAGAAAGAAAGTGGAGTAAATCATAACTCGACCCAAAACATCATTCCTCATCCTTCAGTAGTCTATGACCTATGGGAATTTGTGGCAACTGTTTGCTTCCTACCTTGTAGATTTATCAGGTGACATGGAGAGTATCCATTATCTGCTCTACTTAGACTTTGTACCTTTGTCCCACATGGTTTACTACTTGGTCTTCTGCTGTTCTCCCTCTCAGTCTCTTGGTGAGGTCATTTCCTACTCATCCTTTCCTCCCTCAGACACTCCTTTTTTGTAGTCAAATCTCATCGAAAATGGCAGCTCATCAGATGAAATCTCTGCAAAACTGAACTGCTCTTCATCCCAACCTAGGTAATGTAATGAAATTCATCTTGATGTCCTACCTGTCTTGAGTCACTGTAAGTCTTTGTTTTAATTTAAAGTGTTTGTGGGCTTTTTATATATATTATCTCCAAACAAAGTTTTTAGAATTATAGTATTTTTAATCTGACATAGTGAACCAGTATAAGGATAAATTACGTTTTCTTTTATATCATGTGGTTTGTGAGGTATGTTTGTGTCACTTTCCTGAATGAGAAATGGCACCAGGATGCACTATGAGAAGAATACAACCCGGCAGATGCAATGTGATGCTCTGGGCGATGTTCTGCTAGAAAACCTTGTGTCCTGGCAAGTATGTGGTTGTACCACCTAACAAACAGTTCTTGCAGGCAAAGTACAGCAGGTACACCATATTGTTTAGCAGGCAAGTGGTTTTACTGCCACTTCCCAGCTTGTTTTCAACCTGCCAAAGTTCTCGCATACCACCCCGCTGCTGCGATCCCTCCACTGGCTTCTGGTAGCTGCACGCATCAGATTCAAAACACTGATGCTGGCCTA
This sequence comes from Tachysurus fulvidraco, assembly GCF_022655615.1. Lineage (NCBI taxonomy): Eukaryota > Metazoa > Chordata > Actinopteri > Siluriformes > Bagridae > Tachysurus > Tachysurus fulvidraco. The sequence continues at coordinate 24,917,488 of NC_062522.1, forward strand.
CAAAGCCAAAAATGGACCAGCTCCCTCTTACCTCAAAGCCCTCATCATTCCTCGCACTGCACCCCGCACCCTCCAATCTACCAGCACTGTTCGACTGGTTCCACCATCTCTCAGGGTAAGAGGCAAGTATACTACAAGAGTCTTCTCTGTTCTGGCACCAAGGTGGTGGAATGAACTTCCCCTAGGGGTCCGGACAGCTGAGTCACTGGCTATTTTCAAGTGGCGGTTGAAGACCTACTTATTCAGGAAACACTTAAACTAGCACTTCTTTCCTTTTGCATTTAAAAAAAAAATAAAAAATACAACCTTTGACACTTTTTCATTGTAACTTTGAACAAATGTTTTAAACTCATGGTATCTTAAGTATGTAACCTAGTGAGCCAGCATTAATGTATTCAATGTTAGAGATTTAAGCACTTATGTACATCTGCCAAATGCTGTAAATGTTTTAAAGATTTTCTTTTTGCCGTGGCATCTTTTAACACTGTGTGCAATACTTTACATCTTGAATGACAATCTAAACACTTTAAACAATTTAAAGATAGCAAATTCCCCATGTGACATGCTTCCATAATCACCTTACATTTTGTTTTTGTGCAGGTCCTACTATTTTTTCACCTCACTTAATTCCCATTTATTTCATGTTTACTGTAATTCAGCTCCACATCTTTCAACTTTGTTCTTATTAATTAAGCCATATCACATACAAGAGTGCTGTTATACAAAATATCAGCATAGGTATGAATCAACAAGCGTGAATATATAATTAAGAATTTAACTGAGTAACTGACATTTTAGGCACAATATGTGCAAATATATTGTTTATTTTTGCTCTTTCAACAAAAATAACCATGGCTGGATAGAAATTTTGCATGTTGCAATGCAAAACACAGACTGACAGAATTGCCAAATACAACCTTTTTTTGGACCTTTGACAAATATTTCCAAATTAATCCCAATGATTTATTTTTAGCTTAATCCAAACGTGTTTTAATCATATATATCCCATAAATTTGATGAATTGAAAATATCTATTTTCTGTTTCAAGTTGTATTTGTGATGGTGCTCATCACAGTGTGTGGGAACAATTTAGTTTACCTAATGAGTATACTGCAATTCTGGTCATAAAAAATAATTCTTCTGCGAAGAAAATGTTACAATTTTAGGCTACAGGAGACAAAGAGTGACACAATAAAGTACACATGTTAACTTTTTGCAAATAGCCAACATTTAAATAAAAATATATAAAATATTCAAAAGAACTAAGACTGCAACAGAGAACAGGACATCTTTTCTGCTAAAAAAATAAAAAATAAAAAAAAATTTATCACACAGCTGCTAACAAATATATAATAATATTATCTTTATTTAGATTAATATGTATTTAAAGGGGGGACACGGTGGCTTAGTGGGTAGCACGTTCGCCTCACACCTCCAGGGTCGGGGTTCGATTCCCGCCTCCGCCTTGTGTGTGCGGAGTTTGCATGTTCTCCCCGTGCCTCGGGGGTTTCCTCCGGGTACTCCGGTTTCCTCCCCCCGGTCCAAAGACATGCATGGTAGGTTGATTGGCATCTCTGGAAAATTGTCCGTAGTGTGTGATTGCGTGAGTGAATGAGAGTGTGTGTGCCCTGCGATGGGTTGGCACTCCATCCAGGGTGTATCCTGCCTTGATGCCCGATGACGCCTGAGATAGGCACAGGCTCCCCGTGACCCGAAGTAGTTCGGATAAAGCGGTAGAAAATGAATGAATGAATGAATGAATGAATGTATTTAAAGGAACACCCAGATGTATTTACTTATTTTCAGCTGGACCAGAATCGTCCCCGTGACTAAACACAAAAAAATTAAAAAAGTAAAATTTTTTGCCTTTGTTTGTTTTTTTTTTGTTGTTTTTACACATTTGCAATTATTGAATTTAATAATGTAAGCAATGTTGATTAAATATAGATCAAAACTGATTAAACATGGATCACACAGTTTATAATATTTCAAATGGTTAGCTAAATAATATTTAAAGGCAATATTAAGTAGTGTCCTGCTATATGACTACATACTTCATTTTGCTTTACATCAATACATAAATTTCTGCATGCAAGCTTAGTTTTAGGTTTCTTTTCTGGAGTTGCTTCTGTGAGGGATTCTACTAGTTTTTTGTCTCCTTATATTTTCTGAACAGTAGCAAAAGAATTAGCTGAATTAGTGTGATCACTAGAAGATTGTTATTTCTGTTTTTAGGTTTTTATAAACTTCCTCTTGTAGCTCAGCTCGTATCTGGTCCATTCTCTGGAAAGCTTTGTGACCTTTTGTCCCTGCAATAAAATGTCAATAGTTAATATTAACCATTGATATTATATTAAACATAGGTATTAACAGTATAATTAATATTAAACATTGAAAATATTAAACAGTGAACTGATTATGTTAATGAAACCATTTTCATCCTGAAAGTAGCCATTATAATATAGGTGTATTGTGGCTTTAAGGGATGCACATGGTCTGTTACAAAACTTAAATTTGCTGTGTCAAGTACTGTAATAATTGATTGGTATCAGTGGGCCCAATAATTATGAAAACATTACCCACACCATTACATCACTTCCACCAGCCTGGTCAATGGATTCATACTTTTGGCACCAAATTCTGACTCTACCATATATGAGCCTCAGCAGAAATCAAGATTCGTCAGACAAGGATATGTTTTTCCAGACTCAGCTTTCTTTATTTGTCTGACAGGAGAAGAAAACAAGTGTTCTGCTGTTGTAGCCCATCTGCCTCAACATTATTGTTGATTCTGAGGTATATTCTGAGATGCTTTTCTGTTCACCACAATTATACATCTGAGTGGTTATCAGAGCCTCAGAGTTACTGTAGCCTCGGCTCAAATTAGTCTGGTTATTCTCCATTTACCTCTCACATCAACATATGTCTGTCTGCATAACTGCTGCTCAGTTTTTCTTTATTGTACCATTGAGTAAAGTCTAGAGACTCTTTGTGTGAAAATTTCAGGGGACCAACAGAAATACTCAAACCAGCCTGCATTCTGATGCTTCATGTATCCATCAAATTTCTGGCCCATATCTAAATGATTTTATGTATTGTACTGCTGCCACATAATTAGCTGTTTAGAAATTTGTTTAGAAACCGATGTACAGATTTTCCTAATAAATTATTTTGAGTGTAGATAATAAGGTATTATCTTTATATATATATATATATATATATATATATATATATATATATATATATATATATATATATATATATATATATATATGATTACATCTTTATATAAAATATTCTAGAGCTAAGTTGGATTTGCCTAAATATTTAGAATTCACATGTGATCTTTATAGAGCGTCTCAATCAGAATGCATAGCATACATTGCCACTTTAGTTTGTTATTCTTCTTTAAAAACTGTGTGTACTTCTAGCATCAGGTTAAAAGGTTACCAAATGAAAGAATGGTCTCTCTGGCTGCATTCCTTAACTCTTCATCTGTGGAGTGCCACAGTTCAGCCACTTGCTCAGCACTTTCAACAGCCTAGGACATAGATCACAGATTTTAATCTTTACTGATTTCAAACCCAACCTTTTTACAGTATAAACCATTTTTGTAGGTGTAACATCTCAGTCATTAATAAATAAAGTAAATTAGCCACCCCAACAGGATAAACAAATTTCATAACAGGATAAAGGTGATCAGTCAGAACAAGATTGTATTGATTTAGACTGATTCTTCTAAATAAATAAAAGCACGTGGAGTTTAGTAAAAAGGTGCATTTCAGCTTGTCTATTTTCTTTCAGCTCTTGACCTGTTTCAGCAGGATTTTATGCATTTTTCTTCTGCCACATGATGATAATGAGAGGGTAATTATATAGCTACGTGGACAGGTGTAATATTTATGTAGATTTTAAGTTTAGATTTTTTGTACAGTTTCAGAAACATTTTGCTCATGAGCTAGTTTCTAGATATTGTAATTGCTGACAATAGATAGATAATCTATTCAGATCAAATTTCTGTATATTTACAGCATTTGAATAAACTATTAGAATTGTTGTTACAGACTTTAGTTGAAATGAAAATGGTTACCTTTAAGCATTTTAGTGCCAAACATGCCTGCTGCTGCACTTGAATGTCATTGTCTTTCAACAGCCATGTATAGTGGACCACGGCCTAACGCAAGGTGAAATAATTAGATTTATATTTTAACCTTGAAAAATAAACAAATATAAATACTTTGGAACACATTTACATTAAAGTGAGTTGCTTATTGCATACCTTTAACTTGAAGGATTTACAGACTGAGGCCCTAGAGAGGCAGGAAGCAGCTGAAAACGCAACCTTCTGACTATTATCTGTAAGTAACTTGGCCAAGAGATGTAGTGTTTGCCCCATTGGTTGCAGTTCTGTGATCATCCTTCCCTTCAGCTTCTTGAGGACCTTCCTCCTCTTCGGGGTCTCTAGACATGATACCAAATACACTAAAACAGATGAAGAAAAACACTTAGGATATTCCTGTACATATTTATGTTTTGATGATTTGTAAATACCAGAAATACCATACCAAAAATATGAAATATGACAGATGTTTGAGTATGGGTATATACAGGTGTATTCAGAAATATCCAGAGACATTTGGTTTTTTGCAATTTATTTTGTTAGAGTTCATTTAAAACGGAATCAATAATTTACTTTCTTGGACATCAAACTACACATTCTTCTACTTTTGGCTTTTACCGTTAGGGGTCACCACAGCGAATCATCTGTTTTCACTTAACTCTATCCTTGGCATTCATTACTCTCATATCAGTTAACTTCATGTACTCTTTCAATACATCCATATATCATCTCTTTGTCCTTCCTCTTGACCTCTTACCTGGCAGCTCCATCTCCAATGTTCTTCTACCAATATAACTACACTACCTTCTCTGCACATGCCCAAACCATCTCAATCTATTCTTTTTGACCTCTCCAACATAAGCTGACCCTTTGATGTGCTCATTCCTAATTCTGTTGATCCTCGTCACTCCTAAAGAAAACCTAAACATCCTCATCTCTGCTACCTCCATCTCTGCCTCATGCCTTTTCCTTACTGCTACAGTCTCTAAACCATACAGCATAACTGGCATTACTACTGTCTTGTACACCTTTCCTTTGATTCTTGCTGACACTCTTCTGTCACACAACGCTCCTGACACTTTTCTCCACCCACTTCAACCCGTCTTGCCTCTTCACCCTTTTTCCGCACTCCCCTTCGCACTGGATAGTTGACCCCAAATACAGTATTTTCCACACCATAAGGCGCACCAGATTATAAGGCGCAGTCTCAATTACGGGGTCTATTTCTGTACTTAACCCATACATAAGGCGCACCGTATTATAAGGTGCATGCTAAAACATACGGTCCACAAAAAAAGGTAACTGAAGAAAAACAGTGTGTTTAGTTGAACTTTATTCTACTATTTAACAATACACACACATTATTTTTTAATCAATCTTCTCCCACAAATCCATCAGTTCATATTCTTGCTTCCTCCACTTCCGAACCATAGATTCATTGATGTTGAATTCTTTCAGCTGCTCTATTCCCATTTGCAACCGCATAACTGATAGCCTGTAGTTTGAATTGTGCCTCATAAGCATCAGATTTTTATTGGCGGATGGCAAACCAACTTAAGGTGCATTTACCGCCACCTACTGGACTGGAGTGTGGAGCGCATAATGGTTAGGAAGAAACAAATGTTGTTTTGCAACATACAGGTAGTTATACCTACCGGAGGCGTGGCGAAGGTAAGCGTACATACTGTAAGTAATACGTAATGTTCTCTGATTGGTTTATCGCTCCCAGCGTACGTAGTGTTTGTATTATGTCCCTGTGTCTGCGGGAAATGGTCCGACAGTCAATCAAGCGGAGTGCTTACCAAAGTGGCACAACATTTTTACAGATTTTTGGAACTCAGTGCACACATAAGGCGCACGGCCGATTTTTGAGAAAATTTAAGGCTTTTAGGTGCGCCTTATAGTGCGGAAAATACTGTACTTAAACTCCTGCACCTTCTTAAACTCAGACCCCTATAACCTCACTTGTTCTATTTCTCACCCTCTTGTTCAAACAAGTCATACGCAAACATCATTGATCTCTGAGATTCCTGTCTGACATTTGTCAACATGTCCAGCACCATAGCAAACAAGAAGGGACTTGAAGCTGATCCTTGTAGCCCTACCACCGTGAAATCCTCTGTCTGACTTACAGCATATCTCACTGCTGTCATACTCCTCTCGTGCATATCCTGAACTACCCTAACATACTTCTCTGCCACTTATGACATCTTTATATGGTACCAAAGCTACTCTCTCAGCACCCTGTCATATGCTTTCTCTAAATCCACAAAGATGCAGTGCAGCTCCTCCTGACCATCTCTCTTCTCCATTAACATTCTCAGAGCAAAATTTACACCAGTAGTGCTCTTTCTCATTATGAAGCCATACTGCTCCTCACAAATATCCACTTCCCTTCTTAGCCTTGCTTCCACCACTAGCTTCATTGTGTGGGTCATCAACTTTATACCTCTGTAGTTGTTATAACTCTGCACATCACCCTTGTTCTCACAGATCAATACTAGAACACTTCTCCTCCATATCTTCTAAGATCTAGTGATTGAGCTGGCCAAGCCAGCCTCGAGAGTATTCCAGCAGCTGCTGTCTTCTCCAGATACATCTTACCCCCATAGGAAAACTACTTGGGGTTGTCTTGCTGCCATTTAAGGTTATACCTAGTCAGTTGTTGCCCAGAAGGCCTCTTCAGTATGGGGTGGAATCCATGCTGATTGAGAATTCCTTGCACATGATGCAGATCCTTCAAATCTTTTAGTCCTATCAGTCTGTTCTTGTCTTGATAAAGGAAGGTTAGCCTACAAGCCAAGAAACTGGATCAGGACAGAAGTGCACATGAGCTCAAGTTGACAAGTAGTTATGAACCCTACTAAGGTTGGAAATTCAAAGAAATGGTTGCAGTGGGTCAAGATGCACAAACTATGAACTTTAGATGACTAGAACCAATTCTTATGAATTGATGAGTCCAAGTTTGAGGTGTTTGGATTCAAGCAAAGCATATTTCATATGCAGAGCTCAGGTATGGATGCCTAACAACATCAGTAAAGCATGGTGATGGAAATTTGATGTTCTGGAGATGCTTTGGCAACGGGAGAGTGGGCAATCTGCATCACGTGCAAGAAATTCTAAATCAGCATGGCTACAAGTCCATACTCCAGGCAGCAGCAACTCTGGATCCAAGATGGTGTTATTTACTTTTTTAGCCTGACTATTCTTAGTACATGGACACCTGAGACAGTGGTGTTCATGTATACAACCGCCAGACGTTAACCCAGTACAGAAATTGTGCAACAATCAACCTGCACAATGATGTGTTGTAAAGGCTTCGCAACCTCAGCTTGCTGTGGAGACCAGGCCTCCAGTCCTCAGTGTCGCCTGGTGCCGGTGACTAGGAGAGAGGACAAAGTGGTGCTCAAGGAAGCGCGGTAAGTGGACGGGTGTCCATGCTAGGGTGAAAACAAACCCTAGCCAGCTGGCTCTCCTGTATATTCTTTCAAATGTTTGTTCCCTGGACAATAACTGTACTGCATCCAACTCAAAAGCGATATACGGTGAGAGTAACTGCTGCATTTTCATGAAGACAGCATTGCAGAAATGCAGCTCTTTGTGGTAAAGCTTGTGGTGGTGGTGTGTGTGTATACATCAACACAGAGTGGTGCAAGAACTGTGCTTGTTTTTAGCTACTGCTTATCATTAGTGCAGTTTGTGACTGTTATATGCCGGCCATTTTATTTACCACGGGAATTCACCAGGGTTTTCATTGTCATAGTGCTAATGCTAAAGAGGCTCTATGTGAACTCTATAGGGCTATTAGTGATCTGCAGAATTTTCACCCCGAAGGACTGTTTATTATCGACAGAGATTTCAATCATGCAAATCTCAAATCAGTACTCTGTAAATTCTATAAGTATCTGGACTTTGCAGCGAGAGGGGAATACATGCTGGATCTTGTTTGCACAAACATTCCCAGCATGTATCGTGCGGTGCACCACCCTGACCTCGGCTACCACATCTCTGTTATACTAATTCCAGCATACAGACCACTCATCAGACACTCTAAACCGGTTCTGAAGCAGGTGAAAACCTGGCCAGCAGGTTCTTCAGGACTGCTTTGAGTGCACTGACTGGAACATCTTCAGGGAGGCTGTAACTAATGGCAATTCCTTCAAGTTGGAGTAGTACACGGCATCAGTGACCAGCTACATCGGCAAGTGCATTGATGTGTGACCTACTCCAATACCATCACCACTCACTCCAACCAGAAGCTGTGGATGACTGCTAAAGTGACAGCTGAAGTTTAGAGACCAAGACTTTAGAGCAGGGGACATTGCGACCCTAAGGACAGCAAGGGCCAAACTGTCCCGAGCCATCAGTTAAGCAAAGCACGCACATGCCCAGACAATCCACAGCCACTTCCAGGACAGCAGAGACACCCGGCGTATGTGGAAAGGCATACAGGTGATCACAAACTACAAGACCGCTTCACCTGCCTGTGAGAATGATGCCTTTCACCCAGATGCGCTGAGTGACTTCTACGCTCAGTTTGAGTTGCAGAACAGCATAGCGGCATGAAAGACCATCCCTCCCCCCAAAGATCAGGTACTCTGTCTATCCACGGTCGACGTGAGGAGAACTCTATGCAGAGTTAAGCCACGGAAGGCTGCTGGACCAAACAACATTTCTGGCAGGGTGCTCAGGGAATGTGAAGAACACTTAGTGGATGTCTTCACTGACATCTTCAACATTTCCCCAAGTAGTGCTGTCCCCATGCCAAAGAAGTTTACAGTGTCCTGTGTCAATTACTATCTGTAGAAGGATACTATAATTTCTTATTTAGGTAAACGTTCAGGCTCATTATTCAGTACAGAGCAATGTGCACCTGGACTTCATGTGTCTTCCTTATACCTGGATACATCACTAAAATCAGACTGTTTGTGAACTGCCGTTTTCAAGTCAGGGTTTTTTGCTGTCATTTAAGGAAATTCAGAAACATCTCTATGACAAGGAGGTCTGGGGTTGTCATAGGTGGAACATTGTCTTCTAATCATTGATATTCTACAGGATCTTGTGAAATATAGTCAGTTAAGATTAACATCATAAACAATAGCAGAATACTACAATTTAAAGTTTGGTCCTCAATGAAAGTTTAATTTATTATTATTTTGTCATTTATTTCTTCAAAGATTTATTTAAGATTTATTTCTGCTTACATTATTTGTAGCATATATTTGTTGTTGAGCTACATTGTTCACTTACCTTCTCTGGATATTTGAGAGATATGCTCTGCAAAGTTGGTGACCTTCCAACGCTTGAGGTACACATGTAACTGAAATATAGACACTAGGTCTATTGTAAATGCTGAGAGTGGGACCATTACTGAGGGGGACTGGACCTGCTGCAATAACCGAGCAAAGACTAGGAGAAATATGTTGGAGAATGAATTTAAAATAATTCAAAAGAATAGAACAGAACACAATAGAATATAATAGAAACCTGTATCAGCCTGGCCTGGCAATTTGGCTTTCACATTGTGAATGAACCGCTTGCGTAGTATCCTGAGAAATGAGTCAGCAGTGCAACAAAATGCTGGAGGACATTCACAGCATTCATCCCACAACATCATAACATTTCTCAGCTTCGGTGCCCCAGACCACACTAAAGAAAATACAGATAATAATATATAACAATTAATGATAATAATAATATTATAATAATAATAATAATAATAATAATAATAATAATAATAATAGAAATGTTTGTTTTTAAGAAAGTGAACCTACTAGGATTATAGACTTAATAGTATATTATGAACAAATAACATCTTTATATAATAATTTTATATAAGGCCATCCTTAAAAATATTTTGGTTTGCAGTAACAGTAAAAAAAAAAATAAAAGGGTCGGTAGGTAGGTCTATATTTTTTTTTTTCAAGTTTCAATGTAAACAGTTTTGGTGATGGTGATTACGTAGGTATGAATTTAAACAAATTAGCATATTGTGATGTCACTGATGTTAACTATGTTACCACTACCACTAATGTTATTTCTTATCATGCTCTACTGATTTCATTTAAGCATGCCACCATGTTTCATCTTCTATTACTTAATCAACAAAAGTAATCTACATCAATAAATTACAGTAACTGATCAATAACAGCTAACATTAATCTTGTTCGATGATTCACATGCTGGAAGTGATGTCAGGCTTTGGAAATCCTGGCTATTGACTTGATGCCACTTTTGAGTAGTGTACTGTATGTTAGCATACTCATATTTAATCTGTTAGATTGGAGGCATGGACTCCAGAAGGCTTAAAGATGTGTTGTAGTAACTGGCACAAAGACATGAACAGGAAATCCTCACTAAATTGTGAGATGAAGCATCCACAGACTGGATTTTGGTATATACAGTACTAACCACTGCATGCCACAAATACCAGGCAAGAAATGCCCAGTCCTCCACCATCACAATTTTGGCCTTGGTCAAAGTGTAAGTCTCAGTTGCTTACATTTGCCGTTTTCCTGTGCCCAGCACATCAACTTCCAGAACTGGCTGGTCACTTGCTTCCTAATATATCTCATGCTTTCATAGGTGCTAATGTAATGAGATAATCAGCTTTCTTCACTTCACTGGTTGGTTAGTATAATGTCATATTTGATTGGTGTATATATTCACAGGATGCTACTATTTTGTGTTTACAGTGATAACTTTTTCTGTGTTAAATGTTAATTGACTATAAAACGATTTATTTTATATTGATTACTGCTTATTAGTTTAAAGGAGCAAAACCGCCATTGTACAACACACAATTATTGTAAGCAATTAGATGTTATTAATTTAGGCACTTACATTCTGTTGATGATATATCAGGAGTCTTGCTTTGTGTAAAAGAAGCAATTCTTTTAAGTACATCAGTTTGATGTGATATTTCTTTCAGGATGTACAGTTGCATGTACTCCAAATTAGTCCCCCTCAGTTCCTGTAAGATAATGCAATGGCTAAACACCAAGCAACTCATAGCAGCTCCAAGCAACTTACATAAAGCAACATATGCATAAAATTATTTACAAGTGCATTTAAAACAACATTTAACATTTAAAACGAATGCCAAAATGGCCAGATCAGGCCGTCCATGCAAATTCACCCCAAGAGCAGACGGCAAGATGCTTAATAAAGTCTACAAAAACTCAAAATGTTGCCATGGGACCTATAGCAAGCTCTTGCTATAGTTGATGTCCAAGTAGATGAATCTACAATCAGAAAGAGACTGCACAACTTTAATTGTCATGGTAGATGTAGGAACTTTGTAGTATAACAAAAACATGAGGGCAGGACTGAAGTTTGCCAAAGAACACAAATTTAAAGGCCAAGACTTCTGAAATAATGTGCTTTCAAAGAATTAGAATACATTTTAATTATTTGGAGACCATAACAGGGGGCATGCTTGGCATAATCTGAATACAGCATTTCATACAGCTCATAATCATAGAATCCACTATGAATTCTACATTGTACAAGGTGCTTGAGGAACATGAGACCATCTGTCAAAAAAATGTAAGCTTAAGCCTAACTTGGAACATATCTTTGACCCAAAACATACCAGTAAATCCACCAAGAACTCGCTGAAAAGTAAAAAATAGAGAATTCTGGAATGGTCAAGTCAAAGCCCAGATCTAAATCCTATTGAGATTCTTTCGGGTGATTTGAAATGGACTGTGCGTTAAGATATCCCTCAATCAGCACACAGCTAAAAGAATTCTGCAGTAACATCACTTTCATCTACAGGTTGTTTAGTGTTCACCTGATGACAGACTCATGATCATTATCATAAGCCAAAGTAAAAAATGCCTTTAGTTACTGTACTTAGACGTTACCCTGTATTCCTTTCTGATCCAACAGACTATTACATGTTTTGATTTTGGAGTGATATTTGCTGGTTGACCACTTCTGTCATGATCTAGCCCAGACTTTTTACTGGTACCATGTTTTTTTTTTTTGTTTACGTTTTGTGTTCACATCTCTGCCCCACCCTGGTCTGTCTAATTCCTTCAAGCCTCAGCACACCTGTTCCTCATGTGTCTAATTGTCTCCTATTTATTCATGCCATGTTGCCTTTGGCAGCGTGGAATCGTCTTCTTTGTATTGTTTTTGTGTGCTCTGTCTTGTCTTTTAAGTTTTGGTTTCTTTTCTTTTTCCCAGTGTTTCCTGATCTTGTTTTTGTTGTTTGTCATATTTAATTGTGTTTTTAGCTATTCTCGGATTTGGGCCTGATCACCCCCACTACTGGGCATGTACTACTGATCTTCCTCCATTTGTACAGAATCTATATCAGGGTCCAAACTTTTAAGAGAGGATTTTGTAACCTTTTCCAGTCTGATGAGCAATGATGCCCTTGAACAAACACATTATGAACATCAGTCTTTGATATATCTCTGTTCTTTCAATAAAGACACTCAAGGAGACCTGATTATCATCTCATTGACTGATCATCTCATAGTAATTGACCTTAAAATTACTAGAGATTCACATACTTTTGCCTCTTACAGATATATAATATTGGAACATTTTCCTAAATAAAAAAATTACCAGGAATGATATATTTGTTTGACTGGGTTCTCTTTGTTTGCTTTTGGGACGTGAAAACCTGATGATCTTTTGGGTCATATTTATGCAGAAATATAGAAATAGAAAAGGGTTTACAAACATTTAAGACACACTGTATGTCCTGTTGTATTCCCTATGGTTTACGGCATGCATGCATCATACATACTGTACATGGCACCATACTCATGTGTAATCAAACTTACTCAGATTGTGAGCAATTGGAAAAGATATTTCAAATATTATGTTTTCTTACTCTCAGTAGTGCAATACAGATGCTGAGGTGGATCTCCAAGGTTAGATCCAGACTGTATTCCCCAGTGCTGAGTGGACATCTGTCCTCACTGTCTGTTCTTTTGGCCATGTATCCTGTATGTTGCTGTTCTGTCGACAGTTCTGAAATAACCTCTCGACTTGTCAGTGTGTTCCCTTTGAACCTGAAATAAAGCAAAATTGAAATTATTAATATGGTATTACTATTGAGGCTGCAATATTTACAAATATATTAAAAAAATATTTTCTTTAATAAATTTGTGCTGCCATTTTTCATTTGTTTTACTTTTTACTTTCATGTTGTACTTTTCTTTTACAGTTAAGGTTTTCAAAGTATGCTTTTGTTTTCTAAAGACGACAAGCAAAGGATAATAAGTAATATTAAATAATATTATTTATATATTATATTTAGCTTATATTCAGACAAGAAGTTACATTATGAACACTAATTAATGCAAACATTCATCTTGCGTTTAGTTGCAGGATGTTTAGTCATTCTTCCTCCATCATTAGTAATTGTATTACTTTAATAAGTCTTAGCTTTCTAATGAAGGATGTTCCTTCCACATACCTTCTCAGTGAGTAATATGGTCTATTTTTAAATCTGCTATACAAATAACTTAATTGAATTTACTTTGTAGTCCTTTCATGCCCCTTGTATGTATGTCTGTGATTTTTTTTTTTAATCCGATACAGATGCCATCTTCTACATTCAGTGACTGACCAACTAAATTCTACCATTAGTAAATAATCTCTAGTCTACTGTACCTAGTGTCCATGAGCCTGCTGCTACTCATGCAGGAATTGGTGTCTTCTGTGTTGAAATCAAAGGACAAAAAGTCAAAACTGCCCAGAACTTCCTCTTCCTCAACATCTAGTGCCTCTCTAGAGGATGTCTTAAGAATGTAGATGTTCCTCTAAAAACATAGAAATAATAAATTCAATACAAATGGATGATCAATGATTAAACTTCATTTTAGAGTTGGTGGTGACTGTAACACTTTTAAGACCTGATTCACCTTTAAGACCTTGTTAAGCTGTTGTATTTGTAGATTTAGATGCTTTATCTCCTTGATAAAACTCATCTCCTGTAAGATAGTAGTAATCTGTGCTTGCAACAGTCCAACCTTCATGGCCACTGCTCTTTTTTGGGAATTCCCTACACCCATCACTAGGACCTTTTGCTTTTCTTCTACCCCTTTTTCAACTTTGTCTGTGTGATTATTTGTAGCCACTTTTGCCTTCTCTGGTTCCAATTCCTGATTGGTGGCCACCACACCATTTTTTGGAAGAATGTCAGGAGTGCTGTAACATGGAAAAATAGTTAAAGAGTCCCGCTTGCTGTCACCTCGAACAGGAGAGCCGTTCTTGGGCTCTGAAGACATTTTCCCAATTTTATCACCCTGTAGATTGAAAATTGAAAATTAGAAGTTCATGCAGTGTTTAGAATACTACGTTTTTTCTTATTTATTTTTGCATGAATTCTACCTTTGGAAGGGGTGTCTGTAAACAGTCATCGTACACTGACTGACAATCCATGGAAATGTCAGGGAAGATTGGAGGATGACTGGCCCTTTCATAGACCAAAGGAGAGACTGCCTGGGCAGATTCAGTCAGGTAATTAAGCAGAAACACACCCCGGGATTCATGTGAGCCAATGGAGAAAGAGCCATCTGTGTTTTGAAACTGGTGCAGCATAGACTGTCAAATAGATCAATAGATGCATGGCCTTTTTTTCAAGTTCACATTTCACTTAAAAGTACATGACTGAGAAGGTGGGAGAGTTAGGAGGTGCATACTGTAGTTGCTCACCGGTATTTTCCTGCTGTTTGTAGACTGTCGACTGGCAGATGACATGAGATACTTTACCATGCCACTGTCAAAAGGACTGCATATAAAGTAAGACTGAGTAAGGCCATAGAAACTTACATTCAGTGCCATTGTTGTAACCATTGTCTAAAGTCTCTAAAGGCAAGACAAGCTCAGAACAAAATTACAATAGCTTACAGTTTGCAGTCTTAGGCAAGTGACCCTTCAGAATTTAAAAAGATAATGTCATATATATCAACTGCTGTCACCTGGGATTTTAGCTGTATTAAAGAAATCATATAAATTGTAACATTGTACACTGCAAAAATAGTATATCCATGAATTTTTTCTGTATTTCTCCAGTTGATAGCTGTGATGCTGGATGTAAGGTTTTAATTAGACCCGAAAATTCACTCCATCTGGCCTGCAAAATATACTGAGTTAAGAAAATATTTTACAAAGGATGTACTACTTACTTCCAGACCACTTCCAGTTGGAGTTTGATGGTTGCCAGTTCCGTAATGTCAACAATCATCATTTGTGGATGTGCACTGTAGAAGTCTGCACATTTACATGTCACCATTCCAACTAAGTTGGAGCTCAGGTTCTTCACCTCTGTTACCTAAAGGACACATATCATCATATGATGGTTATGTTACTTTGCAACGCATGCCAACATGTGTGGTGTATGATGTTGATTGCTAAGCATTTCTATTCTGCAATCACAAACAGGGGTTAAATATAAGGTCTGGGCTATATTCATTTATTTTGGTTATACTTTCAGTGAAATAATTGGTTATGGTAAAGAAATTACAAATCACAGACCAGCAGGCCATGGATTGTTAGAAAGCCTCTAGACCACTTCCTCCTCTCCCATAACTCCACCAGGAAGTTCCCTGTCCCTTGTCACCTGATCTCCAGGATAATTCTGAGGCATACATGGACATCTTTGGTTAGAAGATAGAAGATAGATGAGTGGCTCTGCATCCAAACTCTTCTTACTAGAGAGGGAAACCTGTAGTGTGCCACCAGAGAGCCAGCTAGATTAATCAGCTGTCAGAAGAGCTGTGTTTGTGCAGGGTTGGTCTGGCCTCCAGAGAGGTATTGCTTGCAGTCATGTTTCGTAGCATTGGAAGAAAGGGACCAGCCCTTTATGTTAACCCAAAAGCTCTGTGACTGCAGTCACTGCCCGAAACCTCACCCAATGCAGTCAGAGAAGCTCTTTGAACTGAAGCAGTTTGTCAGTCGCTTTCTGGCTGGGACCTTTGCATGGCGTCATTAAGACCAAACCAAGCACATTTGTTGAAGCCACTCAACAAGCCAACACATACATGAATTACATCTCGCATCTTGCATTATTATTCACTCCTTGAACATTTGCAAAAAAAAAATTAAAATTAAAAATCTACATTCCATACCATTTAGGGGAAAAGATAATATTGTGACACAAAGGTAAATTTTGATGCAACAGACATTTGATTGTTGCAAAATTAGTAAACCCCTTGGGCCAATACTTCACAGGACTGGATGGAGATTTATATTCCACATAGTGAAGTGTGGTTCAACGGTTGTTGTGTGTATTTGCATTTTGTAATGTATTTGTATGTTTGTGATAGCTGGAATTGAGAGAAATAATTGAAAGCCCTATTATTTGCAGTCGGGGATGCACCCTAGGATTTCAAAGGGTTGAAAGTCATTAAGAAATGCAAGAGTGGTCCACCGAATAAAAATGCAGTTCTCCTAGAATTGTAAGCACAACTCTATTTGTCTAGTTATTATGGAAGCATTCGCTCCAGGTACCAGAAGACAAAGCCCTAAAAAGGTTACTGTTCAACTATAGCTAAATGAATGTGGCAAAAAAATGATAATGAGCTCCATTAATTTTCAACTGTAATTGTGCTTGTGTTATGAACCTTTTAGCCTTTCATAAGTCACATTTTATCAAATCTTTACATGAGTAATGTTTTTGGTCAGTGCAGTGTGAAATGGAAACAACACAACAGTAGAACAAAAACATATAGCAATGGAAAGTCACTTTTTACACCCCAAGAATACCCTAATAAAACCTCTGTAAAAAAAATCTATAATATACAGTAGGTTCATATAATCCCTACATGATATTCTTAATATTACAGTGCCACAATCCAGTGATGTTTTTGCTGATCATATATTACTAGACCTGCTTCTCATCATAACATCAGAGTACACTAATACAATTATCACTGAAAATAATTTCTATCACTGCATGCTTGTCTAAACTATCATTAGTCAAATTTAAACATTAGACATTAAACATTAGAAAAGTATAAATATTTAACATCTGTTAAAATATTGAATAGGTATGCAAGGAAGCTTTTGACAGAAAGAGATTAAATAAACCTACAGCGTCATGTGTAAAATCTTAAACGCTTTACAAATAACTTCTATGGTTATTAGAATCACAACCAATTTGTAAAAGGATTATATCAAAATGTACTGAAGAATCACTTTTAAAATGCACCATCCAGCTGAGTTTTTGCTATTGACACAGTTCTTGATTGCACATCTGATAATATGATTATATCCTGCCCTGCGCTCCTTAAACCTGAAACTGCAGAAGTGCATGTTTTCCTGTTGTTTTCTTTTAGACGTTTGTTCTTGAAATGTATTTTGTTTTTGGAATTTTTTTAATGGAAAATTGCATGCAATAAATAATCTATATCATTATATTACAAGTGAAAAATGTCCTTTTAAATTTTGTTATCATTCCTTCAGAAGTAGCTGAAACCTGTCTATGGTCATGTAATACCTGATGCAGCTATCATAAATGGCATATAAGGGACTATTCTGTCATCACACCCTTTAGAGGCATTTCTGTTTGAACAGGTGTGTGGGTACGCATAAATCACCTTGATCTCAAAGCTCTCATGGATATGAGGGAGGAAAACCATTTGCTCTTCATTCCATAGCTGTTGGTCATCAGTCTGGATCCGCCCTCTGATTCTCCATCGCTGTTGTCCCAGTCGTATTAATACCTACATAGTGAAAGTGGTTTGGTTTGTATATGTGCGTACAACTATTCCACTAATTTACCATATTCCACCAGGATGACTAGAACTATTATTTACCACAAAATAATGTGTCAAAGTCATTAACATCCTAAACAATATTGTGAATAAATGCAATTAAATTATCAGTCAAATATCATTATTCATTATAAAAGTACATTATTTTTGTTTTGTTCTCAGTCTCCACAACCTCACTGAATATAAACCGTTGTCAGAACCATTGTCAAAAAAACTCACAACTCAGAAACCTCACAAAAGAGTTGGATGATTATTTGACCTCCTCAAATTGAGTAATTTGTTTTTTGTTTTTTTGTTTTTTTAAAAAACAGCTATAAACTATTTATTTACATAAACAATTAAAATTAACAATACATATCACCTACTATACAGAAAGGTTCAATGGTACGAAACACAAATGCAATTGTTATGTATTGAACACAATGTCACCCACACAATAAGGAGGATGTGAAGACACTTTCATAAAAACAAGCTATTTGAAAATATTCAGAGAAAGAAGCCCTTCCAGAGCACATCCCACAAGCCTGAACGTCAACAACTGTCCTTTGAACTACAACTGGTATCACGTATTGTGACCTAGTAAAGCAATTGTTTTTTGGTCTGCACACCATTAGCATTGACAGCAAAATGAGACTACATAAAGCACTTTGCACCAACTCTAAAATATAGGGGTGGATCAGTGATACTTTGCCTAGATACAGCATACCAAATGTCTGGAACTCATGTTCTCTTCAGTATAGTGTGTGTTTGTTGGGAGGATTTAATTGTTTATGTTTTCATAAATGTGTAAATAAAATATGCAGTGCACCTGTATATCTAAACCCAAAATATTATATATTGCATGTGAAGTTTTTTTTAGAGATTAATTGCTTGTTTTCATAATGGGTGCCAAATGGCATTGTATATCCATATAAGTGCAGTGGGGATATTACACAAGTCATATTTACCTCATATTGATCCCCTGGACAGAGACGAGCAAAACCAATCAAACCTGCCAGGAAAAGGATTGATTACACAAAGTGGCAGAATGTAGGGTGAGTAGAATATATCTAATCATAAATTGGTGATTTATACCTTTCATTTTTATTTGCAACTCTCCCAGTAGGATATCCAATTCTCCTTCCATAGAACACATATTCTATAAACATCAGCAGTTTATTAAAATTTACTATGGTGCTGTGCCTTCATCTTGTATCAACAAGTAATTGCACAACTAATAATAATAATCTTGATAGCTATGAAGTAACCACAGGCTGACAGGACAGTTACTTTTCTGCTGAATGATCCATTAACTAATCAATCATGATCCAGGTGAGACAATGAAAAAAAGAAAAGAATGAAACAAGAAATTACAAACAAATAAAAAACAATAACTCAAGAAACTTTAAGCGAAAAATCTAACTTTGAGTTAGATTATACTTGCCTGCAACTGAACTATGTAAAATTCAATTTGAACATAGAATTACTGGTGCAATGGTCAAGCTTTATTTATATTGGCCAGAGAAGCAGGAAGAGCTCATCAATTCAAAAAGTTAGTTGATAGAGCTATTGTAAAAATATTATTATTATTATTATTATATATTATTATATATATTATATATAATATATAATATATATTATATATTATTATGTGTGTGTGTGTGTGTGTGTGTGTGTGTGTGTGTGTGTGTGTGTGTGCGTGCGTGCGTGCGTGCGTGCGTGCGTGCGTGCGTGCGTGCGTGCGTGCGTGTGTGTGTGCGCGCGCGCGCGTTCAAACATACCTCTAAGATTTGTCTGTGGTTGCGGTTCAGCTCCAGCAGACTCTCTCGTGATTCCCGTGAAGATGGCGAGAGTGAAAATGCTCGTTTCATATTAATAGCTCCTTGACATAATCTCCACTGGATACAATATGTCTCATATAACCCTTCCACCTGTATGTGCAAGACAATAATATACACAATGCAGACCTGGAAAATTTTACAGCAAACACTAGCTTTATTAAAAATAAAAAGTCCTGAGGTTACATCCATGAGGATTGATGAAAATTATGTTGCTGGTATGACATGCTAATAGGTAATAATTTTTTTTAATGGTCAGGTGTGCTTTTCTTACTTTTATCTCTTTACATTTTATATTATTTTATCTATAGTAGCTTAAACTGGAGAAGGCCAAAGACCACATTTCTGTAGTATGATTTTACATGTCAATAAATGTTTATTGTTGGTTGTTGGTTAATTGCCTTAAATAATAAAATTTTTATTATTTGAATCCCTTCTTGCTTGATTGCATTTTCCCTTTAGTGTGAATGGAAAGATATATACACCTAAAACCTCACCTGAGCCAAATTATCTTCATCCTCTCACATAATGTATGTGTCATGAAAAACCTCTGTTAATGAACTTCACTTTAATCCTAATGTATTTAAGCATGGATCTCATCACACATGTAATAAATACTTAGCTGCGGGCTAAAAATAAAAGTTTTACCTTACTAATTTGAAACTCCAGTCTCCGTATGTATCTTTCCAAGGCTCTTATATCCTGTTGTAGGGGGAAAAGACATTTATCCAGTTTACCCAAACTTTAAATATAAACAAAAACTAAGAAACAAAAACTTTAAGCAGAAGCAAAAAAAAAAAAAACTCACCTTCTCTAAGTCATAGAAAAAAGCCTAAAAGATAAAATAAAAACATCTTCAAATCATATATATTCTGCTTAATTTTGCTAATGCAATTTACAATCATATGCACAATCATAATCCTAACAGGTTGTGGTCAACTGCATGAATAAACTGCATTTTTTATAAAATTGAAACTGTTAACATTTTTCCGTGTAAACAGCTAAGTCAGCAAGGGATATGTAACTAATCGTCTTACCAGTCTTGAATTCCTTGTAGAGTCTCTTTGCTGGGATAAGAGGAATTCCAGCTCTGTTTTGTGACCTTCAAGATACTCCCTATGAGCCAAAAGCTTATTTCATTTCCAACAGCTATTATTATAATAGATTTCCTTTATATTACATTCAATTTTTATTTTCTATTTTAGGCAGAATATCAACACACTAGCTGTGTATAACAATAAAACAAATAGTTCATACTTGAGCCCCTTCTGTAAAACCTGAAATACTCTGTCCACCTGCTCAGGCTGCTGTCCCCAAATACTGCCAACCACCTGAGTAGAAGAAAGGATTCTTGTAGATTTTCCTGTCAGGCCTTTGGTGCGAAGAGAAGTACGAGCATAAGATAACCTATGGAGTTTTTGGGGAAAGATGGGATGGGAAAGGGAGAAAAATGAAAAATGAAAAAGAGTTCAATATGTACCCATGTGTACTATCTCACTTTTCTCTGAAATCTGCAGCAAAATATCTGTACTCTTGTAGCTCTCTTGGGATTTGAATGCCCTAACGTCTCAATAAGTAACATCAATGAGTCATTCTTCTTCAGTCAGTTCAATTCTCTATGCTAATTCTATCATACCAAGAGGAAAATTAATCATACTGTGCACATTGCCTTAAACATAATTGAACATGATCTCCCATTATTACAGTTGCTATACTGTACATCAAATACATCCATTAAAGTGCTTTCACAAGGCCCCTCACAACAAGCAGATTCCAGATATTTTATATATAAGATACATACAGTACATGATTGGTTTAATGTCTAAAACAGGCTGTTTTCTTTCATGTTGCTGTTAGAGAGCTCAACTTATAATTTACTTATATGTCATAGGCTAATATTAACACCTTATTCTAGTTTTAAGTGGTACAACTGGTTTAACGTTGATGAATTTTATATAACTTGATATATGTAACCTTGTGACAGCTGTACATGACATACTGAAATAAGCCCACCTCACTACAAACTCTCACATAACAATATACCCATACTAGTGCATAAAACACCAACAGCTTGCTGGGAACCATTTGGAGGTTATAAAGACATAATAGTTACCTATGTCTGTTGGTCAGAGTGTTAACTCCAGTGAAGGAGCAACTCCTCTGCACCATGCCATCTTTTGCTGGCCAATCAAAACGTAACTTCACTGACATCCCCCAAACCCCTGCAATGTAGATAAACATTATATATATATCATCACACAACTTGCATATTATTTTTGCATATTATCCATTTAAAATATGTTACCAGTTGATAAAATATTACTATGTAAAAACTGTATTCAATTTCTTTCAGAGTCAGCTATGGATAAAATATACAGTGAGTGTAGAGTACTTTCCAGGTCTTATTATTATTATTATTGTAAGGTCAAGTCTTATTTATAATATATTGCAATGTTTTAATGCATATTATTTTTGTGAATTGCCTGAACAGACCATTTACAAACATCTAATAACCTGGTTTTTGTATATATGCTGTAGCATTACTGCCATATTCAACTAGATTGAATCAAGAAGAATCCCCTTTAGGTGCCTTTGTGCATCTGCACCTCTATTTAACTCCTGATTCTGAGGGAATTAGAAAATGCTTTAGTATGCTCTGGCCCAACCCAATGCGGTGTGAGGTTATGGTCACTGAACTGCTTATAGCACATAGTTTAAGTTATTCTGTGACAATCCAGAGCCAGGGCCAGGGAGCAGACAAGCAGGCTAATCTGACCGTCTGCTAGCTGCACTGAGTCGTCACCCAGGGTTCACAATATAGAGACTGTGTCTGTTTCCTGAGCTAAACAAAAAACTACAAACAGATGGTAGTTTGTAGGAAGGCGGTGTCGAAGGGAGGAGGTGTCGCAGTTTCTCATGATGATAAGCTAGGCATCAAGCAAGAATCGTTTCAACTCATTAGTTGATCTGCATACTAACATAACATATACCGTACGTAGCCACAAAAATAAGTCTACTGAGTCAGTTCCTCTAATTGTTATTTACAGACCTCCTGGACCATATTCTGAATTCCTCTGTGAATTTGCAGATTTCATTTCAAACCTAGTTGTTTCTTTAGACAAAGCAGTAATTGTTGGAGACTACAATATTAATTTTGTTAAGTTAGAAGATCCTCTAAGAACAGCCTAGATTCCATCTTACATTCAGTAGGGGTTAAACAGTATGTAATAGGACCCACTCATAATGGAGCTCTCACTCTTGATCTTGGTCTAACTCTTGGATTAAATATAGAATATATAGTCACAGTGCCTCAATCAGAAGCTATCTCTGACCATTATCTCATTTCATTTAAATTACATGATTTTGCAATTTGCCACATCACCGTGTTAAACGTACATTTACTTCTACTACTGCAGTGAGATTTACATACAGTCTCAGAATTATCATCCATGATTGGATCACCATCTGCCCCCACAGAACTTGATCAGGTGACTGAGAATTTAGAGTCAGTGTTTTGCTACACCCTAGATATTATAGCTCCACTTAAAAAGAAAGTAATTAGAGAGAAAAAAACTAGCACTCTGGTTCAATGAAAACACACAAACTTTAAAACTATCAGCTAGGAAAGTAGAACGTAAATGACATCAAAGTAAATTAACAGTATTTTGATTAGCATGGAAGGATAGCCTTCATAGCTACAAAAAACCTTAGTGCTGCTAGATCGGTGTATCTTCAAGCCTTATTGAAGATTACAAAAATGATCCTAATTTTTATTTTATACTGTAGCAAAATTAACTAGGAATTAAACACCTTCTTTTTGTAGTAGTAATGACTTCATGAATTATTTCAATGGAAAAATTGATAACATCAGGCAGAAAATTCAGACCAATTATTTAATACCAAACAAATGTTTTTGATTAGTAATTAGACCGTTTTAATCCCCTTCAACAGACTGACTTATTTTCACTGATTTCCTCTTCAAAATGATCAGCCTGCATACTGGATCCCCTACCCAACAGACTACTACCAGTAGCTATCCAACCCATTCTAAAGATAATAAATTCTTCCCTTAGCACTGGCTATGTGCCAAAATCTTTTAAGATAGCAATTATCAAACCTTTGATTAAAAAACCTGACCTCAACCCAAGCCAACTATGGGCCAATATCAAACATCCCCTTTATCTCCAAGATCCTAGAAAAGGTTGTCAGTCAGCAGTTATGCTCATACCTACATAGGAATAATATTCATGAAATGTATCAGTCAGGATTTAGGCCTCATCATAGCAAAGAGACAGTGCTGGTTAAAGTTGTAAATGACCTGCCCTGGCTTCTGATCAGAGTTGTGTCTCTGCTGGTATTGCTTCATCTTAGTGCAGCTTTGATACCATTGACCATGCTATTCTACTTGATAGGCTAGAACATGTTGTTGCTGTTAAAGGTACAGCCTTTCTTCTGGATCCGGTCTTATTTGACGGATCGATATAAGTTCCTAGATCTGCTGTAAATGGTGACTACTCTAAACAAACTAAGGTAATGTTCGGTGTTCTGCAAGGTTCTGTTTTAGGCCCATTGCTTTTCTCCCTATAAATGCTACCCCTTGGTGCAATTATTCGTAAACATGGTATTGGCTTCCACTGTTATGCTGATGACACCCAGCTATATGTTTCAGCTAAGTCAGATGTGAGTCACCAGCTTAATAAGATTGAAGATTGTGTGAAAGACATTATTGGATGATTACTAACTTCTTCCTGCTTAACTCTGGCAAGACAGAAGTGCTTTTTTTCAGAAGTGTTTTACTAGGTCTACAGGCACCCAGAAGTAAGCTTTCTGATTACAGAGTAACTCTGGATGGTCTTTCTATTACATCAGCAGTAAAAGAACTTGGTGTGCTTTTGAGACCGGTCTCTCATTTGAAGCTCACATAAATAATATCACAAGGGTAGCCTTCTTTCATCTCAGAAATATTGCTAAGATAAACATTTGATGTCATTACATGATGCAGAAACACTAGTTCATGCATTTTTTACCTCTAGGTTGGATTATTGTAATTCTTTACTGCATAAACAGTACCACCCGTGCAAGTAGCTCAGCTTTGCAGACTGTGGATTGGTGGGATGCGTTACATCCCAGGAAGCCCTCATGTCTATGTCACCTTCTGGCCCTAGCCTGTTAATTATGCTGTCATAGCTAGTCTTGCCGGAGACCCTGTCTGCACTTTGTACATAAATTACATTGTTCATCACCTGATTACAATCATACCTAACAATTTTTCTCCCTCTCTCTTTCTCTTTCTCTCTCTCTTTCTTTCTCTCTCTCTCTCTCTTGCTCTCTCTGTTGAGGTATATATGCCACTCCCGAGCTCCCAGTCTCTAGCCTGATTGTCAGTCCTGATGTTCTACACCTGTTTGGAGTCTTGTTGCCGGATGGTCACCCTGCCAGGGATTGATCTGCATGGTCAGCCGGGATTGTTGTGGATGAAGCTGCCCGGAAACTCTCATGCCTTCATGTTGTGTCAGTCAGTTGTATGGTCTAGTTTTTATCAAGCAATCAGGTCTGTCCTGAACTCAGAGTTTGCGATGACCCATTAGTTACTCAGGAGCTCTCAGATGCATTACTATAAACTGTTGTAGAAAGGACATTATTTACATTTACATTATTTACTGTCCAGTGTCACCCAAATGAGGATGGGTTCCCTTCTGAGCCTGTTTTCTCTCAAGGTTTCCTCCTAATATCATCTCAGGGAGTTTTTCCTTGTCGCTGTCACCTCCGTCTTGCTCATTAGGGATAGGGATTAATATATAGTATTTTAAATTTTTAAAATCAATATTAAGTCAATATTTTAAAATTTTAAACTTAATTTTATATATTTATTGATTTATTTTTATCCTTATTTTTCTTATTATTGTTATTAAAAAAATTTTTTTCTCTCTCTTCTGTTTCCATACTTCTGTAAAGCTGCTTTGAGACAATGGGAATTGTATAAAGTGCTATACAAATAAATTGAATTTGAATTTTTAATAGCCATTACACCAGTCTTCAGTGTCACATGATCCTTCAGAAATCATTCTAATATGCTGATTTTTCATCAGTTTTAGAGTTGTTTTGCACCTATTCATTTTTTATAACCTGTTAGAATTTTTCAGGACTCATATTAATAAAGGAAAATGTTAAATTGTAATAATATTTCAGAATATTTCTGAATATATATATTCACCTTTTATCAAATAAATGGGTAAAACAAATTATTTCTTTTAAAAAAATGTTATTTGTCAAACCTTTGACTGAATTATTGTGTATATACTAGATTATTTTTTTTAGCAAGCATTCCTATTGAGGAGTATTTATTCATCTAACCTATTTCTATTCATTTACAATTGTAGAATGTTTTTTATTCCAAAATATTCCAATTGTTCAACAAATTTCTATATTGTGCATTGCAGTGCATAAGTGTTTTTACAAGCTTTTTTCCAATCGTATTTTATAGAACTATGCGACACACACCATCTCATGTGTAGATACATTTCACCACAGCCAATGTTGTCAAAATGTTATTTAAAAAATATCTGCATTAGAGTGCATGCATGTCACTCATGCAAATTGACAAATTAACCCAATTTGGACAAATTTATTTAAAAACCTCTGAAACAGCCAGGAACATTTGATGCACTATCCTGTAAAGAAAATGTGGCGGATAAGTTGAAGGATAAGTTGCCCAAGCTTTAATTTGGCTAGTTTACTTTTGTAAGATATGCAGATAATATATATTACTTTTGTTCATTGCTCTGGAAAAGGACATCTGCCAAATGCTGTAAATGTAAATTTCTGGAGAAGAAATCAGGGTGCCCAACAATGGGCATGTGAGCATCAGAACTGATGTGCCCTTACACAAAGCAAAAATAGTTCAGGAAAGGTTTGTGGAGCACAGCAATAAGTTTGAGGGGTTGATATGGCCTCCAGATTTCCCAGATCTCAATCCAATCGAGCATCTGTGGGAAATGCTAAACAAACAAGTCTAATCCATGGAAGCCCCACCTCACAACATATATATATAAAACTGAGATCACCTCAAATATTTAAAGTTTTTTTTTTAAGTATTTTGAGTATAAAGTCTATAAATATATTTATGGACCTCTTAGCAAAGTGCATATGGTTACAGCAAAATATGATCCCCTTCAGGCAAAGCTGGCTGCTGACTTGGATGGATGGATTATAAATCTTTAGATATTCTATCATTTTAGCATCAGTTTGTCCACCTAGATACTGTACAGTATAACATTTTTAATAGGTTTAGATTTTGAGACTACAATTTTGTGTCTTTGACATTTGACAGTTAATGAGAATATATTTTGTTAATGAGAGCAGACCACCTTAGGTCAGTGCATGAAATATATGCACTTGATGATTATTTTTTCTAAATATTTTGAACATTTTCAAGTTCATAATAAGTATATGCTTTGACATACGAATTTTTTGAGATACGATGTGATTTGACCAAATTTTTGCCTTGAGATACGAGCAAATTTTTTAGATACGAGCATCCGAGCTGCCGCCGCCGAAACAAAGATCCCCAACAACCTGTTTCCCCCGCCTCAGCTTCCCGCATCTCACTCGGTTAAAGCCGCCTTTCCATTGCACACGACAAACGACGGCCGATAAACCGGAAGTCATTGATTTCCTATGGAGAGTCGCAAAGGCGCTGCGTGAGGTGCCAACCATCTGCGGATCCATAATTTTCGGATCCGTTTTGAGCGTTGGATCCATTAAAACATTTGAACTTGTGCGACTACACCGCAGCCGATATGCCGACCGGACAAGTTTTTATTAAAACGACCGGCAGATGTTAGTGAGGAAAGAGTGACAAAAAAGGCAAAAACAATTGAAGAGAAAAGCGATGAAGGAAATTAAGCAAAATTAATGTAAAGAAAACAGAAATTGTAGTAATTAAGTTCAGTTAAGAGAATTTCAGTTAAGTTCATTAATTTTAGTGAAGTTTAGTTAAGTTCCATTTAAGTGTAAAGTAGCATTAAGAGTGTACAGTAGCGAGTAAGTGAACAAAAGTGAAAGTGTAATTCCTCCTAACTCCTCCGCCTGTTTATTCCTCCCTCAACCTCTGTGCGAATCTTCCGTAAAGTAAAACCAGTTTATTTTTTTAACATTCTCTTTTATAACTGTATGTTGTTGTTTTTTTTACAATATTTGTCATTTATAAATACAGGTACTGTACATTTTTCATATTCAAAACACATAAACAAAACAACTGGAGTGGAATTTTGCGACCTGGGACAGATTAATTTGATTTCAATTAATTTAAATGGGGAAAATTGCTTTGAGATATGAGCAATTTGAGATATGAGCAAGGTCACGGAACGAATTAAACTCATATCTTGAGGTTTTACTGTATTTCTATTTGTAACATGAGCACATTTACCTTGTTCATAATTTATATGTTGGAAACTGTTTCAGACTTTGGAGTACTGTTTCGATAGTGCTTAACATAGATATGTTTTTATGAAGATTTTTTTAAAAGATTTTTGTTTTAATAAAAACAGCTGAATTTCAAGTGCATGTGAAAGTTTAAAATGAATTTCATGAAGTTCATGTTAAATCAGTGTGCTTATATGGCTCTTTGTGTTATATCATTTGTAATAAACTTCTTATAATAAAATAAAATTCATCAGTAACACACTGTTATGATGGACACAAAAAAAAACACTGATGAGTTTACTAAAGCAACACATCGTGTGCTGTGTTTTTTTCTGAGTGTATTGAGTTTAACTCAATATGTGATGTCACCGAGTACACTCAGAATATCTGTAGGAAATAAGACCTGTGTAACTATTTTCAACACATTTGTTAAATTGTATGAATTCATATTAAGATTTAAGCTGGAAAGGGAACATTAAAACAGAAATTTGTGCTTATTTTGGCAAAACTGATGAGCATTGCAGAATGTGAAATTTTACACTGAGCATACCAACATTACAATATACTGATACAATAAGCAAGGAAGGCTTAAATGCACATTTATGGTGTTTGATATTTAGACACTAACTATTTACTCTCTAAACAATGGGAACAAGTTTTTGACACATGAACAAGAAATGAATACATAATTAAGAATGTTACTGGCATTAGTAATGAGAGAACATTTGCCTTACCAGACTCAGAGTGTCCTATTCCAGACCAAGGTTACCTCTGAAAGGAAAACTTGCCCATGTTAATCTTTCTAGCAGCATATGTCTCTTTGTGCATAAGCAGATGTCTGTTTGCTCCTGATAGCATGACTCTGGCTAAACTGTAAGGCTTCGAGAAGCAGAAACGACACCCGATTCCAAGAACTGCCTTTTACAGGACAAAGAGAAAAGAGGCAGGGCATCAAATGCTTCTCACAACCCATACCCTTTCTCACTGCATTCCTATCTCCTGTTGTGCGTGTTGTCACACATGTACACTTTAGACCATAATAATTTCTATACTTTGTTCTTAAACATAAAAGTATAAAATATCTTCTGTCTTAACTATATTTAAATCTAAATACACAAAAGAGACTCTTGGAAAAAATCCGAAGTGTATTATTTCTGTACTGAAACAAATTTTCTTGTTTTTCTTTGGCTTTGCTTTTAGGTGGATGGTTTGAAGTTTATGTACCAATTCACAACTGTCCTGTTCAATTCATATGCAAATCATGTAAAAACTCTACACTGTGTGTTTGAATGCTAGAGGGTGTAACGTATGTGTGATTGAAAGATATAACGCAGATGATTGCTTTCTAAGGCATTACAATCTGCACATTTTGAGCACATTTTAAGACTAATTCATTTTAAATTTTATGTAGGTGATTTGGTATTATTTTATTATTATTATTATTTATGTAATATATACTATTTAAATTTATGAAATTATTTATTTTATTTGAATTTATTTATTGAAATAATTATATATGTATTTGTTTTATATGATTATAGTATTTCCATTATTTGCATAAGCACTCACATTAATGCACAATCCTAGATGCTATTACCATTGCATCCAGTAAGAAATTGTTCATGAATGAGGATGAGGATTTGATGAGGATTTATATCCATGTCCATATAAATGAAATTCATTTGACATTTGATACAGAATAAGAAATAGTCGGAACCTGCTGCAATAATGGCATAATATGGCCCTCTTCTGGTGCTAATATGTCTATCAAATTCAACAAAGGAAACTTTCTCTACTACAAGTATTTGTTTACATAATGTTTGACACAATTAAACTGCTATAGTGTCATTTGTTTAAGAAATACAGGCATGTTGTGGCTAGGACATCTCGTTAGAGAGCAAGAGAGAGAGAGAGAGAGAGTGAGAGAGAGACTATACATTAAATAATAAGAAGAATAGAAAATGTTTAAACGTTGTAGGTCAGGGAAAAACACTTTTACAACACTCTGGGCACAGGAAACTTTCAGAAAAGAATTGAAGAGGGGAAAAGTATAAGTGAAATTGTATCTAGTGTTTCCTATTATACTATTATGTACAATTATACATAATAAACTTGACAGATAGAAGTGAAAATTGCAATGTTTGAAATGAAAAATATCAGACTAGGTTCACTAATAGTGGAAGGGGAAAATGTCAGAATGCAAAATATGTCCAGCATAGCCATGTAATTTAAAATTGAGCAAAGAAATGCACCATTATTCCAAAAAATGAAGTGACAAGAAACTAGATGAAGTGAAATGAATCTGCCTCTAGATGTTTATTTTAGTTGTAATTAATGTATTTATGAAGATTTACACTATATCTAAAGACCTATAATCCATCCAATTATTATTATAAACATATACAAAGAATGAGCTTAATATTCCAAATATGAAGGTTAACTACTACAAATGTTGAAAAGGGGTCCTAAAAATACTAATAAATAATATTAAAAAAGAAATAAATAATAATATTTTACACAGTAGTCACAGTATGTCAATAATGTTTGTATAGACATGTTTGTGAGAAAAGGCAAATTGTGTACTTTGAAAGGATTAAAATTGAATATACTACACAACACCATGTCTAGTATTGCACAATTATGATTTAAATATGAATGTATTTACATGCACTTCATTGGCAAAAGTTTTGAAACATCCCTCAAAATCATTGACTTCGGGTGTTCCAATCACTTCCATGGCCACAGGGGTACAGTATAAAATCAAGCACCTAGAGATGCAGACTGCTTCTACAAAATGGGTTGCTCTCAGGAGTGATAGGTTTTCCTTTAAAAAATGTGTTTTTGTACATATATTTTGTTTTTGTATTTTTTAAACATCATTAAATATAGATAACTAATAATTCAATTCAATTCAATTCAATTCAAGTTTATTTGTATAGCGCTTTTTACAATAGACATTGTCTCACAGCAGCTTTACAGAACATAAACACAGAGCAGAAGGTAAACATAATTAATGATAAAGGAATTAACGAATAATAAAAGAAATAAGAATTAACAGAATAAAAATATATAATGACATTTTTCTGACAAAAGCCATTTGTTGTAGATATAACAAACTGATAAAAATAGATGTTTGGCAATTGATACATTTGTGTATTAAGCGAATCTATGCAGCTCTGCCCAATCAGTGCAGAGACCTGTGCAATTTGATGTTGACATCTAAGCGGTGAAAATGAGGAGCACATTTCAGCAACAGTCATTCATTCATTGTACAGGCAATAGGGTTGATTGTAATGTATGAAGTTTATCATCTGCTCATCAATGAAGCATACATTTAACATCAGCTTCAAGTTTTCTTTTCATTTTCTTCTATTCATATCAGTTTTGGTTGTTTTATTGTCCTTTTATCATGTAGTATTGTAATACTAATTTAGATAACATTAGCCAGTCTAGCTAGACTAACTAGTTCCAAAGACTGCAGCATCTCCACTAGAAATTTAGATTTCTGGGTTCAAACAATACTGTGGGGATAAATTATAATTCTGTCAGTTTATCTTATGTTAGCCCTGGGAGCAGTGTTGATTTGAGTAGAAAAGCACACAAACCAACCAGTTTTGTAAACGTATCCATGGCAAATGGATCTAAGAATAGATGTCTCTTTGTATGGTAAGCGTCAATGCCCTGTCTGGAATATTCCATATATGTCTTGAAATGGTTAGTTAAACTTTTTATCTGCATATTTTTAAAACAAATTTACTGGAAGGAATGTTTACTGTGTGAACTATGACTCTGTAGCTTTAAGTGTTGCTTAATAATTTTGTTCCTGAGAAATTTTATGCTATTCTTTTACCCATTTGATTGTATAATGGAACAAAATGTGTTGCCTTCAGCTTTAATCGCTGTGACTGAATTATTTTTAATGACAAGAATCTTGTCACTATTTGTCTGACTGGGATGGGGGGTTTAAAGAGGCAATCAGTTGACTGGTAGAAGAATACAGTGCGTAATCATCTCCAGACAGGTATGCCATGAAAGATTTCACAACATGCTCTTAATAATTGAGGTACATGATTTAACATGAGGAATGTGCCAAAATTTGACCACAATGCTTGTGAATGTCCCAGCTCAACAAAAAATAGTAATGTTATACTAAATTTTTTATCATACCATATTTTTATGCTTATGAATACATACTTTTTTATGTTTTACAAATTGAAAATTTTTTTGACATGCACTAGGCATAAAAAAAAAATGTGTCTGAATACTATGTTTATTTCACTGTGAGGGGATTTCCTGTGCACCTTCTGTGCACCAGAAATATAGTTCTGAAGGGGCTTTCCAAAAACTTTCTTCTACTTCTTTTGAAATCAATCCTTTGCTGACTATAGTGCAGTAATTTGGGTCATTGGCAGGTTGACAGTAGAAAGTTATATTTCTTAAAAATAGATTGATAGAAGTTATCCATTACCCATTTTCCACCAAAAAGAACCGGGTGCTGGTTCAGAGCTAGTGCTGGTGCTGGTTCAAAGTTGGTTCCACTGGCGAACCTTCTAAGAACCGGTTTGCCGTTCCATCGGTTAGAGAGCCATCACAGGGCCGAGTCTGACATCACTGTATACATGTCACATTACACAGCAACATTAGCGCAGCAGCGGCAAACACAAACACAACAACGATGGCAGATGTTGCTTTACTGTTAATGCTCATGGCTTTGTGAACCTACATTAGCATCCAAACGCGGCAAATCCAATGTGTAAAGTACATGCAGCTCAATGTAATTTGTATTAACGTAGGTTGTAATCAAGAAAGTACATAACATTATTTTATCATTAACACAGAAAAAATTTAGCCTTAGCATGTAGCTACCTACTATCATGTGTGCTGATAATGTATCATATTACGGTATAGTAAAAGTGTATTAAAGATTAGTATACTTAAGGTACATTGTCAAAGCACTAACAGTAGCCCCGACCCCAGCCCCTAACGTATGTACGTTCTTAAGTCTAGACCAGCAATGTTTTGGTGCTACTTAAAAACCACTTTTCCTGGTTCAGAGCCGGTGTTTTGGCTGTCGAAAAAGAAAGAACTGGTTCTAAATTAGGCTCTGGCTCCGAACCAGCACTCAAACTACCTCTGTGGAAAAGGGGCACATGATTCTATCTATGACTCTATCTTGAAAAGATCCCCAGTCTATTCTGAAAAGACATAGCTTCAGAGCATTATTGTAATGTGTCTGTCTGTGTTTTCCCCTTGTTTCTGTCTGCCGTCTCTCCCTGATGTTAATTGTTGACCCCGCCCACCTATCTGTTACCATGGACACTAATTACATTCATTCTCTTCCCCAGGTGTTTTGTCTTAGTCCTTGTCTGTCTCTGTTTTGTGATTGGTTCTCGTTCATTATATATACTCTGTCTGTTCACTTCAATGTGGTTGGTCGTTTTTGTTGTTGGTGTGTGCATGTCCATGTTCCCGTTTCCTGTTTGTTCCGTGTTGCCTGCCTGTTTGTTTGTGTTTTGTTTAGTAAAAACCTTTAAACTGCATTTGGATCCTCACTCGCCTTTGTCTCACCGTGTCACATCGTGACAGAACGACCAACCACACATGGATCCAGCAGAAATCCTGTTTTGCCTACGTCAGGAGGACGCCCCAGTTGAGGAGTACACGGAGGTATTCTTGGACCTGTGCAGCGAGGTCAACTTCGATGAGAAGGCGCTCAAAGACATTTTTAAGCACGGACTAAGGGAGATCCTGCGGTATTTGATGCCGTCTACCAGAGAAATAAAGACATTCTCGGAGTTCGTCAACTTGGCGTTGCTCCTGGACGGGTCCACGCTGAGCGTGAGGACTGTAGAGACGGAAGCCGGCCGTAAGTATTTTTTGGGGGGGGGCAGCAAGCATCGGGATCCGTGGGCCACAGAGTGGAATCAGCCACGGACGCCCGAATGCTCCACAGTGCCTCCGCCCAGACCAGTCCCGTGCACATCCGTGATTGAGCCAGTTCCCATGGCTACCGTACTGGCGAGCTCGGCTGAGGTCCGTGCTAACCGGCTGGTCTCCAAACTGGCGGATACCCCGATGAGGTCGGCTCGGGCGGCCGGCATCCCTAAGCCGCCAGCTGGACCAGCCGGGTCGCCGGGACCAGCCGGGTCGCCGGAACCGACCGGGTCGACGGAACCTGCCGGGTCGAAGGAACCTGCCGGACCGACCGGGTCGCCGGAACCGACCGGGTCGATGGAACCGACCGGGTCGATGGAACCGACCGGGTCGACGGAACCTGCCGAACCGACCGGGTCGACGGAACCTGCCGAACCGACCGGGTCGACAGAACCAGATGGGCACCCGGTTCGACGGAACCTGCCGAACCGACCAGGGCGACGGGACCGACCGGGTCGATGGAACCTGCCGAGCCGACCGGGTCGACGGAACCTGCCGGGTCGATGGAACCTGCCGGACCGACCGGACCGACCGGGTCGACGGAACCGACCGAGTCGAAGGAACCTGCAGAACCGTCCGGGTCGACGGAACCGACCGGGCCGAAGGAACCTGCCGAACCGACCAGGTCGACGGAACCTGCCGAACCGACCGAGTCGAAGGAACCGGCCCGAGCTGACGGAACCAGCCGAATCGGCCGGGTCGACCGATATGACTGAGTCAGAGAACGCGGTCGACATCATGACACCCAAGCTACCTGAACTCTCTGCCTGGCCTGAACCTATGCATGTTTCTATTTTCCTGTGTTTTGCTTCGCTGGACTTGCCAGCCCTTCTACCTCCTGTCCCTGTTCATAGGCCCAAAGCACCACCCTGGCTGCCAACTCCGTTCCGGTCTCTGGCTCCGCCTCCAGCACCACCCTGGTCCCCGGTCCTGCTCTGGTCTCTAGCTCCGCCTCCAGCACCACCCTGGTCGCCGGTCCTGCTCTGGTCTCTGGCTCCGCCTCCAGCACCACACTGGTCTCCGGTCCTGCTCTGGTCTCTAGCTCCGCCTCCAGCACCACCCTGGCCGCCGGTCCTGCTCTGGTCTCTGGCTCCGCCTCCAGCACCACCCTGGTCTCTGGTCCTGCTCTGGCCTCCGGCTCCGCCTCCAGCACCACCCTGGTCTCCGGTCCTGCTCTGGTCTCTGGCTCCGCCTCCAGCACCACCCTGGTCTCCGGTCCTGCTCTGGTCTCTGGCTCTGCCTCCGGCACCACCCTGGCCTCCTGCTCTGCCGGCGCCGCCCTGGCCTCCTGCTCTGCCGGCGCCGCCCTGGCCTCCTGCACCACTACACGAACCCGACCCGCCCTACCACCCTGGTTGCGCCTTTGCTCCACCCGCCTGAACTGGGTTTTGTGGAATTGGGAGCGTCTGGAAGCCGCTCATAGGGGGGGGGGGGGGGGGGGGGGCTCTGTAATGTGTCTGTCTGTGTTTTCCCCTTGTTTCTGTCTGCCGTCTCTCCCTGATGTTAATTGTTGACCCCGCCCACCTATCTGTTACCATGGACACTAATTACATTCATTCTCTTCCCCAGGTGTTTTGTCTTAGTCCTTGTCTGTCTCTGTTTTGTGATTGGTTCTCGTTCATTATATATACTCTGTCTGTTCACTTCAATGTGGTTGGTCGTTTTTGTTGTTGGTGTGTGCATGTCCATGTTCCCGTTTCCTGTTTGTTCCGTGTTGCCTGCCTGTTTGTTTGTGTTTTGTTTAGTAAAAACCTTTAAACTGCATTTGGATCCTCACTCGCCTTTGTCTCACCGTGTCACATCGTGACAATTATGATGCCCACCATTCTATGGGTATGCATTTCTGCTGCTTTTCAAATGTGGATTTCGAGGCTAAAAGAAAGACTTGGTGGAATAGTTGCAAAGCCAAAGCTGACACTAAGGCTTGCCCACAGGAGCACCACTCTTCTCCACTTCACACGTCTAACTGGTTTGCTCTCCTCAATTATGCACCTTCACCTGAGAAACCTGAAAGAGCAAGGGTTATAGGAGACATGTGAGAATAGTTAGGCCTTTAGGGGCTCCAGCAGCACTGGGCACTGGAGGTAGCAGGTAATCATAGAGTCTTAGGCAAGTAAAGGATCTCAAAGGTAGCTTTCCATGTAGGAGATAATGATGCATGCCTTTGTGAGTCAGAGGTAACTATATTATATTCTTTGGCCTTACCCAATGCAGTGTGGTGATGTTTCATACAGCAGGTTATGGTCGCTGATCTGCCAGATGTCCAGTTGGTGCTCTGAAACAATATTTATACGGTGGAGATCAAAATTTGAGAACAATTTATGAACACTTGATTTTTTCAGAAATAATGTAATCTTCATTGCTCAACATTTGAAGAAATTTTCTTGTGGCTTAAACATGCTACTGGAACAGTGTTTTACAAAATAACCAAGGCACTTCAACAAAAAAATCTTTAT
The DNA here is from genome assembly GCF_022655615.1 of Tachysurus fulvidraco. Classification (NCBI taxonomy): domain Eukaryota; kingdom Metazoa; phylum Chordata; class Actinopteri; order Siluriformes; family Bagridae; genus Tachysurus; species Tachysurus fulvidraco. Next base: position 24,953,981 of record NC_062522.1, read on the forward strand.
TCTGCCAGATTAACACCAATAATCGGGAGGAATCTGAAAGTGTTCTCTTATATTATGTTCTATAATGTGTTATTTTTCAAATCTAGACTGACTAAACAAAAAGAAACACGAGGGAAGTAAAATAAACTAAACTACAAAATAAACAAGATACAACAAAATAAAAAAACAAGAGCATAAAATAGAGAACAAATCCAATAAACATGAGGAATGCAACATTAAGGACACAATAGATGCAGAACCACAGGGAAGGTAATTGGTAAGGAACAGGTGTGCAATGGTGTGCAGATGTGGGAACAGGTAAAGTATAAAGTGATGATAAAACAAAATGAAAAGGTACATGGCACAACACAAACAAAGCCTGCCAGAATGTCCCCCTGGTGTTCAGGCATGGTATAGTCCAAGCCATCCATGACAAACTGTTAGCATCTCAATTAGCATGGAAGGAAAGCAACTCTTCTCTGTTCTGGCACCAAGGTGGTGGAATGAACTTCCCCTAGAGGTCCGGACAGCTGAGTCACTGGCTATTTTCAAGCGGCGGTTGAAGACCTACTTATTCAGGAAACACTTCAACTAGCACTTCTTTCCTTATCTTTTGCATTAAAAAAAAACTTTTTCATTGTAACTTTGAACAAATGTTTTAAACTCATGGTATCTTAAGTATGTAACCTAGTGAACCAGCATTAATGTATTCAATGTTAGAGATTAAGCACTTATGTACGTCGCTCTGGATAAGGGCGTCTGCCAAATGCTGTAAATGTAAATGTAAAGCCTCCTGAGACACAGTAAATCTTTTAGTGCTTCTAGATCAGCATATCTCTCAAACCAATTTTAAGATAAAGATAGTCCTATTTTTAAATTTCTATCTATTACTGTAGCAAAATTAACTACCACTGTAGAAAAGCACATACCATCAATATACAGGAACAATAACTCTATTAACTATTTTAATGCCGAAGCATATCAGCCATTTAGACAAATAATTAGAAAATTTAGACAAATAATTTAAAAGCAAAAATATAAAATTATAGCTAATGCTGTAAATAACATTACAGTTTCTGACCAGCACCTTAATGTTTTGTTTCTTAAAATCACCAACCAGCATACATTTATTTACCTACATCTTTCTCAGATAACACCTCCCCTTTATCTCCAATATCCTATAAAATGTTGTTTCAGAGCTGTTATGCTCATACCTACAAAGGAATCATTTAGGATTTAAGCCTCATAATAGCACAGAGACCGCACAGCTTGTGTTTTTTTTTGTTCATGATGCTTACCTTAGTGCAGCTTTTGACACAATTGATCGCTACTTTATTTCACTACTATATCAGCAAAGCCAGATGAGAGGCAACATTTCATTTAATTTATTTGTATAGCACTTTTAACATTGTCTCAAAGCAGCTTTAAAGAAGAAAAAAAATAGTTTTTAGGTTTTAGTTTTTTCAAAGAAAGTGTTTGTTTTATTTCTCATGTTTTAAGACAACTGGTATCAATCTTAGACAGGTTAGGTAATTAGTTTGCCAGGTGATCTTAGTTAAAGGGAAACCAACTTAAAGAGGTTGTTGCACATTATTAAGCAAATCACAGTTCTTATGCAATATTGGGAGGAAGAAAGATCTTTCAGAAGATGAAAAGCGACGAATAGTGCAATGTCTTGCAAAAGGCATGAAAACAATTGATATATCATGAAAACTGAAAAGAGATCATCGAACTGTCAAAAGATTTGTCAGTGATTCACAGCCAAGAAGAATTAGATCAGATAAATGTTTATTAAGAAAGGTTTCTTTCGGACAGATTAATGTTATTAGGAGGGCAGCTTTAAAAAAAAAAAAGCAGACAGGTATTTGATGCTGCTGGCATCTCAGGAGTCCCAAGAACCTCTCAATGCAGGATCATTTGTGCGTAAAGCTGAATTTTAACCTCCCCTAACCAAAACTCACAAAGAGAAACGTTTGCAATGGGCTAAGAATTACATGAAGGTTACTTTTCAATTGTGAATTCCATGCTATAATTGATGGTCCAGATGGATGGACTTCTGGATGGGTGCTGAAGGGCCACCCTGTTATAAAACACAACTGAGACATCAGCAAGGAGGTGGCGGAGTGATGATTTGGGCTGGAATATTGGGAAGTGAGATCATAGGTCCCTTTAGGGTCCCTGACAGTGTCAAAATGATCTCTGCAGGATATGTGGAGTTCCTAACAAACCATTTTCTGCTATGGTATAGAGAGAATCGTGCCTTCCAAAATGAAATGATTTTCATGCAGGATAACGCACCATCCCATGCTGGAAAAAACACCATTGATTCCTTGATTTCTATGGGCATAAAAAGAGGAAAAATCATGATGTGGCTACCATCATCCCCTGACCTCAATCCTATTGAGAACCTCTGGAGCACCCTTAAAATGAAGATCTATAATTTTGGGTGGCAGTATACCTCCTAACAACTCTGGGAGGCAATACTGAAATTCTGCAAGAACCTATACATGGACTTACAATAGATGAGAGAATTGTTAAAGTTAACTCCAAGAAGGGTGCATATATTAAAATGTAAATAGTTTAACTACAAATAGGTTTTTTGTTTTAAATTGTGTTTATTTTTAGAAAAATGATCTGTCCATGGAGCACATAAATGTCAGAAAACCAGGGTGTCTTTGTTGATAAAAAAGACCCAAATGCAGGATAGTTAAATAAAAACAGATTCACACGAAGACCATACAAATGACAAAACAAAGACAAAATAATGAAAACAATTAGACACATTGTCAAGGGACAGGTGTGCTGAGGTGGGAATTAGTTAGGCAAGGGCAGGGCAGACACGTGAACACAAAATGTAAACAAAGAACACATGGCAAAAGTCCAGGCTAGATCCTGACAATATGACAGAGTTCTGTTTTGAGTTCATTATAATCCATTGAATGCATTTTGTGTTTTATTTTTCAAAATATCAATAAAACTGTTGTCATTATCAGTTCTTTCACATGTAATAACATTATTGTTGTAAAATAATGGCTGAGAATAAAATTAATCTATAATCATACAATAAAAAAATAAAAATTGTCATGTGCATAATAATATGGAACATTGTGTATATCTCTAACATCTGTCCTTATCCACAATAAGCAAGTTGGAAGTGACGGTGGCAAGGAAAAACTACCGGAGATGGTATGAGGAAGAAACATTGAGAGGAACCACACTCGGAAGAGATGCAGTAATACTTGTTCACGTTTTTGTTATTTCTACTTTGGATTATTGTAATGCCTTACTGTCTGTATCCCTCACCCTTTGCCCTTCTAAAAAAGTGACAATCAAAATGTAAAATAAAGCATTTTTTCTCAAGTGAGTGTATGTGTGTGGGGGGTGTGAATCAAATTATCTGTGAATTTGTTAACACTCCTAATTTACTGCTTATTAAGAGTTAGTAAGGTAGTTATTAAGTTTAGGTATTGGTACAATTAAGAATGTAGAATAAGGTAATGCAGAATAAGGCATTAATATGTGCTTAATAAGTACTAATAAATAGACAATATTCTATTAATATTCATGCTAATAAGCAACTAGTTAAATGAGCCTAAAATAAAGTGTTAATGTACATATACTGTAGAAGAATGCAAGTAAATGCAGGGGGTTTGGCCTCAATGGCCCTCCAGTAAGCAGTGTGCTGTGTGCAAGTGACTGAGGAATGCAGAGTACAAATTCAACTTAAATTGCATTAAATCTTCTTGTTTTAAACAAAATTATGCTGCAAGATTTAAGTTCCTTGTTATAGGCAACTCTGCATTTTTTTTTAAATTCACAGATAATTCCCATATATTCCCGTTAATTCCCATATATTCCTGTTAATTTCCATGGAAAGTTTCCAGCCTTGAAAATTCCCGTAATTTTGCAACCCTGTTTGTACTGGACTCATAAATCATGACATGTCCCCCTCCACCTTTCACTGACTTTTTAAAACACATTCGGCTCAGTCTGTCCCCAGTTTGACGACGAACATAATGTTTGCCATTGGATCCAAATACGGTTGCAAAAAATCTGGACTTTTCATGGCTGGAAACTTTCCATGGGAATGGGAATTAATAGGATTATTTACAAAATTGCAGGTTAGCCTAGAACATAGAATTTAAATGTAGTTGAAAAAAGATATTGCAGGATAATCTCAGTTAAAACAACCTGATTTACTACAATTTCATTTGAATTTCTACCCTTGAACATCGAGTCCATTTAAAACCTCTCCTCTGTTTGCCTAGACCGCTTGCGACATTTGGCTGGCGATGTGTGGCTGGCGGTAAGCTAATTTTCGTTGAAACAGACCTGTCAATCAATTTTGAATCCACTCTGTAGTGGTTACTTTAGTGTAGAGTTATGCAACATTCGGGTTAAAAAAAAATTGCTAATTTTTCCGGTTTGTCTCGGGTTGGGTCTTTTTTAAAAAAAAAAAAAAACATTATGCATATGTCGGCTCCAGGTAAAAAGTGATTCGGGTCACTTCGAGTCGGGTACATTTCTTTAGACCTGAGAAGACCTCTAGAATGCGCAAAGCTAGCGGATGAAAGAAGTCCCAAAGAAGTCTACAGTGTCCTGCCTCAATGACTACCATCCCGTCACACTTACACCCATCGTTATGAAGTGCTTCAAGAAACTTGTCATGAGGCACATCAAGACCACCCTCACTGGACCCCCCACAGTTTGCGTCCAAACCGCTCTTCGGACGATGCCATTGCCACGGCCCTTCATTTAGCCCTCACCCACCTGGACAATAAAGACACGTACATATGAATGCTGTTCATAGACTTTAGTTCAGCATTCAATACAATCATCCCTCAGCACCTGATTAGGAAGCTGAGCCTGCTGGGACTGAACACCTCCCTCTGCAACTGGATCCTGGACTTCCTGACTGGGAGACCTCCGTCAGTCCGTATTGGAAACATCATCTCCAGCACCACCACATTGAGCACTGGAGCCCCTCAGGGCTGCATGCTCAGTCCACTGCTGTTCTCGCAGATCAAACCATATTATCAAGTTCGCCGATAACACGACCATGGTGGGTCTCATCAGAAAGAACAATGAGTCAGCATACTGAGAGGAAGTGCAACAGCCAATTGCCTGGTGCAGAGCCAACAACCTGTTTCTGAATGTTGATAAAACCAAAGAGATGGTTGTTGACTTCCGGAGAGCAGTGAGCGACCACTCTCCGCTGAACATCAACGGATCATCTGTAGAGATCGTATAGAGCACCAACTTTCTTGGTGTTCATCTAGCATAATCTAACATTTACACCACATGCTGTATCCACAAAGCCAACAGCATTGTGGATGACCCCACACACCCCTCACACACACTCTTCCCCCACCAGCCATCTGGAAAAAGGTACCAAAGCATTCGGGCCCTCATGAACAGACTGTAAGAGTTTTTTCCACAAGCCATCATACTCATTAATAACTGAACTGAGCACAAGACACACAAGTACATCAACTGTATGGACTGCACAGACCTACACCAAATACACACACTTCCAATATATATCCATCAAACTGTTGGATCCTTTACAATATCTCAGGTAACTGCTGCTATAATACTGTGTTCATTTTAGTATTTCTGTGCATGCAATATTGTTGAACATACAGTATTTACACTGGTGGTTTCTGTTTATTGTCTTTTGTGTGATGTCTTGTATTTTTTTGTTTGAGCACGACCTCAACATGACAATCAGTCCAAGTGAGTTAAGGATTGATCTACTAAATATAACATGGGGAAGTCGTGGCCTAATGGTTAGAGAGTTTGACTCCTAACCCTAAGGTTGTGGGTTCGAGTCTCGGGCCGGGTATAACTATAAAATACCACAACTGAGGTACCCTTGAGCAAGGCACCAAAACCCCATAACTGCTCCCTGGGCGCCGCAGCATAAATGGTTGCCCACTAGGTGTGTGTGCACTTTGAAAGTAAAAGTGACATGACATACGGCTAAGTATGGTGAACCATACTCGGAATTCGTTCTCTGCATTTTGACCCATCCAAAATGCTCACACATTTATGACTGCGGCGCCCGGGGTGCAGTTAGGGGGTTCAGTGCCTTGCTCAAGGTCACCTCAGTCATGGCCGGCCCGAGACTCGAACCCACAACCTTAGGATTACAAGTCAGACTCTCTAACCATTAGGCCACGACTTTGGATGGGTTAAATGCAGAGAACCAATTCTGAGTATGGGTCACCATACTTAGCTGTATGTCACGTAACTGGGGACTGGTTGAGGACCTTCAAGCAAGATGGTTAGGTGTTTTTAACTTTGGGGTATCAACGTTGACAGAAAGGAAAATACAAACTGTTACTCTGGAGCCTGTTCTGGTTGAGGTCAGAAATGAGTGCGCTCTATTAACCGCTAATCTGTAACTGGATGTTAATTGTTTAATTTCTAACAACATCTGTAAAAAAAATAAATAAATAAATTTTTATATATAATTGTGTTTATTTCTCTCATTAGAATTAACTAAGAAAATTCCATTTCAGTTCAGATTTAAAACCATACAAGCAATTTTTCACCCAAATGTTGGCAATGGGTGTGAAAAACTAGAAAATGTTCCCAATCCCCCTGAAAGCTTAAACACAAACACTGTAGAAACACTGCGCCTCTGACATTGCGCTAAATCCTCCACAGCTCACATCCGGGGTACGAAACATGAGCAAAGACGTGGAATGTTAGTTTTTTTTTTTTTTTTCCTCAGCCGCTGTAATGATGAAGTAAAAAGCATCATGATTGGTGGATTGCGAGGGACAAGAAACATAAAACCGGAGGATTAGCTTTAGCATTCGGATCCAAACTCAGACCGACAGCGAAAAAAAACAGCGAATCCAAACAACGCGAACATCAACCGACGGCACAAAAGGCCTTTCGACTTGCTTCTGACACGTTTAAGGTATTTAAAACACAACACAACGCTCAGCATCCACACGAGTAGCTAGCAGAGTACAATGGTCTCTTGCAATATATTTTTGCTCTCACACAAACGCTAGAGCGGCGGTGCCGCCTAGATTGACAGCTCGACGTCCAATAGAAAGCAGCAGGCACCGGGCTGCGCTAAGCCTCAGCCAATAGGAAACGAAATAATACGGGCCTAAACAAAGTTAGGTTGTTGGTTCTGGCGGCCAGCGCTAAACTTCACCAAATAATAGCTGTTTGTGTTTTTTGGGTGATGCAGTAGCCATTTTAGGTAAGTAGGTCTTTTAAATTCCCACCCTCTCTGAATTTGTGCCATATAAATCTGTGTGATATAGAGTGTTTCTCGGCCCCGGTCTCTAACTCCTGCATCCCTCATGAATGAAGTGCTGAGGTCTTGTTGTTTAATAACGATTAAGAGATTTTGTACTGAGTTTGTCCTCCTGCTGCTCGCCTCCAACCCCGTTTAATATTTGATGCATTTTTTCTAAACTGTCATGGCGTTTGTTTAGTGTTTTTTTTTTGTTGTTGTTGCGTCCATGGGAATAAACGCGGGGGCGGTAAAGCGGTGTGGGGCTCGGAACCGGTGGCTGAAGCTCAGGTAGGCGAGGTCCTGCTGAGACACACAGGGCTTCACACGTGGAACGTGTGCGATAAACACGCCGTCACGGCGCTATCAGATGTAGCAGTGAACGCTAACCTGGCTAATATAACGTGTATCTCTGTCTCTGCGTCTCTGATCTGCATACAAACTATTATTTATTTATTTATTTTAATTGTTCTGATTTGGTTTCACCATAAACACCAATGCACTAGAAACCCGGTTGTAAAAGTACCGTGAAGCAGGTCAAATTGTGCGGTATGTAGGGAAAGTAGATTTAATTACACAGTAGTTACTGATTATTATTATTATTATTATTATTATTATTATTATTATTATTATTATTAAGGTTTTTTTTGTTTTTTTATATCTGTGCAGTGCAGCTAAATAATTGACAGAGGCAGGACCTTCAGCTTTGGGACCCTGTCAGGAGCAGGTAGGCTTCTGAGAATATACACTAATATTCAAGTGATAGTCTTCTGATGTTTGTAAATATAGTGTTAATATGTTTAGACTTGGTGTTGGGTTACAGTTTAGAAGTTACAACCAGATTGAGTTAAAGTGTTTTGTTTTGTTTTTGGTTTTTTTAAAATAAATTAATAAATTACATTTTTTTTTACGGACAGGTTTTAAAACAGCGAGCGGTTTGTTCAAAGCTTATAAAGTGTCGTAGTGTTATTCCTGATCGTGTTGTGAGGTGAACGTAATAGTTATGGAGAACATAATAGTTCTATATGGCATAACATTTATTTTATTGTAAAGTTTTGAAACTGCAGTTAGTATTTGAAGCGTCTATTACACACAGACTTTTCCCCGAACACTAGGAATCATTTTTAGTTAATGTGCAGTCTCTGAAAACAAAATTCCTACTGACAGTATTCCTTTATTGGCGTCATGCTTTGAGGGGTTATTTGGTGCCGTCTTATTGGCAGAGGGAACATGTGTATTGCCCAAAGTGCTCTGTCAGCATGTTGGTTTTAAACAAAGTGCAATGATTGCACAATTAAATTAATATCAATTTAATTAAATAAAAAAAAAAATCCCTGTTTCAAACTAAATTGATGCTTTTTTGTTCATACAAATTCCTGCAATGAATGTTAATGGGAAATTTTGAATTCAGGAAAAATGTGGATAGCAACATTACCTCTCGGAGGGAAATGGTATTACATGCTAATCGAAATATTGTGGGTTTTTTTTTTTTACTTCACTTCCTTCAGATGCCCATGTCAAAGCTTTGTATAAAAGCTCTTTCATGGTCTCTGTTAAAAATATCCTCATGCTAATTAAATTGATTTTAGAATTCTATAAAGCTAAAATATTGTTGGAGAGAAAATTATGGGAAAACACACATCATGGGATTTTCTTTTTTTTTTCTTAGGAGAGGATAAGTTTTCAGTTTTTTCTATGAAGACAAGAAGTGACTCAGCTGTTCATAAAAAACAGGGGATTCCACTACTTGAGTGCCAATCCAGAGGTAAGTCAATTTATATCTTCCTTCTAACTTGAGGGAGAGCGGTTCAAATCGAGCCGCTCTAGAAGTTCAGAGGGAACATGGTACTTAACAAGGTTTGATGAACGTCAGATAGGAGAGGATAGGCCTGACTTTGGATGTCATGCATGTTCCCACGGTTATGATTTGTCCCTTTTACCCAGTCTCCTGTCCTATGAAAACTTTGATTGCAGTCGACTTTAGTAAAATAGTGGAAAGGTCAGCACAGTTTTGGACTTAGCCACAGGGATCCTATTAATCCATGTATCTTTAAAATGGGAGAAAAGATACTTACAACTATTAAAGACATTTTCTTATAGGATTCAAACATTTACCTGTTGAAAATTGTCATATTTCTGCCACTCATTATAATTAATTATTACAAACAATTACAAAACTTTACTACATCATTAGTATACTGCATAAATTTGAATTAAATGCAATTCAAATTTATTTGTATAGCACGTTTAACAATTTGCATTCGCAAAACAGCTTTACAGAATATAAGAAACATAATATAAAAAAAATTATTATACAAAGATTAATAGTCCATAATTAAAATACAAAGTGCAGTTCATAATCTGCCTATAATAAGAAACAAGTTACTAGATCTTGAACGATCTGCAAGTCACCCTCACATTGTCACATTTGACGAAACAGCCGCTTTCTCATCTGAGAAAAAAAATCCACTGATTATACCTATAGGTTTAAAGATTTTTTTATTTAAGCCAACAAGTTTATGTTCTGTTGATACTGTCAGGCAGCAGGTTTAATGAATTTATAAACAGAACCTGTAAAAATCTAATCTTGCATTTTGAGATGCCTGTCTTCCCAAGACACGGTCATCGTCAGTACTGTGTTGCACAAAGGTTACTGTTTTGCTTAAATAAACAACCAAATATCCAAAAACATGAAAGGAAGTGAAGATTTGATTCATTAGCTATATTTACATTCAAAGATTTTTTTTTGCCAGACTGAATGAATTTATACTCATTCCCAATTAACTGTTTATAAGTGTTAGGAAATGTGCAAGTTTCATGTACATGCATTTTTGCATGTATTCTGATCCGAAGTTATGCTCATTCTGGAAGTGCACTATAGGGTCCATCTTGGCATATAAACGAGAAGAGATTTCTAATAACAGTGCTTGTGTTGTTGATAATGTTGCATTTTAAATGATTGCTCTCTCAGCATTCAGGAACTTTGATTCTGTAGTTAAAAAATAACGTGAATGTTACCAAACACACACGCACACAGCTTTATTAACGTGTGTATTAGTGTGTTTTCTGACTTGAGCGATTAACAAGAAGGTGCATTTTAAAAAAATTTGAATATCTAGAAAACATTAATTTTTCCCACAATTCAATTTAAACATTTAAAGTTTACATATACTTTAGATTTATTACATGAACTGAAATATTTCAATATAAATATTCAAGCAATTGTCTCACAACTCAACATATTAGAACTCATGACAGAAAATTCAAGCTTCTTAGTAAAGTATGTAAATTTATGCACTTAATATTTGGTTGGGCTTGTTTTGCACAAATTACTGTCTCAATGCTGTGTTACATGGAGGTGATCAGCCTATAGCACTGCTGAAGTGTAATGGAAGCCCATGTTGCTTTGATAGCAGTTTTCAGCACGTTTGCATTGCGGGATGTGGTGTCTCTCGTCTTCCTCTTGACAATACCCCCACAGCAAGCCAGGTCCTAGTAGTTTTTGCATGGTGGGCAGGGGGAAAGGAAATCAGTATCTCCATAAAGCTTGTCAGCAGATGAAAGCATGAAGGGCTCTAAAATCTCTCAGATGGCTGCATTGACTTTGGACTTAATAAAACACAGTGGACTATCACCAGCAGATGACAAGGCACCCCAAATCATCACTGGCTGTGGGCACTTCACACTGCACTTCAAGTAGTTGGATTCTGTTCCTCTACTCTCTTTCTCCAGGCCTTTGGACCTTGGTTTCCATATTTTCTTCTCATCTGAAAAGAGGATTTTGGACCACTAAGTAATGCTGAGTAACACTTGTAGCCCATTTCCTTGACACTTATGTGTCTGGTGTCTCCAACTGCAGTCCATTCCTATTGAAGATCACCCACGTTCTTGAATCGGTTTTGCTTTACAATGTTCTCAAGGTTACAGTCATCCCTGTTGCTTGTGCATCTTTTCCTACCACAAATTGCCCTTCCAGTCAAATTTGCATGTATATGCTTTGATACTGCACTACAGAATTAAATTTTAAAAAAAGCTTGGAACATTTTAGAATTTAGAATATATACACTTCCTTTTCTGAAGTTATTTGAGAACAATATTGAACTTTTCCATGATGGTTATGTTTCTTTGCAATTAATTTATATATTTTTTTCAATAATGACTTTAAAAGAAGGGTGTGCACTTTTATTTTAAAAGTATTGCTGTATGAACAAAAGTGCAATAATATGTGGTTTGCAAACACTTTACAGTTAATATATTTCTTGTAAATCTCAACTCAATCATTAATGTAAAGCCAATGCCATTTGCCACTGCCAGGGCATTAATGTCTCATTCATAACATTATAGCAGGTACCTTCTGAGCAGCAGCAAGTTACCATTTCTAAATCTTTTTATTTCTTATCTTTTCTTAAAGATTTACCAGCAGAAACATTTTGAAAGAGATATCAAATGAAAATATCCATTTAAGAGTTACATTTACAAGTTCATTTCTGTTCTGGTTTGTGTGAGTGCTGCAGCAGTCTTTGGCCCACCCCAAATTCTCTCATTGGATGAGATTGTGTGATTACACCTATCTCAAGCCAGTACCGATCAACATCCCACCTCCTTCTGTGATCCATGGTTTGTCTGAATGTGTATTCAAAGGCAGTGAGCAACGGAATTTCAAAATAATAATTATTAAAAAAAATGCATGAATGCATGCTAAAATAATCGTTGGCATTAAGTAATTAATGAGTTAATGTGATAACACAGAAATAATTCTGAATAATATTTGTATCTGCTATGATTGACAGTTTGTACACTTACCTGAACACAGTTCTAATAATGGGTGGGGCATTCCAAGATGTTGGAGATTCAGTTGAGAACCTTGTCCATGTTGCTGTGAAAAATTCTCATGTTGCTCTCATGGTGCTGTGAATCACATTCTGACCATATGTGGGCCTCAAAAGAACCTGTCATTTGATTTTATTCTAGACTTACTGTCCAGTTTTGGGGCTCTTTGATACTGATGTAAACCCTGCCCCTTTATATAGTTCTAGTACATTCAAATTAAATTAGTAAATTTGTCTGCTTAAAAGTTGTTTTTAGTTGTACTTGCTTACTGTAAATGGAGATTTCTTTTAGTCCATTAGTATGAAATATATCACTGTATTGTTCATCTAGCTAAAATTAGACACGTAACTAATCAGTTAACTATACTTATTACGGATGTACCTCAATCAGCATCCATTTTTGTCATGAGTGGAGTTGCTAATATAAAATTTGAAATTCTCGAACATTTTTAAATTAGTTTAAGTTCTTAAGAATGCTTCAGAATGAGAGCTAGCAAAGCCACTAGCTTGATAAATTCAGCCTAAATGTGGCCTTTTTAATAATAATAAAAAAAAATCAACAATTTTTATAAACTTGTAATAGGGTTGTCCCCTGCTAAGCATATAATGACATAATGACCTCTTATATTGTACCTCATGCTTGATATGATAAAACACCACATATTAACTGAACTCCTTGGTAACACTGAGGATGAGTTATTTTTACTATTTTAATATGGAATAGCATTTTTATTTGTTACAATATCCCATTATTATTACAAATATTGAGATATTATTTGAAGGCCATTTTGCCCACCCCTGCTTTGAGACACAGGATATGAGTCTATTTCCACATAGAGTATTCTGTACTCTAGTGGATCTATATTTGGGATCAGTGAAGCATTGTGAATTTTTATGTAATGTTGTATTTAAAGTGTATGTTATTGGTCAGTTTCTCTGTATAAAACCTAAAGTGCAGTTTTTTCTATTGGCCTAGTAACAGTTGTGTGGGTTGTTGTTGTTTTTTTTGTATAAAAATGTTTTGTCATTTCTCAAACTTTAGGGACACACACACCTATCTGCCATAACGTTAAAACCACCTGCCTTATATTGTATAGGTCCCATTTGTGCCGACAAACAACTCTGGCTCATCAAGTCATAGATTTTACAAGAGCTCTGAAAGTGTGTTGTGGTATCTGCCAGAAAGACATAGCAGCAGATCCTTTAAGTCGTATAAGTTGCAAGTTAGGGCATCCATGGATTGAAATGGTTTGTCTATCGCATCAAGTGAATGGATTTAGATCTTCAGAGTTTGGATGCCAAGACAAAACTTTCAATTCTTTGTCATATTCCTTTAAACATTCCTTAAAACGTTTTGATTGGAAAATGTTACTGCCATTAGGGAAACTGATTGCCATGAAAGGATGTAATTGGTCTGCACCAATGTTTAGGGAAGTGGTGTGTGTCAAGGTAACATCCACATGAATGCATTACAGAACATAAGTGTCACACAGCCTTTGTTGCCTTCTTTTGCATTCTGGTTCCATCTCTTCCACAGGGAAGTGATGCACACACAGACTTTTTCCACCATCTTTTTCCATTGCCCCATGGTCCAGTTTTGATACTGTATATATTATAGGTTATTTTGTCAGTGGACAGGGGTCAGCAAAATCTTTTTGGCATAGGTGACCTTAGATTTTTAGCAACCTCCAGCAGTTTGAAGTTAGGGCTACTCGATTATCTAAAAAAATCATAATCACGATTATTTTGGTCATAATTAAAATCTCACTGTCTTTGGAAATATGTTACATTTATTGAACAAAACAGTAAACATTCCTTATATAATTTTTTTTTCTTTTTCTACTTTCACGTTCGGGGTCGCCACAGCTAATCCTCAGTTTGCACCTAGCTCTGACCTCTGCATCCTTTACTGTCGCACCAATTACTTTTATGTCCTATCCATGTATCTCCTCTTTGGCCTTCCTCTTGACCTATTACCTGGCAGCTCCACCTCCAACATCCTTCTACAAATATAACCACTCTACCTCCTTTGTACCTGGCTATACCTCTCAATCTTGCCTCTCTGACCTTGTCCAAAAAACCGCCAAACTGAGCTGTCCATCTGATGTGCTCATTCCTAATCGTGTCTATCTTCATCACTCCTAAGAGAACCTCAATATCCTCATCTCTGCTACCTCCATCTCTGCCTTATGTATTTATCTCACTGCTACAGTCTCTAACCTTAAGACATTTCATATAATATATTAATTGTAAAAAGAACATAAGAAAACAAATAAGACCAAAAATATAGTGCACTTCCAGAATCAATTTAAACAAACAATAAATAAAATACAAATAACAGATAAAAAATGACAAAATAAGTATAAATAGGTTTGCTTACATATGTACCATAACAAACTGAAAGAGTCCTAAACATTTTTAATATGATCAACAGTCAAATTCCAGTCAGTAACTCAATCCAATAATATTGAAGGCTGGCCCATTATAATGGCTTAGAACTCACAGAAAACAAGTTAAACTTTAACTTGATTCAACTTATCAGATTGAATAATGGTTATTAGCCAGAAACACTAGCCTGTCTACATGAGCTGGTTTCAGAGATGAACGCAAGCAGGAGACAATATTTCCACCAGTGATAAAGACCGTCTCTGAAGAACAACTTGTGGCTGGAATACAGAGATTTTCATCCCAGGTTGGAAAGCAGTGTGTTGTACCTCTGAGATTCCCTCCACCACTTCAATGGGTCTTCCTTAGCAACTAGTGTCTCTGTCTGCAGGTACGGCTGTAACTCAAGAGCAATTACCTGTTTCTGTTGCAAAGGAGGTCCTGCAACTTTGTCTGTAGTGACCTTGAAGAAGTTGCCCAGTCCCCTCTGAGAGAACATATAAGGAAAATAAGAATTATATGTTAAATCTGAAGGTTGTGGTATTACAAGTTTATTTTTTTTTTTTCAATAGAGCCTCAGTTGTCTTTACTGACACATTTTACCTTCAACTTTGGGTCCAGGGCAGAGGCCATGTGGAGTAGCTCTTGTGCTGCACTGTATTTGTCATTGAGGTAGTCTACTATCTTCTGTCTGATGCTTTTAGCAAGCTCTGTGTTGTCCTCCTGCACTTTCATTACTGAATTATTGAAAAGGAGGAGGGTTGGATTCAGAAAATACACACATATTTCTCTCTAGAAAGTGTATCAGTGAATTCAGTGGCCTGCCTAGATCCCCATCGAGTTGGACATTCCGTTTTAAGGATTGATCAGGCAGATTCAGCAGCTTCTGTGCCTCTGCAAGATTCTTCTTTTTTTCTATTCCAACTATAGGAAGAGCTGCTTACGAGCTTCTCACAGACCCCATTGCACAGTTGATCCTGGAATCCTTTGTTGCATTCTCTAAGATTACAATAAATACTTTTAGTATTTATTATAGAATCATCAATGTGATCATCTCAACCATCATCGAACATAATTTGCTGACAGTGTAAGAAAGCATCAAAGAGTAGTTCAGTGGTAATAATAATAATAATAATAATAATAATAATAATAATAGTACCTCTGGTGGTAGTAGTAAAGGTGAGCTATAAGAGACCGTCACACAGTAACTGGAATAAGTGCTATTATTCCTGATATTGCTTTTGCTTTTGTTAAAATCGCTTAATTAATGGTCTGTTGTGGTGGAAAAGTACTTTTTTACTTCACTAGCCATTTCAGGACAGCATTTTTCATATAAAGCAGGCAGAGCAACTCTTGTGAAATAGTGTTGAGATGGCAAAGCATAAAGCTTATATAAAGTATTTATCAATTTCTTGAATACTTCGGTTTCAACCATGCTAATAGGGCACATGTCTTTGGCTAAAAAGTATTCAACAGATGCTGTTGAATACTTTTTTAAGAAGTTGGACTGACGTTTGTCTCCTTAATGGGTGACTGCATTTTGGATGATGTTGTGATAGTCTTTTTTTTTTTTTTTTTTTTGCTCTTTTTTTTTCTTTACCATTAGCTGGCCATAGATCAGTCTGTGTTCAAGTTTTAAATGATTAAACAGATTTGTGGTATTACCAAGAAGTTCAGACAAAACCAGGTAGCAAAGCTTGTACATAATTTGCTTTTGATCCACATCTGCTTCTTTGGTACAGTAGCTGTTCTGTGGGATTCAGCCTTTATGCTCCACATGCATTAGTGAGCCTTGAGTTGCCAACATAGCTTTCACCAATTCACCTGTTTTCCTTTTTTGGAAACATTTTGGAAGGCAGTAACTTCTGCATACTGGAAACACTTTACAAGCACGTTTTGGAGATGCTTAAACCTAGTCTTGTAGCTATCATAATTTTGCCTTTGTCACAATCACTATCATCTTTACACTTGCTAGGTTTTTTGTTTCCAACACATAAGCTTTAAGAACTTGCTGTCTATTATATCCCAGCTCTTGAAGTGTCATTGTAAAGACACAATCATTTTATTCACTTCACCTGTTAGTGAATTTCAATGTTATGGCTGATCAGTTCTCATGAAAAACTTAGTGAGTGCACAGTGAAATGAAACAACGTTTCTCCTGGACCATAGCGCTACAGGAAATAACATAAAGCTACATAAAACAACACCGAGCTAAGGACTTAGTAAGTTAAGTTGTTGATTATTTAGTCGATTAATAGAGTAATTGGATAAGAAGTCCTTTTTCTTTATTAAAGAGGAGTACTAAATATGCTAGAGAAAATATGACCGGTCTCTTAAAATTAACAGCTAATTTGTTTACTTTTTAGAAAAATAATGCTGAAATTACATACATCAATAACCATGAAAACTAAAAACATTTAGTGCATTTAATTGCCATATTACATTCTCTGGTGGAATGTCGAATTTGGCAAAAAGGTCTTCAACCCACTCTGAAATATTTGCAGCTGTGTGTCTCTCTTCAAGGGGCATTGTGGTCAGGCTGTGGGAATCTGTGTGTGTGTGAGACAGAGACAGTGATACTATGAACATGAAGAAAAGTTAGGCTTCCATGAACTTGGACAATTTGGGGACATAATAACTAGACACCATATTGATTTATGGTCTTAAATGGTCTTAAATAGTCACTACATATAGTCACAAGCAACTTAAATTTTCACAGGCCTTCATTTCAACTAGCAATTTTAATGATTTAGGCTAAATGTGAATGCTAACTTTACCTTGTGTTGACTCTGTTCAGTGGAAGTGATGCGAAGACTCAGTGTTTTTGGATGAGATGTTGAAGCATCGCAATTGTACTGTTGTGGTATGCCAGTAAAAACTTACAGAGAACACACTGTACGGAGTTTCCCCCCGCCATTTTCTCCCCGTTCCTTTGTTTTTAATTTTGCAGCGTCTGTGTTTACATCACATGTCCAGAGTTTAGCGGGTTGTGCTTCAATAATAATGGTACGCAGGGAAACGCAGTGTTCCTTGTGTAGTTACAGTAAATGGACTAAACAAAGCTTCGGGTCAAATAATTCTCGACTTACTCAAGGAATCGTTTCAGCCCTAAAACAGACAATACAAAATAGTGCAGTAAAGTGTTCATACTGTATATAATAAAGTACATTGTGCAATACTAGAGAAATTGTAAACAGCGAGAGTTCATTGAGGTATTGAAGCAGTTCAGTGTGTGTGTTGGGGGGAGTGCATGTGGTGATGGACTTGGAGACAGTCACGTCATCAATGCACTTGTCAACGTAACTGGTTACTCCTTTAAGTTGATGGAATTGCTGTTTGTTGCAGCCTCCCTGAACATATTCCAGTCAGTGCACTCAAAACAGTCCTGAAGAGCAGAGGTGGCTCCTGCTAGCCAGGTTTTCACCTGCTTCATGACGAGTTTAGAGCGCTTGATGAACGGCCTGAATGTTGGAATTAGCATAGAGATTTGGTCTGAGTAGCCACAGAGGTGGGGGCGCTTCTCTGCATTGTATGGGCCATGTATGTTTGTGTACACAAGATCCAGTGTGTTTGCCCCTTGCGTACAAAATCCACATGCTGATGGAATATAGGGAGTACTGGTTTGAGATTTATATATGTATGTAATAAAGTTTATTTTCCAGGGAGCAAATGTTTAAGAGTAGAATGGACAGGAGTTTGTTTTTGATTGGCTAGGGTTTGTTTTTAGCCTGGTCTTTGTAGCAAGCCGAGGTCGCAAAGTTTCTCCAGCACAACATCATGCAGGTTTGTTGATGCATGATTGGTAATGTGTAACAGTGTTTGGTGGTCGTATAAATGAACAAAGTGCTAAACATGTAAATAGCACCATTTTGGCTTCACCATCTCAGGACCACAATCAGTTGTGGTCTCATTGTCTTTTTTTTTTTTTTTTTTTTTTTTTTTTTTCATCCCAGCCTTTCCTGTTTTTTTCCAATTTTTTCCTATTCACCCCAAACCACTGCCGGATTTGCCTCATCCCTCTTCACTCAAACTATGCTACCATTTATGCTGCTAGCAGTGTTTGCAGCAGTCCTTACCTATCAATGTTCATACTTTTTCCTGCAATACTTGTATTCGTTCATCTGCCTCATTTTCACTTTCTTTGAAGAATTGCATCTTGTGTGTTCTCCGATCAGACTCTTTTTCACATTTTCTCTTGCACTATAAATCTCGTATGCATTTCAAGCTCTGTATTATTTAATTCTGATAAGACAAACTGAACATCCACTGCTTTTCTCACTAATTAAAACCCTCCAATGCTTTGTTCATTTTGCTTGCCACGTGCATGTGAGTGAATGGAAAATGGTTCTGTTTATGCTGGAAATAGTGGAAACACAAGGTACACATTAGCAATATAGGGGCTTCACTGCAAATATAATTTATTAGTCTCATAAACTGATCAGTCCCATTAATTTCATAGAATAATTCTCTTCTCTAATTCTCTTCTCTTCTCTTCTTTATTTGTTCCCAAATAAAATCTCAATTTTATTTGGGAACATGTATGATCAGTGGCTTAGTTTCTAAAGTTCTGAGTAGATTTGCTTCTTGCAGTATAGAGTTAATAAGCATGATAAGTCAGTATGTTCAATAATGTGACATTTATATAAATAGAAAAGAATAAACATGAGCTAACTCTTACCTGTGAATTTAAGTCTAAATATGGACAGACAAAGATAGAATAGAAAGAGACAGAGAGGAAATTAATGTGCATTTGTGTGTGTGAGTGTGAATGCATGGTCTGTGCTAGATATTGTACATGCATATGTACTGCATTTATAAAAAAAAAAAAAAAAAAAAAATTACCACAAAAAATGGAACAGTGGTGAGGACTTTGCACATAGAGGATGAGACGTGGATGGCAAGCTATGGAAATTAGAAAGTATTTCCAGTGTCAGTAATCGTGCAGTAACTGCCAGGTTTGGATATTTTTTCTTAACATAAACAGACATCACAGACTGCATGACATGCAAGATTACATGCTAAAATAAGAGACCGGTCAAAGCGAGAAGGAAGGATGTAACTGGTGGTGTGCAATATTCCTGAAGTTTAAAAAATGGGGATTTTAATAAATAGTTCAGCAGCTTCAAATGACCTAACACAGTTAAACTTAATAAATAATAGTGAATACTGTATTTGCCTACCCAGATGTATAGTCTGACTTGGAGATTTTATTTTAAGTCCATCATGCTCATGAAGAATGCAGCAAGAGCCTATGAAACATCTGCATGAATCTGTCATTTTAAATTGTCCTCATGTAGTGTTCAGTGCTGATGTTTTAGTTTATCGTCAAGTCAAGAAGCTTTTATCTTGTGCATTTTGCATAGTTTGTACATGGATTCACTTCTGGGTTAAGTGTCTACATAACTTGCTGCGGTTCAATGATGTTAAAAGCAGCTGTTTCACTTACCTTTGAAAGTGAAAGATGAAAATATGCCCAGTGCTGCAAGGTAGCAATGGTTGGTCCTGTAGGGAAAGATGAGCATTTCTTTGACTATGATCTCGGATAGGAGAAAAGTAGGTCTCCTGTTTTCAGACAGCTCTTTTAAGCCTGAGCGCGAAAGCCTCTCTCTTTTACAGTCCATTTGGTTGCCATTAGGCTCCGAAAGACAGCAAACAGAAGCTCGTGCAGTGTGATGTATGGGCATCTTATGTACTTCTTACTGTCTTAAAATATTTGTGCCCTCTCTTTGTGAATGCATGATACATGCATGAAGTCAATGATATTTCCACTAATCAGTGAAACTGAGTCCACTTTGTAGTTACCCGAGGAAAGCTCTGCATTCTTCAGAGTTACTTTCCTTTCTGTTTTTTTCTCCATGTTGAATTTGTGAACTGAAAGCAGGGTGGAAACCTGATGATTCAAGACACAATTCAAAAGTTGTAGCTCAGTGGTTAAGCCATTGGTCGTCTTATAAAAGAACAGATTCACGTTTCTTAGCTTCATGCTTTGAGACCATGATTTCATCAAGAAGATAATTCAAAGTATATCAAGATAATATTTTATTATGGGGTGGGAGAGATAAATAGGTATATTGCAATAATCATCGTTTGCACAAACAAAATGCAAAACACAACAGCGAAATCAAGCTCATAAACAAAAACAGAAATATAGCCCAAGCCATGAAACTTCCGCCACCTTGCTTGACCAATGAGCTTTATGTTTTTTGGACCACATTTCTATCCCCACACTTTGGCAATTCTATCACTTTGGTAGACGTTAAGCAATGAGAACTTTTGTGGCTCTTCTCTGAATTGTAAATTTCAGTCTGGCCTTATGATTCTTGCAGCTGCTGAGTGGTTTCATCTTGTGGTATGGCCTCATTATCACTGTTCTCAGTCTTTTTGAACAATGGATTGTAAGATTGTGAACTTCATCCTTGACTTTTGGAGGTCATTGATGATGTCACTGATTGTTGTTTTTGTGGTTTTTATTCACAGCTCTTTTACAGATTTTGTCAACAGCTGCTCTTGTATTACTTGGCCAGCTGTATGACGTCTGACTGATAGTACTCCAGTGGTTTCTTTCTTTTTCAGGACTGCAAATTTTTGTATTGGCTATTCTTTCTTTTTCTCAGTTTCAGTATGGGCTTTCTTTTCTTCCATAAACTATTTAGTTTTGCTGTTGGTTTATCCTTTTTAATAACAAATGCATAGGTAATATCCCGGGATAAAACTAATTTAATGTAATTCAGAATGATTTATTCTTTAAACAGGTGGTCTTGGTATACAGCCCTTCATTTGATAGAGCAGTTTTACATTTTGATACGGTTTCATGAATACAGTAATTCCTTGAACATTCGCGAGGTTAGGTTCAAGAATGTTTAGTACGAGTCACTAAAATGCTCATTTCAGAGTTTAACCCCATAAATATGACCCAAATCATGCTCCCAAACCATGTTAATTTCATTTAAGTTACATCACCCTTAAAAAAAAAGATTGATGTAAAAATAGAGTACAGTATCACCTAATAGCTATTTGCCACACTAGCACATTTACAGTACGGTATGCTAATGTTACCCCTACAGTATACTAATTCATTTGCTGCAGTCTTTTGCACTCACAGTAAGGTAAAACCAAGTAACGAATAGGGCTGTAAACTTAATGGCTAACTTTTCTTTGTCATTGTGAGAAAGGTAAACTAGGTAAACTTCATATGTCAGTCATATAACAAAGGTACAATTCAATAAAATAAATATGTACTGTATGTATAGGGTACAGATAAAATTACATAAAGAGAAATAATAAGGTGTAAAAACGTAAACAAATCTAAAACATAACTTTTTCCTGTAGTGTCATCACCTACTGTACTTCTGATGCTTAGGAACACTGCCAGGAGCCTTAGAATCCACGGAAAATTTAGGCATCTTGAGGGTTTTTAGAATTAAATAAAAACTAAGGAAATAATGAGTCTGTTGCAATGAGTCTTTTACAGCGCTGTGGAGGAATTTTGGTCAACTCATCTTTGCAGAATTGTTGTAATTCAGCCACATTGTAGGGTCTTCGAGCATGAACCGCTTTTTTAAGTTCATGCCACAGCATTTCAATAGGATTCAGGTCAGGACTTTGACTAGGCCACTCCAAAGTTTTCATTTTGTTTATTTTCAGCCATTCAGAGATGGACTTTCTGGTGTGTTTTGGATCGTTGTCCTGCTGCAGATCCCAAGTTTGCTTTAGCTGGAGGTCACGAGCAGATGGCTGCATATTGTCCTTCAGGATTTTTTGGTAGACAGCAGAATTCATGGTTCCAGGTCCTGAAGCCACACTACCACCACCACATTTTACTGCTGGTATGAGGTTTTTATTCTGAAATGGCAGATGTAATGGAACACACACTTTCCAAAAAGATCAACTTCTGTCTTGTTAGTCCACAGAGTATTTTCCCAAAAGTCTCGGGGATCATCAAGATGTTTTCTGGGAAATCTGAAACGAGCCTTTATGTTCTTTTTGCTAAGCAGCGGTTTTGAAATTGGAACTCTACCATGCAGGCCATTTTTAACCCAGTCTCTTTCTTATGGTGAACACTGACCTTAACTGAGGCAATTGAGGCCTGCAGTTCTTTGGATGATGATGTGGGGTCTTTTGTGTCATCTTGGATGAGTCTTCGCTGCGCTCTTGAGGTAATTTTGGTCGGCCGGCCACTCCTGGGAAGGTTCTGATAGATCTCAATTACTTTTCCTTATTTGTTCCTGAATTTCTTTGGATCTCGGCATGATGTGTAGCTTTTGAGGATCTTTTGGTCTACTTCACTTTGTCAGTCAGGTCTTATTTAAGTGATTTGTTGATTGTGAACAGGTGTAGTGGCAGTAATCAGGCCTGGGTGTGGCTAGAGTAATTAAACTCATGTGTGATAAACCACAGTTATGTTTTAACAGGGGGGCAAACACTTTTTCACACAGGGCCATGTTTGGATTTTGCTTTCCCTTAATAATATAAGCCTTTTTTTAAAAATTGCATGTTGTGTTGTGTAAAAAATAAAAAATCAGGAAGGGGGCCAACACTTTCTCACTAGTATGCAAAGCATCCGAGCTAAAACCAAACATCAACAAGGAAGGATGGTAGCCTGTCGAGTGATTGGCTATTTCCAACCCTTCCAGCCAATAGCGCGTCGTCATGGAACTTGCGTCATTGCCCATACTCGGTAGAGTATCCATTATCTATGAACACTAGCAGAAAATTTTGTAATTTTTGTATTGAATTTATGTTAACATTTACAATTACAAAATAGTAATTAACTTTTCGAGTTCGAGTAATTAACTTTTTCGAGGGTTTTGCAGATCTGTGAAAAAAATCTCGAATGCATTAGTTAGGTTCAATGAAAATTTCACAAATTCACGAAACGCGAATTCCTGAGTTATTACTGTATTTGTTTTATGTTCGACCATTATAGACTTGGGCCATGCTAGCTTTCAATTGTCTGTAGTCAGCGCATGATAATGATTTGTATGGACTTTTATTGGTGCTTTAATTGTTTTTTTTGTATCCCTGTTTTAATAGATGCAGATACAAAGTTCTAGAAAAAAATGAAAATACAAAAGAAGGACAAGCAGGTCAGTTTAACCTTACACATCTTTCACATCTTTCTGTTCTGTTTCTATCTCTCTCTGTCTGAATTTTGTTGTTCAGGCAAGTCTTGCATTCAAATAGTAAAAACATCTAAGGTCCAGGGCAGGGATATGATGCAGCACAACCCTCACGCAGAGTGCTGCTAAGCCTCTGAAATGTTATTTCACTTATACCACATCACCATATAAACAAATATACATTTTAGTTTGATAAACGGCAACAGATTTTTAACATGTGGATTTTTAGACTTAGATTTTTAGACTAGCTTAAGTGAAGTGACTGCAGTACAAGCTTCAGTGTATGTGCTATTTATATAGAAACAATACATACTAGAATAAGTGCATTAATATAAATCTATTGTTTATGCTCAGAACTACTCTCTGAGTAGTTTATTGTATTCAAATAATTTGTTTCACTGAACATTGACCAAAGGCTGCTGTGTGTGTCTCAGGAAAAGGAGCACTATTTAGCTTAATCTATACTGCAAGGCACATGGGTGGTATGGCCATTTAATCCAGATTCTTTTATAGAGACATTTGTGAATTAGTTTATCTGATCCATCCACTCATAATCTGTAATGACACAGCGGTAGCATCTGGACCACCTTGACATTAAGAATTGTACAAATGTTTCTCCTTGTAGACAGTGTATGTGGGCAGGACCTGCCCAGCAGACATTTTAGGGATGCAGATTTGTTCCCATCCCACTTCTACCAGCACCCTGGTACACAATCTTACTTCCCATACTAGTCCTGGCATCTACAAGGTCCATTATTTTTGAGCATCCTAAGCCAGTGGGTGCATAAGCCAGTATCAGATGAGGTCAACTCAGGATGGTCATTCATTTATTTTTCACTCTGGTCTTCCATTGGTGAACAGGCTCTAAATGCAACTAGGCAGAATATATTCCTGCATTACAGTCTTACATTTTTCATTAATTTCAAGTTATATTTGCATCATCATGCATGTGGTCCAATGTAATGTGGAATAAGGATCACAGAAATTGTATTATTTTGCCTACATACACAAAAATTAATTTGATTGCCATGCATCTTGGAGTGCTACAGCATTTAATCCAACCTAAAAAAAAATGTACAAATTTTATGCCACCCCAAAAATATTTATTATGTATTTATTTGTGGACTGATGTAAAACCAATCAGAATATTCACTATACAAAATGAACACGATCAACTCTGTTTGTTTCTTTGGTTTATTAAACTCCTCTTTCTATATGATGGATAATGGCAATCTTCACATATTTACTAGGTTGACCCCTTTTATAAAGGAGTTGATTGACACAATTGCCAGATGTGATTGGTATAATCTGGTTTGACTGATGTGTGGAAACAAGCTTTTTGAAACCTGCTTTGTGTGCCAGAGATCATATTGTTTCTATCTGCAATAAAGCCTTCGATCCCCAAAGGGCAGGACTTGGCATTGAAGGAATTCTATATCTGAAAATATTGCTTATTGGACATCAACTATAACTGTTAATTGGGTATTGATAACATTATTGATAGCCATCTATAGCCATTTCAGGGTTCAAGGCCTTAAGCACGAAGTGCAAACTGTCTTGGGGGGGACCTCAGCCGGGAGGTGAAAACCTCCTTCTATCTACCTCTGGAGATAGCAAGAATATGTACTTAATCATTGAAGGTACTGTTACTCTGCCTAATTTTGAAAACACTTAAAAATGTTAAAGTTTTAAGTCTCTTTTTCTTATAGAAACATATTGTAGAATATATAAAAAAAATATTAGCTCATGGCCCTTTGAAATCACAAAACATTCTCAGGTATCCATATATAATGCAGTTTGTGGGACCTTTCTCACTAAATCTAGAGCTACTGTAACAGTTTTAACATGATGAGATCTCGTCCTTAATGTGAGTGATACCATATTGTACCTTTCTGGTTCCCAGAGGATGATGCAGCCCTCACACATGGAATGCTGGCAAACACTATTGAACCGGTATGTGGTCAGCTCTGACCAAATCAATAAAAGTGAAGGCAATGATTTTTTTAATTCATTTATTTATTTATTTCAGTGAAAATTTCCCCCCAATTTTTTTGGTTTAATTTTTGTTTTATTTCCACAAAGTGGTTGCACATGTTGTAGTAGTAATAATAATAATGAATGGTTGACCGAATAAATTCCTAGCCTTATAAGAGTTAAAGACACTGTTTAGTTAATTTGATTCCTGTTGTTTCTTTAGAAAAGATGATAGAAGTTGGCTAACAACACAAATGCAATAAAAGCAGATTTCTGCATATCACCTACTTCCATAGCGCATATTGCGCAGACTCGCTGTAAATTAGGGTTTAATGATAGGCCGCCTTCTCTGTAAACATTCTCATTCGTCACTGAAAAACCCCATACAGTTGAGCAATAATATGGATAAAATATCAAGCTACTACCCTAGATGGCATTAAAATGTGCATTCATGTTTTAATTTGTTTCACTTCTTATTTTAGAATAAATTGAGAAAATGCTACTAAAAAAAATTTTTAAATAAAAAATGAAAAAACTTGGAGCTAACAGGGAGTTAATTCTCAGTGCTGGTCTCAAGCCTGGAGAAAATGGGAGAGCCAAATCTAATATGTGGACAATGTGGGATGAAATGTTTTACCTTCTTGATTGTTGTCTTGGGTACATTATGCTATTAAATCATTTGAAATGAAAGCTGATTTTTTTTTTGTTCCAGTGTAATTCTTTCCATTCCAATACTGTTAGAGGGGACTCTACTGTATATGATACATATCACTATAAATTTGCAAATAAATTTTTTGCAGAGTTTCTACTATATGTACTACATGTACGTTTACAGTATTTGTCTTACGCCCTTATTCAAAGCATTACACAAAAGTCCCTTAATGAATACATCGATACCGGTTTACTAGGTTGAAGACTAAGCATACAATAAGTCTAAAACTCTGTTGGGAGGTAATAGCAAAAATCAAACAAATACAGTGTGTTAAAGGATCTTAGAAAATAGAGTGAGAAGTTGGCTGATATGTGGGGTTGTTGCTAAAGTCTGGGGAACCCAACGCAGGTTACTGCAGGATGGGAATATCCCTTCTAATGTATTTGGTGTTGGGATTAAGCAGATATGGGATCGTTGATGATTGTAGTGATAAAGGGCAGAAGGTCTTGCAAGATGGTCTAGAGCATAGGTCACTAACAGGCGGACTGTGGCCCAGGTCCGGACCCAGAAGCTGTGCAATACGGACCCCGACCTAGAGCCAAAACAAAAGGTTATGATTTAAAACTTGACGGGGTGCTTCTATTTTAACGGCGCAGATTTTGCAATCTTTACAATAGTGGTAGTGGAAATGCACAGACCATTTGCATGCGAGTTAAGTAGGGCTGCACGATTTAGGGAAAATGTCATATTGTGATTATTGAGGTCAATATTGTGATTGCGATATGCGATTGCGAAATAATAAACAAATGGTATCGTGAGTCAACTCGCTTGGTTCTCAAGGAAAATGCACACACAGATTACTGATAATGCTGAAATTTGTATTTCTAAACTCAAACTAGCAACAACAACCTATGCAACAACAAATGCAAAACGTTTTCAAAACAATATATATATATATAAAGTAAATTACCAACTTAAATGCAAGTTATACATGGTATTGCACACACCATTATTGATATTTCCCTTACATATACATTTGCTTTTAAGCCTAATTATTAATTGATTATGATGTGATTGTGACAGTGGAAGAGGTTTCAGGTTGGGGGTAAAGAGTTTTTTCTGTCACCACTTTTGAATAAGAAACAATATCAAGGCTATAAAACTTGTCAAAACTCCGCGAATCACAAAAGTATCAGTGAGAAGTTGAGAACACTCGTTTAAACAGTGCATACACTCGAACTTGACTGCACATCACATTTTTTACTTTATTGATACTGCTTTTAATCGTAATGTAAAGACCGTTCATCGGGACATAAGCTGTCATGTACAATGAAAGCGCCTGCGCAGCGACAGGAAATATCATTTAACGCAAAAAGCCGCCTAGACGGTGGACTTGCGCTCGGGATTTTTATTTTTAATTTTTTTTTTTTTGAGCGGCGTGTGGACGAATTCTTTCTACGCACACACTATTTTATTTCTTGATAACAGACCGCTGCTAACTAACACACCGTTGCCATGGACACACAGGATTCTAACCGTAGAGACGGAGCGCACTATTTTCTTTAACAGAAGCAATACAATTGTTCAGCAGTTTCGTGTTGCAGCCACAGGCGTATGAGACCTGTAACTTGAGCAACAGCGTGAAGCCGCAAACTCGTTCTGAATATTTTAAAGGCGTAACAGCTGATGAAAAAGCAGAGACAATTGTAGACGAAAATGAAGAGAGATTTTATCTTAGTTTTTATTTTATACAAAACATTTCCATCTCGTCTTTTTTAGTCAACAATAATGCATGTTAATTTAGTCTTAGTCAGCGTTTTTGGACAGTGGTGCAGTCTTGTCAGCGTCTCGTCTTAGTCATGAAAAAAAAGGTTGTTGACGAACACATTTCGTCTCGTCTGGCGAAATTAACACTACATATAACAGAGGTAGCATTTTTTTCTGGCCACCAGTTCAGTGTCCGTCTACTCGGCATCCATCTTCACCCGTTCCGCGCTGCACACCGGAAAAAGTCACAACATGACCATATGCGCCACACGTGCCACTGCCTAAACTGAAACTCACTGGTCTTTTTTTTTTATTAGCGGATAGCGGTGTAGTGTTTGAAATAGGCAAACAGCTTTCAGAGAGAATGGGTTGTCATGTCCACACATGCATGTATTTATTATTTATTTATTTCAGAAAATCGCAGCATTTTGCATCATATAATCGCACAGGCTTGATATCGCGTTTGCGATTGTGATGTAATTAATCGTGCAGCACAAGAATTAAGCCATCCCACATGATACCACTTAGCCAATCAAATCTGTGCATTCCTGAAGTAAACGCTGCGACTCAACAGCGCAAGACAGATGAGAGAGAATTTAGAGTAAAGTTACACATGAAAGAATTAGCGATACATGTAGAAAACAAAGGGAGAGAAACAGACGAGTGAGACAGAGAAAGAGAGAGAAACAGACGAGTGAGACAGAGAAAGAGAGAGAAACAGACGAGTGAGACGGAGAAAGAAAGAATAAAGAACAAATGACGCTCTCCAAAAAGAGAAAAGTGGACAGCGAAAACATCCAGAATGGACAGACTCATTTCTGTTCATACTTCCCACTTCACATTAAACCAGTGTGTCTCACATGTTCAGAAACCGTGGCACTTATTAAAAGTGACAATGTGAAACACCATTATGAGACAAAACATACAGGTTTTGAACAAACACATCCACTCAAATCTGAAGACAGAGTCCCTGAGACAGCTTTCCCAGGTCTGAGGAAAGTAGCCCTATACATCCTGACCATGTTTGGCTCTACATACAACTGCGAGGCAGCTTTCTCTACAATGAACATAATCAAATCTAAATATTGTTTCAGGGTCACTAATGAGCAGTTCCACATGTGTATGAGAACGGCCCTGACTCCATTCAAGCCCAGGTTTAACCCTAACCCAAGCCAAGCTAGAGCTCAATTCTCTCACTGAGATATAAAGGGGAAAGTTAAGCACTTTATTTAAACATACACAATTTTCGCATTTTATTTATTTTCTCTTATTTTGAAATGTAGCCCTACTTTTATTTATTTAATGAGAGAACTTTATACATATCTACAATCATACATATGTTCAGTTCTATGTTACATGACAATAAATATTGTCGAAAGGTTTTTGAATTGTACTGAATTTATTTGATTTGACAGTCAGGTATTGACTGCTTGCAGATGTTGATGCAACTACTAGGCTACTTAAATATATATCACATTAACTAGTTAGACATTATGGTCTTCTGGACCTTTGCTTCAAGAAATTTTCTCTTACTGGGCTTCTTTAAATTTTAGTTGAATACCTCTGGTCTAGAGCATAATAGAAGGGATTGGATCTAATGGGAAGGTGGTAGGATTGCAGGACAGAATGACTCGTAGGCTCTTAAGTTTGAAAATGTGATGATGAAGGAGAATAGAAATCTTGGTTGTTTCATGTATTGGTAGTCAGGGAAGTAGTGCAAATACTACAATGACTAACTAAAATAGATTTTTTAAATAAAATTGGTCATTTTAATTACATAAAAAGGGTATATTCTATGAGACCGATTAATTCAATTTAAAGTCACACACATCTTACTAACCCCAAACATTCTGTAGATGTAGTTTGCCTCATAGCCTTCTGTCTGTTTATTTAATTAATATTCCAGACAGACACAGTGACGTTGAGATCAGGGCTTCTGTGGGTTGGACATCTGTGTCAACTTATGAACACACAACCATCTAGCAATGATAATTCATATTTTGAGATAATTCACGTAAACCTACTTTTGAAAATTTATTCTAGCACTTTTAATAAATTCGGGGGGGAAAATGCTAGCAGAAAATTAAGTACAGTCTGTTCTCAAATCTAGTTTAATATTTCTAAAGACAATGATCTAGGCCCTTTCAGTCCTTCTTTGGTAGATTCTTCACATTCATCTGATGCCTGCTCATTCATGCAGATATCCATCAATCATGTGGCAAAAATTCATGCAAGTACAGATCAATAACCTCAGCAAATGTTCACATCATGCATCTGAAAAAGGGGGATGGATTTCTTTTATTTTAACTATGGCCTGTTTATTGGCACCAGATGGGCTGGTTTGTGTGTTACAGAGACTCCTGGAATTGAAATTTATATCATATAAGATATTTGACACTACTGTATTACATCAGCTTTGAATTTTGTGTAGCGTTATACCCCTAACAGACACTAGTATTGTGCATTCTTTCAGATGAGACCATACAGTAAAGAGTAGAATGGTGGTGCAGTGCGTGACCTGCCTCCTTGTAACTCCATGGTCGCTGGATCAATCCTGGATCAAACCCTCATTGGTGGATGACTCTAAAGCATTCCGGTGTGTGAATAATTGTCTGAATGTGTGAACGCACCTCATACCTAATGTTATCAGGTTTTGGACCCACTGCACCCCTTTCCAGTATACAACTTTTTGTGAAGATAAATGACTAAACACAGATGCTTATAAACTGATTTAAAGGGGATGTGAAGGGGATTATAAATAAACAAACAAACACACAGATAGACAGATAGATAGATAGATAGATAGATAGATAGATAGATAGATAGATAGATAGATAGATAGATAGATAGATAGATAGATAGATAGATAGATAGATAGATAGATAGATAGGAAAGAAAGAATTGAATAAAACGTCTTTGCAAGGCTTTTGGAATTTGTATTTTAATTATTTTTTTAATTGGAATAATTTTATTTCGCCATGTTGGGATATATTTATTTGACGAACAATTATAATCTGTAAGTTTGTAAGATTGTGGCATTTGATTAAATATATGTAATATGTGTGGGGTTTTTTTTGTCTAGTATTCCTCAGTTTGATATAAACCTATTCCAAAGATGTTTATGCATTTTATGTGCAAAAGGGAGCTCTCTTTGACCAGAATGCAGGTGTGGCAAGAAATGGATGTTTGGAGCTGGTATTGATTTCATATGGCACTTGATTGTCTGCGAGTGTCTGTCTCTCTATCTTGGTCTTCCTCTTTGTTTGTTTGTATGTGATTGCCAGGAAATTATGCCAATCTAAACATTTATTTTACACCATATCTGTATAATAATTTCATTCATGGAGCTTTTGTGTGTATGCATTTAGCATGGAATATATATACACCTTTTAATGCAAGCAAGTCACTGTGCATAATCTAAACTGAAACTCTGTTTCCAGGCAGTTTTATATGGATTTATTTTAAAATTGAACATGAATGTCTGAATCTTCTAAATGCGCCCCATAGCCTGTGGTGACCAAAGGGTTACCACCGAGATCGCATGTTTGCGTTGTTGCTTCTCTCAGCTTGGTTGCGAGTCTGTTGCCATGACAACGGCCTTGATTCATGCCCACCATGGAAAGCTTGTGATTCATTGATATTATCCCTATACCTGTCTGCAGATGCCTGCTGAGGGTATTTGAATGCATGTGTGTGTCCTTGTCTGTTTTTCTGCACATGTGTACTGCTGTGGTAGGCTTGATTAAAAATTAGAGTTCAGTGAAAGAAATCCTTAGCTTAATGTGTCACATAAACATTCAGGCCTCTCTATCGGTCTGTTGTTCTGATCACACCATGTTTGATAGGAGGTATTGGGCTGCAAATGGAAAAGTAACAAATTGGACAAATTTGTTTTCTTGAGAGACACTGGGGTCGGTGGATTCCACAAATAATTCTTTGCCAAATCCAGTGTCAAATAAAAGGTTTAAATAAAATCAGCACAATTTATTTATCTATTTTTCTTTTTTTTTTTTTTTATTTGAATCAGATGGAAAACAGTTTAATTCCTAATAGCTTGTACAGTACACAAATGGTCTCTGAAGAAAGAAAGAAAACCCTGTTTATTCACGATCTCTTTTGGGATCCTGATGGTGAAGTCATGGCCTAATGGTTAGAGTTTGACTCCTAACTCTAAGGTTGTGGGTTCGAGTCTCAGGCGGGCCACGACTGAGGTGCCTTTGAGCAAGGCACCGAACCCCCCCTCAACTGTGTTCACGGTGTGTTTGTGTTCACTGCTGTGTGTGTGCACTTTGGATGGGTATGGGTCACCATACTTAGCCGTATGTCTCGTCACGTAGCAGATAAAATGTATGTAGAGAAAGAAGTGCCACCTGACAAAGCAGACAACACCAGGTGACATCCTGAACAGGTAATGACTGTCGTGAAGTCAATATGGCTCAATAGAGCAGTTATTTTATAGAAATCAATAGAGCAGGTTCACTCCACTTATCATTGTTCACCCCACATTATCATTGTTTATTGCATGATTGTTTCCCATGGATTACCAGTTTTTCCCAATGAAGCGCTGTTCATCAAACTCTCAGACTTCTTTGTTTTTAAACTTCATTATTGTTGATTTGCAAGTAATAAAAGTAAATCCTTCCCTTGATGTGCTTTCATTTTGCTTTTTAATGTACTTTCAATTTCACTTGGAGTACTTTAAAAAATTTTTTTTTTTTTTTTTTTTTTTTTAAATGAAAGACTAGAGGATCTTAATTCCGTTGATCAACTTTGTGCACAGGTCTTTGTCAGTGAACATTCCAAAACTTTTGGAATTTACTTCATTTGAAGTTGTAATGAACTCTGAAATGACCCTGACCTATTAGTTCCTTTAGGACTTCTTGGTTGCACAGTTACACTCGACTATAAGGCCCCGTTCACACTGCAGGTAAAAGTGGCCCAAATCCGATTTTTTGGGGGTCAAGTCTGACCAGGTCAGACTTCTTCAGGAGTAGTGTGAACACTCAAATCGCTTCCATATGTGGTCCTGAATCAGACCCAAATCTGATTTTTTCCAATGTGGCTGCAGTGTGAACAGCCAAGGCGGATTTGATGCGACTTTTACCTCAATGTACATCGACATTCGTCACAATTATGCGCCGGCGAAGTCTTTTTTTTTTTTTTTGCGTAACACACACACACGTTACCAGTTGCCGTGTTTGTGTCACGTTTTCGCCGGCGCAAAAAAAAAAAAAAAGTGAGCCGGCGCAAACTTTTTTTTGTGCCGCTGAAAACGTGACAGAAACGTGACTGGTAACGTGTGTGTGTGTGTTAAGAGTGTTATATAAAGTGATTACGTGAACCAGCTCATAAGGTTTGCATTGAATACATCATATTATAGCCTTACATGATATGTTTGCTTGCACCAGATGATACAATACTTCCTCCATAACCTCGCCAACTTTTTAGCGCAACGGCATGCTGCGTGTGACGTCATTGTTATTGTTCGTTTGCGCATGTGGGTCAGTTCGAAACAGCAAACTGTTCACACTGGTATCTGATATAGGCCACATTTTAAAAGGTAATGTGAACAGCCAAACAAAAAAAATCAGATCTGAGCAAAATATCCGAATTGAGCATTAAGACATGCAGTGTGAACGTGGCCTAAATCTTTGTAGAAAGGACATTATTTACATTTATGTAATTTACTATCTTCCTCATATCATTTCTCAGGGAGTTCACAATTTTTATTTTGTTTGTTTCTGTAAAGCTGCTTTGAGACAGTCAGTTGTTAAAGTGCTATAAAAATAAATTGAATCGAATAATGAATCCGTATATTCTTTTATCCATTAGGATAATTAGCAAATAAAATGACACATTATGGAACATATTTATAGAGTAATTATTAAAAAAAAAAGTATCAAGTTTGTGTATGTCTTTGTTGTTGTTGTTAGAGAGAAACCTTGCACATGCTGTGCATCCTATTTTTTATTTATTTTTTTATTTATCGCCCTACTCCCTCTTTTTTTTGTAGGGGCATTTTCAGACATAATACTTGGAGTGCTTAAACTGGTGGAATTACTAAGTATGAGATATTTGACAGGTTTCAGGTTGAAAATTCTTCCTTATTTCGTAATTTGTAGAGAAGAGATTGATGTGTCAGAGGTCAGTGTAAACCAGGGCTGATTCAAATTCACATCAAATTAGGTAATTAAAATAAATTTAAGACTGATTCAACTTGTATAAATTTCATCAATGTAAGTTGTAATGTAAGTCAGTAGAGTGGCCACCATACCTATGTGCACTCCTGACTGTTTGGGCATGTTCCTGATGACATGGCAGATAGTGTCCTGGTGATGTCCTTCTAGACCTGGATGAAGGCATCACTGAGCTCCAGTCTGTGGTGATGCTATCATTCCTGGACCAAATTATACCACTGGCTAGCACTGCCATGGTCTGTGTCACCCTCCAAGGATATTCGTCCCCATACTATCACTGACTGACCATCAAACTTGTCATGCTGGATGATGTTGCAGGCAGAATAACTTTATTTGCGGCATCTCCAGTCCTTTTTGACGTTTGTCATATGGGCTTAATATGAACCTGCTTTTATCTGTGAAGAGAACGATGCACCAATAGTGTACATGCTTTTTTTCAGCATCAACAGGAATTATGTTTTATTTTAGGAAAGATTTTTTTTCCTAAAATAAAATGATAATAATGTCTAGTGCAAACAGTGCAAGACAAAAGACAATGCAGACAGACAATACAAAACAATACAAAATAGTGCTGGCCAGGATTGTATAAACTATAAGAGGGTTCTTGTAAACATATAAATGCATATATGTGCATATTATATAATAGCATTGAATTGTGGTGTGCAAAACAGAATGTAAACAGTGTGTGTACGTTTAGTACAGGTGAGTGTGATGTTTACTACAGTTCAGTTCTAGGTGTTAAAGAGTCTGATGGCTTGAGGAAAGAAACTGTTACACAGTCTGTCTTACCCAGAAAGCCTCAGTACCTTTTCCCAGACAGCAGGAATGTGAACAGTGTGTATGAGTTGGGTCAGCCACAATGTTGTTGGCTTTTTGGATTCAGCGTGTAATTTAAATGTATTTGATAGAAGGAAGGCAGATGATCTTCTCAGCTGTCCTCACTATCCACTGTGGGGTTTTGTGGTCCAAGACGGTTCAATTCCAAACCAGATAGTGATTCAGCTGCTCATGCTGCTCTTGATGGTCACTGTCACAGGCAGGTGAAGTTGTCCTGTAGTTAATGATCGCCTGGATTCCCTTTCACACGTGTCTGGTGTCGCTGTTGTCAAGGAAGTTGCTGTGGATTCTCTGGGCATGTGCTCGCTTTGCCTCTTTGTGTCTCTGAATTCAGCAGTGCATGCACATTTGTGGTCATTCACAGCTTCTGGTTGGAGCGTGCGGTGATGGTCTTGGAGACAGTCAAGTCATCGATGCACCTGCCAATGTAACTGGTCACCGATGTTGTGAAATTGCTGTTGGTTGCAGCCTCCCTGAACATTTGTCAGTCAGTGCATTTAAAACAGTCTTGAAGGGCAGCGGTGTCTCCTGGTTGCTTGGTTTTCACCTGCTTCAGAACCAGTTCAATGCATCTGGTGAACTAAGGGCTGGCTGAGGTACATTTTGACAAATTAAAAAAGTAATTTATTTAAAAGGCTATTTTGACAAACCATGGGGCAGTGTTTTCATATTGGCTATTAAATTAACACACTTTAATGGAAGTTAGAAGGGTTGTTGGGAAAAATGGTGACTGACTCCTGTCAAGGTGACTATAGTAACATGAATAAAACCTGGTGAATTTACTTGAATTCCCAAACATATGTAATGAATTCACACAGTTGTTCTTAGATATTAGTTAATCCTGATATTCATTAATACGGTTTTGCCGTGATTAAACCAGTGTAAAACATTTTGTTTAGCTTGAAAAAAATTGAGTAAGGCCTCTGGGGATATGTTACATTTCTAGAAACACCCCTGGTAAATTCATGACTCAAGTTGCATCTAAAATTGTGTGTACGTTCATTATAACTAGCATTTAAATGGCTCGTATTTTTAAATTGTATTTTTATGTTGCATCTATTCGTATTAGTGTAATACTTTGAGCAGTAAACCAATAATTGCTGCTGTTCTTTCATCTGAGTGAGAAGTTTATTTATGCTTGTTTTATTGTCTTACAGATGACCGCCACACACATTTTAATGCACGCCTCAGCTACTTCCGCCAGCAATGCCTCTGAGCAGAGTGCACAAACCACTTTTTCAATAGGCCACTTTGGCAAGGAGCAGATCCGTATCATTGATGG
This sequence comes from Tachysurus fulvidraco, assembly GCF_022655615.1. Classification (NCBI taxonomy): domain Eukaryota; kingdom Metazoa; phylum Chordata; class Actinopteri; order Siluriformes; family Bagridae; genus Tachysurus; species Tachysurus fulvidraco. Next base: position 24,990,263 of record NC_062522.1, read on the forward strand.
GCCATCTAATCACTGTGTGGCTCATGCAAAGCTCTCTGGGATGAGGGAATTAGTCCAAGGGTCTACCAGCCCTAGTCCCCACCTTTCTGTTTCACCAGTCAATAGCGAGGAGGATGATGGCGGAGGTGGGCCCAGGGTGAGGAAAAAACGCAAAAAAAAAGACAAGAAAGACACAAGAGAGGACAGAGACTGTGACATTAGACCAAGGAAAAAGAAGGTACAGAAAGAAGGGAAGGGACTGCTCCTGAAGAAATCAAAAATGCTGAAGGAAATAAAAGAGACAAAGAAGGCAGAAGGGAAGGCAGTAAAGGATCCTAAAAAGGTCAAGAAAGTTCAAGAAGTCAAGTCAAAAACACAGGGAAAGGATGTGACCTCCCTACCAAGGCAGCGTGGTAGGAAGCCAAAGTGAGTACAAATTATGGCTTTAAACTGCATTCGTTATTTAGGTCAAGAATGCAACAGGATAGGGTATTTTATGACTGGATAATTTTATAGGAATATAATTAAAAATGTTGTGATGAGATGCTGAAACAATTTGCAGTTGATTATTTTCCTTGAACTTATAGACTTACATATTGTTAAATTTAATATTGTATTTAACCATTGTGGACACTTTGCTTTACCCTTTCATGATGCTCATGTACAAAAATGTCCACTACATTAAATAAAAATATATCATAAATAAAGTGTCCAGAAGGGTTAATATTATCTCAGTGTGACAAGTTCCTGTTACCACTTACATTATAATAGCTGCAGTTGAGGCCATACGTTTAGATACACCTAAGTTAAAGACATTGTTTTCCAAGCAGCAACTACTCACTAGCTATGCTGTTATAGAAATGTAACACCCCTTGAGCAGTCAGGTTTAGGAATAAATTAGTGAGTTATTATCAGCACATTATAACTAAAAAGAATTGTCAAGCTTTATTTGCTTCATCTGCCTTAGTAGAGACGCATCATTGCCTAGTGTGATTCACTATATGATTTATGTGTGAGATCTTAAAAATGTAATGTAAGATCTACAAAAAAATGCAAAGCTTCATGTTCTAACGAATTTTTCTTTTGTTCTGCAGAGAGCAGAGTGTTGTCCCCCTGGAAAAAAGGAAAAAAGGGAAGCGGAAAAGCGATGCCTCGCAGGAGGCAGCTGAGAGCGATGATACAGCCTCACTCTGTACACTGGCTACAGGAGAAGAGAGCACAGACCCTATGGACAACACTGTGAGTTCCCCATTTATGTTTTTGTCATATCTGCAGTTCATTCTGTCCATTACATTTAATGTTGTTGTATTTCCATTGATGAATAAAAGGTCTAAACTTTACCTAGCTTATATATATATATATATATATATATATATATATATATATATATATATATAATGTGTGCGTGTGTGTGTGTGTGTGTGTGTATATATATATCAATCACTCATTTTGCCTATGTTTGTGATCTTTGTGATTACTTTCTCTCACTCACCATGCATATGTGTCATAACTTAATAACTTTCACTCATTGGTTTTGTTCTTTCCCTTGTCTGCAGAAAAGGAGATCTGGACGTCAGGTGAAGCGTAGGAAGTACAATGAAGATCTAGATTTCAAGGTTGTGGATGATGATGGTGAAACCATTGCTGTGTTGGGAACGGAGCGAATTCCAGCACTCTCCTCCTCTACTCTCGCTTGGCAAGCAGAGGTAACTGCAGGATCTCCCACTATTCTACATTACTACACACTACTTTTTGCCTTCTATCCCATCCATTAAAATGTACACAAACACCATGATGATAGATATACAGTGGTGTGAAAAACTGTTTGCCCCTTCCTGATATTTTTTTAATCTTTTTGCACGTTTGCCACGTTTAAGATCATCAAACAAATTTAAATATTAGACAAAGATAACACAACATGCAGTTTTTAAATGAAGGTTTTTATTATTAAGGGAAAACAAAATCCAAACCCACATGACCCTGTGTGAAAAAGTGTTTGCCCCCCCCTCCCCCCCCCAAACAACTTGCCTAAACAACAAAATTCAGACAGAGAGAGATAGAGACAGAACAGAAAGATGTGTAAGGTTAAACTGACCTGCTTGTCCTTCTTTTGTATTTTAATTTTTTTCTAGAACTTTGTATCTGCATCTTTAAAACAGGGATACAAAAAAAACAATTAAAGCACCAATAAAAGACCATACAAATCATTATCATGCGCTGACTACAGACTGAAATTGAAAGCTAGCATGGCCCAAGTCTATAATGGTCGAACATAAAACAAATACAGTAACCTCGGGAATTCGCGTTTCGTGAATTTGTGAAATTTTCATTGAACCTAACTAATGCATTCGAGATTTTTTTCACAGATCTGCAAAATTTGCAAAATCCTCGAAAAAGTTAATTACTCGAACTCGAAAAGTTAATTACTATTTTGTAATTGTAAATGTTAACATAAATTCAATACAAAAATTACAAAATTTTCTGCTAGTGTATATATACACTAGATAATGGATACTCTACCGAGAATGGGCAATGACGCAAGTTCCATGACGACGCGCTATTGGCTGGAAGGGTTGGAAATACCCAATCACTCGACAGGCTACCATCTTTCCTTGTTGATGTTTGGTTTTAGCTCGGATGCTTTGTATACTAGTGAGAAAGTGTTGGCCCCCTTCCTGATTTTTTATTTTTTACACAAGTAAACACAACATGCAATTTTTTAAAAAAGGTTTATATTATTAAGGGAAAGCAAAATCCAAACATGGCCCTGTGTGAAAGTGTTTGCCCCCCTGTTAAAACATAACTGTGGTTTATCACACCTGAGTTTAATTTCTCTAGCCACACGCAGGCCTGATTACTGCCACTACACCTGTTCACAATCAACAAATCACTTAAATAAGACCTAACTGACAAAGTGAAGTAGACCAAAAGATCCTCAAAAGCTACACATCATGCCGAGATCCAAAGAAATTCAGGAACAAATGAGAGAAAGTAATTGAGATCTATCAATCTGGAAAAGTGTATATAGCCATTTCTAAAGCCTTGGGACTCCAGTGAACCACAATGAGAGCCATTATCCACAAATGGTGAAAACATGCAACAGTGGTGAACCTTCCCAGAAGTGGCCATCAAACATGTAAATAAAATAATTCAGGAAAGGGCCAACAATTTTTCACACCACTATGTCTATGTGCAGAATCATATGCTTGATGAATTTTCATTTGACATGGTTTGGCATGACATCTTAGGAAAAAGATCAAAAAAAAAAAAAAGTCAAAGGAAAAAGTCAAAAAGTGAAAGGACCTGCACACAAGCACAGATTTTAAATAGGTATAGCTCTAATATTATCAGAAATGATTGATTTTGTCTTTGTCTATTCTTACTTTACTCTTTGTCTCAGGAACCCCCTGAAGATGAAGCCAACATCATTGAAAAGATTCTCTCTGTGCGGACTATTAAGAAGGAGGTGACGTGGCCTCTTTTCTTATTTTAATCACTGTTTGTTGTAGTGTGTGAAGTGTGAACATTTCCCTCACCTATTTTTCTGTTATAATTCTTATTATTTCAGACATTCCCTGGAGAACTAGTTGAAGAGTCAGAAGAGTTTTATGTGAAGTACCGAAATTTGTAAGTCAAATTCTTAACCTTAATGTTTAATGGGTGGCAAGCACTTACATTCCACCTAAAATCAGCCTTTCACGCTTTTTTACGAGTGGTCTTTTTTTTATTTAAAATGTATAAAAAGTATCCCAAGGATACATTCAGATCAACACAGAAATAGTTTTAATAAACACAAAATTAGTTCATTTCTGTTAATTTCAGCATTCTATGCAAATGATATCTAAAGAGGACTTAACACCTATATGCAAGGCATAACAGTAGTGTCCAAGAGATTAAATTAAATCATGTATACTTTCTTTTTCCCAAACAGTAACTAAGTAACTAAACAGGACTTATTAACACCTGTATGCCCACTGTTACCATAATCTAGAAGAGGTTCAATTCAAATGTGCACTTGAAAGACGTTTTTCTCCCCAATGCAATGAAGATGGTTTTAGAAACATGGTCAAAACCTGTATTAGATTTTCCACCAGCAAATCTAATACAGGTTTTGAAAATAACCTTAAAATAACCTTATATATTTCTCCAATAAATTTTGGCATATTAAGGCCATCCCAAAAACTGGCAAGTCAACCAGCCAATTTGAATTTTATCAGAAGAGTTGTGTGTTTTTTTTTGTTTGTTTGTTTGTTTTTGTTTATTTTTTTCCCATTTTCTAGTACAAAATATGTCGTCTTTTATTTTTTTAACCAATTTGGAAAAGCTTCAGCAATTGTATAGAATCCCTGTAGAAAATAAAGTAAGGGTCATACTCAGTGGCCCAAGAGTGGCAGTTTCTCAGTTCTAGGGCTTAAACCTGACCATGTGAACTGTAACCCAGAGCCTTAACCATTGAGCTACTGCTGCCCTATAAACTGTCCCTTTTTCTAAAGTTTTCAATGACGTTTGTCCAACAAGTGGATGCTATAATTCAAAAAAATAGCAAAAATGCTAATAACTAATAATTTTTACTTCAGGAATTTGATTTGCCAGACGTAATGCCAGCCTTTGTCACTGAATAAAAGGTTGTTTTTTTTTGCATCTCCAAATTTGTCCCAATTGTCATGAAATTTGGCTGACAACATCACAAGATTTTCATATGACACATTTTTCCATCAACTCCAAACAAATTTGAATGCCAAGTCACCATACAGGAAATAAGAGAATTTTGTCAATAATACATAATAAAATTTGTTGTCCTGCTGTGTGGTGCTGTGCTTTTTTCTTTCGTTGCTAGTTCCTACCTTCACTGTAAATGGGCAACATTGGAAGAGCTGGAAAAGGACCCACGCATTCATCAAAAAATTAAGCGCTTCAGGAACAAATACGCACAAATGAAGCACATTTTCTCAGAGGTATGGTTGAGTGTGAACGGGGTAGTATAGTTAAAATAATTTGCTGGTATGATTATCCAAATCTAAATCAATTGCTTTTATTAACCTGGTTGGTATGTATTGTTATAATATAGAACATGCTCAAAAAAACAATGAACATGATTATGTGGAATTTATGTCATTCTCACCCATTTGTTGATATCCATAACATTTGTTTAGGTGGTGTTTTTTTTTATTTAGTCGTATTTTTATGGTGTTCTGTATTAGTAATATCAGTGTCAATCTCTCCAGTTGGATGAAGACCTCTTTAATCCTGACTATGTTGAAGTGGATCGGGTTTTGGAGATTGCGATCACTACAGACACAGAAACTGGAGAGGGGAGTATCATTGTAGGAGTAATAGAGTAAATACAATCTGTGGCTTATACTGCTATTAGAAGTCATTTCATATGTACTAACAGGAGGTGACACACTACCTGGTAAAATGGTGTTCTCTACCCTATGAAGAAAGCACTTGGGAACTGCAGGAGGATGTAGACCCTGTGAAGATTCGTGAGTTTGAGGAGCTCAAGAAAATACCAGACCTTACACCTGTTGTAAGTTCTTACATTGAAATCAACTGAAAGAAATTTAGTACTGAGTACTGAGACACACTTTTGTTATTCAGTGTTCACCTATTATAATTTTATTTCACCTGAAGGTAATGCATTGTATTTAATGCAATGACTTCTTATATGAAATGTTATGCTTTTAAATAATTCTCAGTAGTTACATACTTCCTCTCATTGTTTCACTGTAGGAGAGGCCTGCACCAGAGCATTGGCAAAAGCTTGAACAGTCTCGTGAATACAGAAATGGCAACCAACTCCGAGAATACCAGCTAGAGGGCATGAACTGGCTTCTTTTCAATTGGTACAACAGGTAATAACACTCAGATTTTACAAAAAGTATGGTATGAAAACTGACCTGCTTAAAAAAAGTTTCAAAAACCTTTTATATAAACTTTTTTAAAACTCACTGGGTGACACTGGTTTGACAAGATTGTGGTTAAAAATGTTCGTTACACTCACTAAACAATTTATTAGGAACACTATACCAGGTAGGGCATCCCTTTGTTCTCAAAACAGCCTCAGTTCTTGATGATGTTCGTAAATCTTTTATTTTACCACATCTAAAATTTGCTTAGATCCAGTGACTGGGAAAGCTTCTGAATAATACTGAACACATTGTCATGTTCATAAAAAACAGTCAAGATGACTTTTTTTGCTTTGTGATATGGTGAATGATCATGCTGGAAGTAGCCTTTAAAAGATGGGCAAATTGTTGTCATGCAGGGATACACATGGTCTTAACAATACTCATATAGTCTGTTGCATTCAAGCAGTGTTTGATTGTTACAGGCAGAAAGTGTTCAAAGACAACATACTGTATCCCACATCATTACACCACCACCATCAGCCTGGACTATTGACACAAGGCAGGTTGGGTCAAAGAATTCATGCTATTGGTACCAATTTTGACCCTACCATTTTTGTACCTCAGCAGAAAATGAAATCAACCCGGGCTACTTTTTCTATTTTTCAGCTGTCCAGTTTTAGTGATAATGAGGTCAATGCAGCCTTGGCAACATAGGTGAAACCTGCAGAACAGAACAAGCCAAACTAGCAGTGACTAATAATCCATCTGCTTCAATGTTCAAAGTGTTGTGCATTCTGTAATGCAATTCTGCTGGTCATGATTATATTGAATAGTTATACAGTAGACTTCCTGTCAGCTTAAACCATTTTCCTTTGACCCTCTTTGAGCATTTTCATATGCATGACTGCCACTAACAGTTGTGGATTGTGAAATCTCACAGTTCTGAGTAAACTCTGGAAACTGCTGTGCATGAAAAAAGTCCAAGAGATCTGCATTAAAAGAAATACTCAAACCTACCTGTCTCTCACCAGCAATTATGCCACAGTCAAAACTAAGATCAAATTTTTTCACCATTACTGATGGTCCATTTGAACAGTTTGAAAAGTACCCAAACCCAAATTTTATTTGTCACATACAGAGTACGACATGCAGTGAAATGCTTTAAGCTTTTGCATATCCGAAGTTATTATAAGCCCTGGGGTCAGAGCACAGGGTCAGGCATTGTACAGAGCCCCTGGAGCAGGTGAGGTATAGGGCCTCGCTCAAGGACCCAAAGTTGATTTCTCAGCAGGTTGTGGGCTTGAACCCCTGACCTTCTGATCAGTAACCCAAAGCCTTAACCACTGAACCATCATGTCCTCCCACATCTATATGATTTTGTTAATTGCACTGTTGCCACATGATTGCGTTAATGAGTAGGTTTACAGAAATTCCTAATAAAATGTTATGTGAGTGTATATCTTAGAAATCAGCTTTACTCTCAAATAAACATTGTAAGTGAAGAAACAAACATGGACATTTTTTAGCACTTACTTTTCATCAGTGATGTTAACACTCGTACACAAAAATTATTAATCAAATGTCATATACTGTCATCTTCCTTTTTAGGAAAAATTGTATCCTAGCTGATGAAATGGGGCTTGGAAAAACCATCCAGTCCATAACGTTCCTTTATGAGATCTTCCTTATGGGTTTGAGAGGTCCCTTCCTTATCATTGCCCCTCTCTCCACTATTACAAACTGGGAGAGAGAGTTCCGCACATGGACAAACATTAATGTAATTGTTTATCATGGTAGCCAGATCAGCCGCCAGATGATCCTGCAGTACGAGATGTATCACAGAGACGAACAGGTATATTCAATTCAGTTTCATTTGTAATTGTGTTTAAAATATACATTGTCACAATGCAGCTTTGCAAAACTATAGGTGTAGATTTATGATAAGATTCCTAATGAGAGAGTCGAATGTGGCTGGAAGAAACCTTTTAGAGAAACCAGATCCAAAAGGGAATCCATACTTTTAAGGTTAACACCCATTAATAGGATTAGTCATAATACTTTCACAGTTATGTACACTAAGGTCAAATGCTTTGTGTGTTGAAAGGATGTTTAGAAGGAAAAGCATAATCTTTAAGATTACAGCTGTGGTTCTTATGTTCAAGTTTACAGTATCTAATTGAGAGTCACAATTTCAGAAGATCCAAAGAGAAGAAATGTCAGGATGAATCAGGGAGGTCTGGAGAACAAGAGGTAGAAGTGTCAGAATCAGACAGACAACTCGCGTTAGGCAGAAGCAGTCCATGAACAGCTCAACAGAGGGAAAGAAGAGAGCAGGTTGTTAAGACTGTGTCTGAGTCCTGAACACTAATTCTATACAATAGTTGGGTGGCTTTGACAGAAAAAGCACTTGTGTCCTGCCATAGTTGGTATTATTATCATTAATTCAGGTACTTTAAAGAACCCAAAAAGTTGGATCAATGCAGGCATGGCAGATCATAATAGACCACAATTTTGCTGAAGTACTGGTACTGGAATGGTTTTGATGTGTAAAAAGGCCATCTTAGTAATATTATCTGCACAAGATTCAAACGAGAGACAGGCGTTAATGATTACATCAAGATCTTTCACTGCTGGTCCTAATTTAACAGAAAGATTATTCAAAGTTACTGCATGATTATGTAACTTGCACCTAGCTGATTGTGGCCCTAGTAGAACTTCTCTCATGTGGGAAATAAGTATTCCTTAACTTTTTTTGCAAGTATTTTGTCTAATTTGCTGAAACATTGGGTTGCATATCAGCAGTGGAAGCTAATACCATTTATGAATAACTGCATTTGGCCTATAATAAAGTCTTGTAAAAATGAGACAAATGGTCAAACAAGACCAGAGGTAAGAATGAGTTGTTCCTACAACCTCACCAAAATGTATAGAACATGTACATTCATGTCATTGAAACATGATTATTGTAACTTTAGCTGTCCATCACATTAAGTAATAAATGTAATTCGCACACAGGCAACCTGGGCATCTACATTTTGTAAAGGAATACATCAGGCCTCTTTTTTCTGCTGCTCTATGATCCAGTTCTGATACACACATGCCCAATGTAGGCACTGTTGGCAGTGTACAGAGGTCAGCATTGGTCTGTCTGCTCTGTGGCACAGAGCCCTATACACAGCAAGCTGTGATGTAAGAAAGTGTACACACACCTTTCTATCACAGTCAGCATTAATTTGTCTATAGTATGGTTCAGACTAGATGGGCTAGCCTTCACTACCCACCTGTATCAGTGAGTCTTGAGCCCCCTGAACTTGTTGTCAGTTTAACAGGTTTCCTTCCTTGGACCACTTTTATTGTGTACGATTCTCAATTCTTTGTTGCCAATCCTTTACAGCCTCCACAGCAAAAGATGAGGTATTATGATAGAAAAGTGAAGGGAAATAACTACTCATGATCCCATTTGTCTTTCTTTGGACTGTTTTTGTGAAGTCTTACCAGTAAGGATCTGACATGGCAAATAGTTGTTTGGTTGAATTTGCACCTTGTAATAGATATAAATAAGTTAAATAGATATAAATCCTGAAGATTAATATGTTTATTTGATTGGAATTCTTTTTGTCTTTGTTTATTTCTTTGCAGGGAAACATAATATCTGGCCTGTTTAAGTTTCATGGTGTAATCACCACATTTGAGATGATCATGGCTGATTGCCCTGAACTGAAAAAGGTTAATTGGCGCTGTGTGGTTATTGATGAAGCCCATCGACTGAAGAATCGTAACTGTAAACTGCTGGAAGGACTCAAACTCATGAACTTGGTTGGTTTAGTAGACTTTTACCAATATTCTTTACCATTTGTCTAGTCAATGTAAGCTCTTATTTTATATGTATTGGTAGTGTTAATGATATACTGTTTGTTTTCTACAAAATTGTGTTCGATCTCAGCAACAACAAAGCCAGAATGGAGCCAGTAATGAAAATAAATTTAATTGAGCTAGTCTACAGATTCAGATGGAACCCTTAATGGAAATTGGGGGATTTTCCTGTAATATCTAACTAATAACTCTTGTATAGAGGTATTAGATTGCTCCTACACTCTAAGACTTGTGGGACTGGTAATTTGTACTATTTGTTCGGCAATTCAAAAAAGTAATTTACTGGTTGACTAGTTGTATTTTATTTTATATTATATTATTAGCTTAAATATTGTTTTCTCAAATTACAACCACCAAAATTCACATGATTTAACCTGGGTACAGCAGGACCTGTTTTTTTGTTGTTGTTTTTTTAATGGTGGAAATCTATAGTGGGTGATTCAAACAACCTATCTCACCACTTTTAAGAAGTCTGAATTTACTGTTCGATCAAATTATTTTACTGTAAAAAGTTTATACTATCACCTATAGGGCTGGGCGGTATGACGGTATATTCCGTTTCCACGGAATAAAATGTCTACCGTTACAGGTTTTTCTATTCCGTGCATACCGTGAAATTTAAATTAGTGGGTGTGGTAAACCTCACGTGTAGCACGCCTGAATCTAAGAACGATTGAGAAGTGGCACATAAGCATATATAAGAAGAAAATCATGGAGAAAGACATGCATGCTGATAAAGAAATCCCACAAACCAATCCCGAGCAGGAGGAGGAATTTGTGAAACGAGGCGCGACATCAGTGGCATGGAAAAATTAATAAAATAAGAAAGCCTATTCTTTATTTTTAAAGTGTTAAAGTGGTATTTAATATATTAAGCACGTTCCTTTTGTTGATTTACCTGAAAAATTATTATTCCGTGATATATATACTGCTACCATGAAATAAAATAACTTATTCCGTGAAACAGATTTTTGGTCATTCCGCCCACCCCTAATCACCTACCACTTAAATTGTTCAGCTACTGCTTTTTTCCAAAACCTCTAAGTATATAATCGCTTTAAAATATACTGTATCTCTCAGTATATTCAAGTGTTGAGCATGAATTTGGCAATAGGGCATGAGAAGAGTGTCATTCACTTCTATTCAACATATGGCACAGTCAGGGACTTTTAAGAAATGTTTTGTGTGGGTACATGGCTTAGAGCAGCCATAAATCAAACAATTCCCACTCAGTTTACACATTTTTTACAGTGTTAGAGAATCATATTAATTATACATCAATCAGGCATAACATTATGACAACCTACCTAATATTGTGTTAGTCCCACTTTTGATTTCAAAACAGACCTGACCCATAAAGGCATGGACTTCAATAGACCCCTGAAGGTGTGCTGTGGTATCTGGCAACAAGATGTTAGCGGCATATCCTTTAAGTCGTCCAAGTTGCAAGGTGAATCATGGATCTGACTTGTTTGTTCAGCACATCCCACAGATGCTCGATTGGATTGAGATCTGGGGAATTTGGAGGCCAAGACATCACCTTAAGCTTGTTGTTGTGCTTATCAACCATTCCTGAAACCTTTTTGTTTTGTGGCAGAGTGCATTGTCCTACTGAAAGAGCCCATAGCCATCAGGCAATATCGTTTCTATGAAAGGGTGTACATAGTCTTTAAAAATGTTAGGTAGGTGGTACATGTCAAAGTAACATCCACATGGAAAGCAGGACCCAAGGTTTCCCAGGAGAACATTGCCCAAAGCATCACACTGCCTCCACTGGCTTGCCTTCTTCCCATAGTGTATCCTGGTGCCATGTGTTCCCTGGGTGAGCAATGCACACGCAACTGGCCATCCATGAGGTTTAAAAGAAAACATGGTTCATCAGACCAGGCCACCTTCTTCCATTGCTCCATGGTCCAGTTCTGATCCTCACATGCTCATTGTTGGCACTTTCGGTGATGGACAGGGAGTAGCATGGGCACCCTGAATAGTCTGCAGGTATGCAGCCCCACACGCAGCAAACCGCATTGCACTGTGTATTCTGTGTGACACCTTTCCATCAGAAACAATTCAATTAATTTGTATCACGCTTTTAACAATTCACATTGTCTCAAAGAAGCTTTACATGATTATAGAAACAGAATGGAAAAGAAAGTTTACATTTAAGTTACTAAATATCTCTTACATCCATACCAAATGAGCAAGCCGGAGGTGGCAATGGCAAGAAAAATCTCTGTAAGATAATATGAGGAAGAAACCTTGTGAAGAACCAGGCCCATAAGGAAACCTATCCTATCTTGGGTAACACTGGACAGCAAATAATGTAATTGTAAATGTCATTTCTACAACAGTTTGTAGTTGTGTGGAATTAAGCAACCAAGAGGAACTCGACCATATAGCTTTCTGACGCAACAGTATTTCAAAGGCATTGTGAAAGTCTCTGTATGGCCCCATCCAATGAGTCACAGGCTGTCCATGCAGATCTATCCCCAGCAGAGTGCACACCATTGGTAGGGCTTCGGGACTGATGAAGTAGGTTCAGAAGAAGAGTCATATGGTAGTTACAGACAATGTACTTTACAGTATGTGCAAAGTGCAAACAGGGACTATAGCTATGACAGCATAAATAAAAGGGAGAGCCAGAAGATAACACAACCATAAGTGTTTCCTGGGATATAAAGGGTTCAACCACTCCACAGTCAGCAAACCTTTGCAACTTGAAAGGCGACAGCATCCAGACATTCTAGTTCACCAAACGCTCTATGCCCATGAACCCTCCAGATCCGTTCCTTAACTTGAAAAACGCTATTCATAAAAAGCTAGACTAAACAAATGCTTGGTCTTCAACTCTGAGACTATGTCTGAGTCCCTAGCAATAATTGGAAGGCTGTTTCATAACTGCGGGTCTCTAAGAAAAAACGCTGTTCCCTGCTATAGCCTTTCATACTTGTGGAACTACCAAATAGCCTACACCTACAAATAGTCATTGCTGATCATAAAAAAACAACAAAAGAAGGTTCTGTGGCACAAGGCCATTCTGAACTGGAGCTTGCTTATGCTCCTACTTTAACATCCGGACAGTAAAGGATTACAAAAGTCCAACCTTGAGGTAACAAAGGCATAAACCAGTGTTTCTGCATCAGGTAGTGACATCATGAATTATTTCGATCGATTATTTAGTTAAATAGCACCTTACAGCAACCTGGAATGAACCAAAGTGCATCAAAGCATTAAAGAAAATAGATTAAAAAAATTACAAACAATTACAGTTAAAATGGCAATAAAATGGCAATAAAATAACAAAACCAAGACAACTATTATAAACCAAAAGCCATTCTAAATAATTGAGTTTTAGGTTTGCCTATAACAAAGGCAGATCAGTGATGGCAGGTAACTCAGAAGGGAGGGTATTCCAGAGTTTAGGATCAGCCACTGCGAAAGAACGATCACCCCATTATTTACACCTTCACCGAGAGACCTCTAGTAAGTATTGGTCAGCAGACCGTAAAGCCCTACTCTGTTGGTAAAAATTTGCACACTCGTATAGGTAAGAAGAAATATGATGTGCAATTAATGGCAGTATTTCTGAGATGAAATAAAGCTACTCTTGTGGTGATATGTATGTGAGCTTCAAATGAGAGACCGGAGTCAATAATCACACCAAGGGCTTTTACTGCTGCACACAATGAAATAGATAGAGAAATGAAATGAAAACCATCCAGAGATAATCTGTAATCAGAAAGCTTATTTTGCCTGTGGTCCTAGTAAATGCACTTCTGTCTTATCATAGTTAAGCAGGAGGAAGTTAGTAAGCATCTACTGTCTAATGTCCCTCACACATTCTTCAATCTTAAGTTGGTGTCTATCATCTGACTTAGCTAAAACATATAGCTGCATGTCACCATCATATCATTGGAAGCTAATACCAAGTTTGCGATGGTATGGGGTAGCCCCCTTAACACCAACAATTAACAGCAACAATTATTTTCTAGCCTATCAAGTAAAATAGCATGGTCAGTGGTGTCGAAGGCTTCACTTAAATCAAATAACACCAACAAGGAGAGACAACCCTGATCAGAGACCAGTAACAGCTCGGAGACCAGTTACAACTTTAACCAGTGCTGTCATATGGCATATTTAAAGATTTATTCAATACTATTTATTGTCAACTTGGCCAAAGGCAGCCTGACCTGGGCTAACTACTATGTGTTGAGCTACAGTATGTTGTTCCATGCACAACGTGGTTGGTATTTTGTGAGACACAAGTGTATTTAAATTCTAGGAAGCATGCCTGCAGGGTGCCTTATGATCATGTGGCAAACCGTGTGAAGCCATGTGCAAAAACATGCATTATTGAAGGCCACCTTGCTAGCAAGATTATAGCAACCACCTGGTACCCCATAACAGCCACTTAATAGCACCATAGAAGCCATCTGGAATGTTTTTAATATTTTAACTTTTAGATATTAAAACGTAACATTTTTGTATTAGTAGTTATATTCCATTGTACTAAGAAAGCAACAACTTTCATCTACATTAGTCTACTCCACTTATAAAATATCTTATATTCTCTATTATGTACATGGGGACAATTCAAAATTAAAATTCATATGACTATAGGTTTTCATTCGTTCACCCACCAATGTTAAATAAGCATTTTTTTTGGTAGCAGTTTAGATTAGTCATTACTCTCGTATCCGTTAAGTCCTGCATTCAATCATTTTAAACTTTGAGGGGGTTTCACCAACTTTGCTAGAGTAAAACTTCATTGTCAAATATTGAGCTGACATTCTCTTCTGATGTTTTGTGGTTTTGTTTATTATTATTATTATTATTATTATTCCTCTTTATGATGTTTGTGTCCTTCCCTGAGAGGTGTAACAAACCTCAGTTTCTGAAGACTGAAAGCAATAAAACCCAGGGCTAAATAAATGTATATTATTTTGCCTTAGATGCTGTAAAACAAAATGGTATTATTTAAAATTTACTTAAAATATTTTAAATATCTGTATTTAAATTCTAAGTAGTATCTTTTCCGGTTGAGATGAAAATTGTAATAATTGTGTGGATGTGTATGCATGACTGCATCCCTTCCCTAAATACTGAATACTATACAAAATAAGATGCATTTTAATCCTAGGCAGAATCTGGTTGTTTATTTAAAGAAAACTAAAATGCTATTAAAACTGTAATCCAAAAATCTGTAGTAATCTGTAATTATGTTAGGCAGAAATTAATACATACCTTTATTTGGTATGTACAGAGCAAAGAAAACTTCCCAGATGTGTTCAGACACCTACGAAAAGTCAAGGCTCTTAGAATGCGGACTCATCTTGCTTCTTTTTTTTTTTTTTTTTTTTTTTTTTTTTTAATTTATTTTTTTATTTCTACTCTTCAGGAGCATAAAGTGCTCCTTACAGGTACACCTCTACAGAACTCTGTGGAGGAACTCTTCAGTCTGCTGAACTTCTTGGAGCCAGTGCAGTTTCCCTCAGAGACCACATTCCTTGAGGAGTTTGGAGATCTAAAAACTGAAGAGCAGGTGCGGTTTTCCCCTCATTTCTAGTCCTATACCATATTGTTTGTTAATTTAGTCATTAATATCTGGCTGAAGATTCTTCTCAAGGGGGTGTTGAATACACATGGAACATTTGTACAAAGAGCATTTTATTTTATTTTATTAAGCACTTTTGTTTACTACCAAAAGATCATCCTGAACCTGCACCAGCCGGCTCCGATTAAACAAATTATAACTGAATCATTCACTAATTATAAAGTAACTAGTATCAATTGACCTGCTGAATTATGACAGATTTTTTGTGAGTTTTTTGCCTCTTTTTAACTTTGCTCATGATTCGAGTTTAATTTCGGGATATTCCAAAGTGTTACTTTGAGAGAGAGCATTAGGAAAGTGTAAGCATGTTGAACAGAACATGTTGGCCACCCTTGTTCTCTCAATTAGTGATACTTTTTTTTTCTCTAAATTGAGTACACTTTACTGTTGTTATTCACACTGGCAAGTGCAGTGGTGTGAAAAAGTGTTGGCCCCCTTCCTGATTTTCAAATATTTTTGCAAGTTGTTTCAGATCATCAAGCAAATTTAAATATTAGTTAAAGTAAACACAACATGCAGTTTTTAAATGAAGGTTTTTATTATTACGGCAAAACAAAGTCCAAACCTACATGACCCTGTGTGAAAGAGTTTGCCCCAAATTACCCATCCAAGATGTCACAAAAGATCCCACAACAACATCCAAACCAACCAGTTATTAGGTTTAGGAGGAAGGCGCTTTTTCACACAGGGCCATGTATAGGTTCAGATTTTGTTTTCCCTTAATAATAAAAAACTGCATTTTGTGCACTTGTGTTATCTTCGACTAATATTGAAATTTGTTTGATGATCTGAAACATTACAGTGTGACAAACATGAAAGAAAAAAAACACTTTTTCACTGTATGTAACAGTAATTCACATTATTTAGGTTTACCCATGACTTAGTAATAATCAACAAATAAAAATAACAAAACTGCTGGCAAGGTTTATGTAGTTTCTTGGCTAATATGTAGCTAGCTAGCTAGAAGTAAAAAATGCATCCTGACCAAGTTTACTGAAGTATATTTGATGTGTATAAAAATAGAACAAAAAATAAATGTGCTTCTAGAGTAAAAGAAATAAATCTGCATACTTTTCTGTGGAAGAGCTGTTGCATTTTAGAGAGAGCTGACAGTATGCATGTGGTTTTTGCCATTCAGGCTAATACCACACAGTGTACACCTGCTCCATTTTCAGTCACTGCACAGAAAGGAGAAAGGGTTTGGAAAAGCACTGATTGCAGTGTGCATTCGTAAATTGATCTCCAGTAAGGGAAATCAGAATTATTGCATTTACATTTTACACACACAAAAATAATCTAATTCACTTTAGTTTTTGTGGAATAAAACTGTGCCGTTTTAGCTTCCTACGATTTCTGCTAATATAGTTTACAAGTAGACCCAGTACTAATCAAATGACTGAATCCAAACTTAAATTGCATACTAATATTAACTTGTAATTTAGTTTTTCAAATAATGTAAATTTTTACTCTTTTTATTATTCATTGTTTGTATTAATTCATTTAAAACGTACAAGACCTAGCAACTGTTGTGAATTTTGTGTTTGTCTTCTAAATCACATGAATGGCAACAGGTTAAGAAGCTTCAAGCAATTTTGAAGCCCATGATGTTGAGGCGTCTAAAGGATGATGTGGAGAAGAATTTGGCCCCCAAAGAAGAAACTATCATTGAGGTGGAACTAACCAATATGCAGAAAAAATATTATCGTGCCATCTTAGAGAAAAACTTTACATTTCTGGCAAAGGGAGCCAACCAGCACAATATGCCCAACCTCATTAACACCATGATGGAGCTACGCAAATGCTGCAACCATCCATATCTCATCACGGGTATACACACACACACACACACACACACACACACACAAACACTTATATAAACAATACATTAGCACATATCTTCAATGCACTCTGTAATGATTTTCTTAGGTGCTGAAGAAAAGATTTTGGATAGTTTTAGGAAAACCCACAATCCTGAGGCACCAGATTTCCAGCTGCAGGCTATGATACAGGCTGCTGGAAAATTAGTGCTTATTGACAAGCTTCTGCCCAAACTCATTGCTGGGGGACATAAAGTTTTGGTGTTCTCTCAGATGGTTCGGTGCCTAGATATACTAGAGGACTACCTCATTCAGAGAAGGTGAGTGCATATTTATAAGGTACAAAATGTGTGTTAATTTTTTCTATATTAAAAGCATTATCTGTAATATAAAAACCACTTACAGGTGACAAGTGAGTAATATTTATTATCTTATAATAAATATATTGATGATAATATATTATCTTATATTATTATTGTGGCACCTGTTGTTTTTTATCCCATCAAAATGAAGAAGGCAAAAAAGGGAATCTGGATGACACCGGACATCACAATTTCAATAAATTGCTTTCAATAACTGTACACTAAATCAAGTGCAGTTGTGTAGGAGCTTTTGACTCATGAGTATCAGCCTGATTTTTGAATCCATTATAGTTTTTACATGAATTCCTTTCTGTTAAAGTCATCAAATGTTTAATGACTGAGATCCAAGCACAAAATTGATAGACAAAGAAATAGAGAGAAAGACAAAGACGACCAAAAAATTAAGCTCATGAACTCTCCAGATCTGCTCTTTTACCTATGAACATTTCTAAAAAAAAAAAAAAAAAAAAAAAAAAAAAAGGCATGGCTAAACACTTTATCAAACACGCATTGGAAGGCTGTTCAATAACTGCGGGGCTTTGTAAGGGAAAGATCTGTCACCTGCTGTAGCCTTTACTACTTGAGGTACCAAAAATTAGATTCCACATTTCACAGCCAATGCATTGTAGATAAGATAGAAGTGAGTGGTGTGTTTATATCATCTGATTCTGCTTAGGACTCTAGCTGCATTCTGGACTAAATGACAGTAAGGCATTACAATAATAACTTGCATTGTTTTGTGACACAATTGTTCTTATCTTGAAAGAAAGCGATTCTGGTAACAATATCTACATGAGCTTCAAATGAAAGACTGGACTCAGTACTTCCAATACACCAAGGTCCTTTATTGCTGCGCATGAAACAGAAATCCCATGCAGAGATACGATCTAGCCAGACAGCTTACTTCTGGCTACAGTCTTCATGTGTCTGTCTTCTGCAGTCTGTCTTAGTACAAACACTTCTCTCTTGTTAGAATTAACATCCACTGTCTTAATGCCCTTTACACATTCCTAAATTTATTAAGCTGATGCATCTAATTTGGCTTTGGTGAAACATATAACTGTGTGTTGATGTTATAAGCTAATACCATGTTTTACGATGTCTCTGTGTTGTGATGTCTAAATCTGAGTGAAGCATTTAATATATGTGATTCCTATGTAGGTATGAGCATAATTGCTCTGCTAGTTTTAGTATTCAACTGTTTAAAAGGTTTAGGTACATAGCCAGTTCGAGGGAATTATTAAGGTGATACATTTTTGGAAGGGTTTCAGTAGCTACTGGTATTATCTCTTTAAAGAAACTTATAGGTAATAGATCTACTATGAAAGATGTTTTATAAATCAATGAAATTAACGCAAAAGGGAAATGGGCTATTTTTTTTAACTCTGATCTGATATTAAATGTATACTTTTTTAGTTAAACTTTTTTGCCTGATATTTTCAAGTTTGCCATTGAAATAGTTCATATAAGTGCTGCTGCTTATTGATGGTGTTTAGTTTTCTGCAGTGGTTTTATTTTTGCTACAGTATTAATAAAATCTAGGATTACTTTCCTTATCTTTAATTGGGGTAGAGAAATATGCTGCTCTAGAAGCACTAAAACATTTGTAGCATTTCTAAGTAGAGCCTCCTGAGCTACAAAAAAAATCTATTTTAGATTTTTCTAGTTTTAAGGTACACGTGTTTAGTTACCAATGTTCCTGATATAACAATATACAAACACTTAGATTTTGTGCGGTAGGATGGTGATCCAGTCATTTGTTATGTTTACATTTTATTTATTACTTTTTTTTAGAATCAGATCTAATATTCAATTTATTATATGATCTTTAAGAATCATATCATTTTCTGGTGTAAATATCATTTTAACATAACACACAAATATACCAGTTTTTTTGCTATAGCAGATAACCAGGCTGTGGTGCCAGATTTAGATTTGCTTCTCAAAGCCATGTCAGTGGTTATTTTTTTATTTTGTTCTTGAGAAAAAATAGAAAAAAGAAATGGAGGAAATTCTGGTAAAATACATTTTCCATAATGGACTTGCATTGAGTACACATCATTTGCAGATGTTTTTTTTTTTTTTTTTAATAATTAAGCTACTTTGTTTCAGGTACACATACGAGCGCATTGATGGGAGAGTCAGAGGGAATCTGCGACAAGCGGCTATTGATAGATTTTGTAAGGTGGACTCTGATCGCTTTGTCTTCCTACTGTGCACAAGAGCCGGAGGACTGGGCATCAACCTCACTGCTGCAGATACTTGCATCATATTCGACTCTGACTGGAACCCACAGAATGACCTGCAGGTCAATAACTCAGTTTATATAGCACATATAACCATACAGAAGGAGGTCAGGAAAAGTTGTTGTGTGTAGTCTGCAGGTCTTCAGCCCTTGTATTCATTGCCTGTTTGCTATGATAAAATGCTATAGATCTATTGCTTTTGTCAGTAGGCCCAAGATCACTGGCGGAGTCTCCCTTATCATTTTTAAAAGTAAGGGAGAGGAAAGAGGCATATACATAAAGATCCATCAAGCAGCAAAGAAGAACATCAGTGTTTTGAAGTAAATTGGTGGTGCCACAAAATATAGGACTATGGCAGTTTTAAGTAACCTCTAAAATGTGATAAATGGTTCTTCATTTTCTCCCTCTTTTTCAATCTTTTAGGCCCAAGCTCGATGTCATCGCATTGGCCAGAGCAAAGCTGTGAAGGTTTATCGCCTTATTACACGCAATTCATATGAGAGGGAGATGTTCGACAAAGCCAGTTTAAAGCTCGGTCTGGACAAGGCAGTTCTACAGGATATCAACCGCAAAGGCAGTTTAAATGGGGTGTGTGCTCCCATTACTACATTGTACTTTAAGAGCAACGGTTTAGAGGTGTACCTTAGAGGTGACAACAATACCACAAGACCCAAAAAAATGTTCCAATAAATGGAACATTAACATGGAAAAAGTATTGGGCCTGACTAATTATCACCAGACATCAGTGTCTGACCTGACTAATGTTTTTGTGGCTAAATGAACAAATCCCTAAGATTTTGGTGGAAAGCCTTCTTAGAAAATTGGAGGTTATTTTACTCCAATAATAACTGGGTACTAAAATTGGAATGACATGATTAGAAAGCACATATAGGTGTGATAAGTCAGATGTCCACAAACTTTTGGCCATCTAGTTTATAGTGCCAAATAGAGCCCTGCGCGGGACTGTTTTTATAAACCCGCACCCACCCGCTCCTGAATTTCTGACCAGGATCGCTCGTGCCCGCAATGTTTGTGTCCACTCCCGCCCACTCCAGCGAGTTTTTTTTTGAGAGCTTGTGAAAATTTTGATTGTATACAAATGATCAGACTAATTATTAGTTCAGGCTAATGCCCAGAAAAACAGAATTAAACATGATTGCATTTAAATAAGATAAATTAATACTAATGCTAATACTAATCTTCTTCTCAACATCATGTGTTGACTCCATTCTTATTATTAGGCTACACGCCAAATCCCAGCGGGTCCCGCGGATCTCCCGCTAAATTTTCTGACCGCCCACTCCCGCCCCGGGCAATGGTGAAACCACCCGCTCCCGTGAGATTTGCGTTGGGTCCCGTGGGAGCCCAATCCCAATGCAGCCCTCTAGTGGGAAATAAAACCACCTTAATTTGATAAGAAATATTGTGGGAGCAGGCAGGAATGGTCAAGTCAGTCTGTAAAATTAAATAAGATTGCTTGGAGGTACAATTACAAAATAGTCCTCAGCACGCCTCTAGACAAGTTTACTTAAAATTGTATGATTTCACTTTATTCTGTTGTTTTCTCAAAAACTTTTCACACGTGTGTAACCCTTTAACATAAACTAAAGCCAAATAAATTATTGTCAAAATAAAGCTTTTTACACTGCATCTCTGTTATTGTCATTATTTTACTGTCACAGGTACAGCAGTTATCTAAGATGGAAGTGGAAGATCTCTTGAGGAAAGGTGCATATGGTGCACTTATGGATGAAGAAGATGAAGGCTCAAAGTTCTGCGAAGAAGATATTGATCAGATTCTGCAACGCCGTACACAGACCATCACCATTCAGACTGAGGGAAAGGGATCTACATTTGCTAAGGTAAACACGAGCACAGACGTGTCTAGGTATTACATTTAAATGTCTTGTATCAAAAATTGTAGTATTGTCTCTGACTGTCTAATAAACACATCTCTGTCTTTAGTCTGTATTGTTTGAGGATGCATTTATTAAACTCACAGCATGTTTTACAAAGGCCAGCCGCTTCACATTAATGTTCCTCAAGCCTCCCATATTTCATTAATATTTTATCATATTAGTTTCAAAATACCCCGGGCACAATGAATACAAGGTAAACATGAGGAAATTATTTATTTTTGAGTGCTTCAAGAAGTGACGTGACATACAGCTAAGTATGGTGACCCATACTCAGAATTCGTTCCCTGCATTTAACCCATCCAAAGTGCACACACACCATGAAAACACACCCGGAGCAGTGGGCAGGCATTTATGCTGCGGCGCCCGGGGAGCAGTTGGGGGGGTTGGTGTCTTGCACAGTCGTAGTATTGATTAAATAGTTGCACCCGATGCAATTTTGTACTACAAATAGTTTCGGTAGTGTGTTAACGCTAGATTTTCCAAGATGAATTTATTCAACTGAAAAAAAAAACAATCAGTCTAGAATGTTGGACACTACATGAACGCAATGTTTGAGTAGCAGAAGAGGGGCAGGGGCTACCAGGCACTGTCATTGGCAGAGGTGAGAAGTAACGGAGTAAAAATACTTCGTTACTATACTTAAGTAAAGTTTTCTGGTGTCAGTACTTTACTCCACTATTTAACTTTTAACTTAACTATATAACTTTTTACTTTTACTCATTACATTTTTACACAAATATCTGTACTTTTTACTTCTTACATTTTCAAAACGGACTCGTTACTTTTAGTATTATTTCTTCTCATTGAGCGCTGTTTCCAGCCTATCATCCTATCATTGTGCGGCTTTTTCCCCATGTGACTGGTGTACTGTATTATTTACTGGCTATCAGACATAGACTAAGGATAGCGGAGCTAACAATGAGCAGCACGCCTACAAAAGAAATGGCTAATGTTAATTCAGGGAGTCACCGATGTTAAAATAACTAACTACGAGGACATTCCTGAACACACATGGCCATATATGAGGGAGATGTTTGAAATAATCGGCGTCAAAAAGGATTCCTGGCGAATGCGTTGCGAATTGTGTCAACCAGGGGCGGTTCTAGTCCTTTTTTAGGGTGGCTTCCGCCCCCTGTCTGTAATCTCAGCCACCCTAAAACTATAAGGATAATTTTTACTTTCATAAATAAACAATAAAAATTACGTTAAAATGCAGGACATGTCGTCGATGGGAAAGAAAATTATTTAATCAGTTTGATCCAAGAGCAATATTTTTTTACTTTGCTTTTATTCCATACTTTTACACGTGTGTTGTAGTCTTTCAAAAGTGCGTCATCAGCTGTCCGCTTTATTTGAACAGAAAAGCACAGGTACGCACGGCGTGCACGCGCAGTCAGAGCTGGAGGCGTTTATCTATAACGGTGGAAAGACGCAAAGACTTTTTCCTTAAGTACATGTCAGAGCCCATACTTCTTTACTTTAACTTGAGTAAAAGAGTGTAGTCACTACTTCTACTTTTACTGGAGTCTTTTAAAAAATTAGTATCTGTACTTCTACTTGAGTAAAGGATGTGTGTACTTTTGCCAGCTCTGGTCATTGAATTCTCTGGTCATTGAGAACATTTTAAACATAGCCAACAACAGGCTTCTAAATTTAAAAATTTAATATTCTGCTAAAACTACAGCAGAATCACTTAACATGCATTTGATGTCTTTTTGCCTTCAACTGGGAAACTGCTTATACATTTGAATAAGAAAAAAGATGTTAGTGTTAATGTTAGTGTCTTGATTCATGCACTAGACAGTAAAGTATATAGTGCGTGGTGTGTTACTTAATTTGGAGCACAGCTAATCATGGTCGTCTAAACTAAATCAGTTCTGTTTGCTTTACTCACTGGTTATGAAATGAGTATATGAAGTCTTTGGAGAATGAGCAGAGGTGTGGCTGTAGCCCTCTCAAACTTCCATTCTCCATTGGTGTGTGTTTTCATTTCTGATATTATGAGTATTATTTTACAATCTGCCTGGGAATTTTAGTCTTTTCCATCCAATACCTTTCACTTGACATCCAATACCTGGTATTTTCATCCAATACCAGGTATTGAATGGAAAAGGCTAAAATTCACAGGCAGATTGTAAAATAATACTCGTATCAAAAATACTTTTGTATTTTGGCCATTCAACTATAAGTGCTCCAGGAAAAAGGAATGTTGTGGCTGTTTGAATGAGTAAAACAGTATTGGTTATTTGTCAAGCTGGACCACCCTCAGTGTTTTCTCCCTTCAAGTGTTGCAGCCTTCTGCCATTTTGCTAATTAACTGGCTAACAGAGCTTGAGGCTAACGTGATGACAGAATCTCAGAGTTGGTAGTCCCTCTACATACGTTGCAGTGTTTACTGCTGAGTCTGCTCTTATTATTTGGGTTTTCCGTTCATTCTTCTCTCTTCAATTTGTAGTGGGTATTGGGTATTCCCCCAGTTTTGGATTGCCCTGTGATGCTTCCATTTTCCTGCATACAATGTCTTAATCTTTTATTTTGTAAACTTGATATTTCCTCTACAAGCATTTATATTTATATCTATTTTATACATTTTCCTAGGCCAGCTTTGTTTCCTCTGGAAACCGAACTGACATCTCTCTGGATGACCCAAACTTCTGGCAAAAATGGGCAAAAATCGCTGAGCTGGAGATTGACTCAATGGAAGAGAAGGTAAAAATGGCAGTTCTCAATTTGTTTTAATAAGAAAAATGTCACACAGTACCAACCTTGGGGTTTAGCAAAAGGGAATTTGTGAAGGAAGGACTCTGGGAAAGTCTAATTTCTGTGAAGAAATTTGAAGCTGATAAATTGAGGTTTACATTAGTAATTGTCTTTATTGTTTATGTTTACACCTATTTCAGAACTCATACACATCTGTATGTTTTTTGTGTTTCCATGTATGTTCTCCTTCAGGAACGTATAAACACACAAAAATGTTTTTGTTACATTAGTACTTGTTAATTTAACTGTTTTAAAATTTAGGAGAATTGCAAGAATAATGACAAAATAAGAGATCAAGGTAAATAAAGATAAGAAGTGCATTTGTGTGCTCTAGGGATATATGGTTATACTGTTAGCATATGGACGCGTTGTTAACTGAATTTATGTACATCATAATGTGGCTTCTTTTGACATATTGTGTAGGAGAGTCTTGTGATTGATACACCTCGTGTGCGGAAACAAACAAGACATTACAACTCGTTTGAGGATGATGAGCTGATGGAGTTTTCAGAGCTAGACAGTGACTCAGAGGAGCGTCCTTGTCGTTCGCGGCGCCTTGGTGAACGCAGCAAGCGATATCTTCGAGCAGAATGCTTCAGAGTGGAGAAGAACTTGCTCATATTTGGGTCAGTCTCTGTCGCACTTGTTTACTACCTTGTATCAAGCCTTTAGATAAAAAATAATTCAGTATGTATAATTTTGCTTTATTTGTCTAGTTTCAAGAACAGTGCCTTTAAATGAATTCCTTATCAATACCAGCTAACCTGTGGGTCTTTGCAAACAAGGTCCACAGTTTTTATATAGCAGTTTACAATTAAAAACAAATGTTTAGCAGACCATTTGACAGTGGCTTTTTTAATATTCACTTTTGTAGATATTATTTACTGCAAAGTAATATATAGATATTTAGATATTATTTACTGCAAAATTCTGCACTTTCGTAAAAACACATACAGCATTTCACAGAAGTGAGTACACCCTTCACATTAAGTCAATATTTTATTCTATCTTTTCATGTGACAACACTGAAGAAATGACACTTTACTACAATGTACAGTAGTGAGTGTACAGCTTGTATAACAGTGTACATTTGTTGTCCCCTCAAAATAACTCAACACACAAATATTCATGTCTAAACCACTGGCTAAAAAGTGAGTACATCCCTAAGTGAAAATGTCCAAATTGGGCCCAAAGTGTCAATATTTTCTGGCACTGCCTTAACCCCTTTGGGCACGGAGTTCACCAGAGCATTACAGGTTGCCATTGGAGTCCTCGTCCACTACTCCATGATGACATCATGGAGCTGGTGGATGTTGGAGACCTTGCGCTCCTCCACCTTCCATTTGAGGATGCCCCACAGATGCTCAGTAGGGTTTAGGTCTGAAGACATGCTTGGCCAGTCCATCACCTTTACCCTCAGCTTCTTTAGCAGTAGTAGTAGTAGTAGTAGTAGTAGTAGTAGTAGTAGTAGCCTTTCTTGTCACTGGTCACAGGTACCAGTGAAATTAGTGTGCAGTACACAGTCATCTTATCATTCTCTGTCATGTGGATTGTGTAAGTGCATTGTGAAGGGGATTGTGTTCTGCACCTCAAACCGAGTATAGAAGTCGTTCAGCACATTTGGATGGGAGGCATCACTGTCACAGACAGGTGAAGTTGTCCTGTAGTTTGTGATCACCTGCATGCTCATTCCTGCCACATGCACTGGGGGTCTCTGCTGTCCAGGAAGTGGCTGTGGATTGTCTGGGCATGTACGCAAGTACGGCTTTGCCTTTCTGATGGCTCGGGACAGTTTGGCCCTTGCTGTTATTAAGGCCATCATGTCCCCTGTTCTGAAGGCAGAGTTGCTAGACTTCATCAGCATGCACACCTTTGCAGTCATCCATGGCTTTTGGTAGGAACATGTGGTGATGGTCTTGGAGATGCACTTCAAGCAATATCAATGCACTTGCTGATGTAGCTGCTCACTGATGCTGTGTTCTACACCAAGTTGATGGAATCACGATTGGTTGCAGCCTTCCTAAAACATGTTTCATTCAGTGCACTCAAAACAGTCCTGAAGAACAGAAGTGGCTCCTGTTGGCTGGTTTAGAACATCTGACGAGTGGTCTGTGTACTGGAATTAGCATAACAATGATGTGGAGTAGGCGGGGGTGGGGTCTGAAATCTTCAGCGATAATAAACAGTTCGTTACGGTGAGCATTGTGCAGATTGCTAATAGCCCCACAGACTTGCATAGTGCCTCCTTAGCATTAGCACTGGGTGGAGGTTCAGCTGAGGCTCAGGCTGAGTACAGATACAAAGGTTTTTGCTTAAAAAATGGATTGATAATTCCTTTTTTTTTTTTTGGCCTGCAACATCTTGTGCTAGATGGCCTTGTCACTTCCATTACTGATTCACCCCTGATTCACTCTGGGCATGCAACAGTCTGGGTGATCAGCGTCTTTCAGTTTTCGTCACACTGAACTCTGAAAGATGTAGGAAATACACGTTTCACATTGTCCTCAGCCGAAGATTTCCACTTCTATGCAATTAACACTTCTGCACACCTTGGGACATTTTTGTTCGTTAGGGGGCATTATTTCCCCATTTTTTTTGGCCACATCTTTCTCTGTGTTTCAGCTAGAGGAATGATTTTTGACAAACCTTTATATAACATGTACTTTGGAAAGATGATTAAAAATTATTCACCAGGGCTACAAATTTTTTAAAATTTAAAATCAAAATTTTCACCAGGTCTGTAATTTTCTGTATTCAAATTCTACACCCTTACATGTGGTTTGAGGCTGAAAACAGGCAATACATTTATTTTTTTACATCAGATTAACATCAGATTAACAGATTTATGCCAAAAAATATTAATCAACCTCAGTTCTAATCAAAACTACTAATTTTTTTTTTAAATCCCCATTTTAATTAGTGACATCACTAATGTGCAAAAAAAAACCCACACCAAATGGCTTATTTTTAATACAAAAAACGCAAACATGCACGAGCATACAAACACACACAAATACCCAAATGCACAAACTATAGTATGCTGATATCTTCCATAGTACTCAATGTAAAAAATCCTGAAACTAAGCTTTTTTTTTTTTTTTTGCACACGTCTGTGTAATGGGGTAATGGCGCCACCGTTTGGTCAACAGTAAAAATTATAAAATTCACCTCTTCCCATCCGAGAGAGCTATTAACAAGCAAGAATGCGTGGTTTATTCATGTAATGGTCATGCAATGAAAAAAGTTGGTTATAATGGCAGTCAATAGGGAAAAAACAGCAACAAGGGGCATATGAGGGAGGAAAAAAATCAAATCTGTTGCTGCATAAAAAGGAATAATGCATTAAAGCCAATGTTGTTAGTAATCTTTGATATATCTAAGACTGATAAAAGGTTAAAAAAAATCCAGTAAATAAAAATTCTTTTGTGTGTAATAATAATTATTATTATTACTTTAAAAAAAACTTGAAAAGAAATTTATCTGATATAATTTTATATACCATTAATTAAGTGGAGGTTTTCAGCCATAGAAGTACACAGGAAGGTAGTGTTTGTGAAGTGTCCAGAGGGGTTAAAACTTACATTAGTTACACTAGCACAAGCAACCAAAGGTCTGGCTATAATCACCCTGATCATGAATATTAACCCTGTGGAGCTCCTGAGTAACAGTTTTGGTATAAACACAAGAGCCAGTGTGCCTATTTGTCAGTTGTCCTATGTGTCAGTTGAATTGTCCAACCAATCTATCTATACACTGATGCAGACCAAGTCCACACATTTATGGTAACACTTTTAGAAGGATAATGCACCTTCCCACACTACAAAAAAACAAAACAGGAATGGTTTGAGGAACATGACATTTAGTCAAAGAATGGTTTCTGTTTACCCTTGCTAGCTTTCAGGTACCACTTATAGGATCTAACCTAATTTGCACAATATTAGTAGAACTAGAGCTTACGATCCCACATTGAAAACTTTTAAGGTGGACTTGGACAGTCAGTTCACCCCTGGCTGAACTGTGGCATGTGTTAGATGCCCAGCGCATACATTATAAAGTACTGTATTTAAAAAAAAAAGAGAGAAGCTCCCAGGTTTTCTTCTCATTCAGAACTTTTGCAAACTGAAAAGAAAGTTCCACAGAAAATGTACGGTAGTAATTATTTCAAATTCTGTGATTTGTTTTACTACAACACTTGTTGGAATATCATAGGGTGGGTGTAGGTGTGGGTGTATGCATGCATGCTCAAACAAGATATCCAGGTAATGCTTACTGAACCTCACAGGTTTCACAAAACCACAGTCACATATAACTATCTTTTTATTTCCTAAAAAGAGATAAAAGCCATTTTCTGTTTGCAATGTCATTAACCATAGTGTTTTTTTGTTTAATTGTATGTATGTTCCTGATTTTAAAATGTGAACATATTAATATTCAAACTGTATGTATAGATGGGGGCGGTGGAAGGACATACTAAATCATGGACGTTTTAAGTGGCACCTTACAGAAAGAGACATGGAAGTCCTGTGCAGAGCACTACTTGCCTACTGTGTCCGTCACTACAGAGGTGACGACAAGATCAAGAGCTTCATCTGGGACTTAATCACACCCACAAAGGATGGGCACAATCAAGCACTTCATAACCACTCAGGTTATAGCCTAATTCATTATCCAGTCTGTGGAATGTTTTGAATGTAGAGCCTTATATGGGAGAATATAATACAATATGTATATTGTTACTGCCAAAAAAAAATTGTTTTAGTCAGTCTTAGTTATTTAGTTTTTTAATCATTTTAGTTTCTGGTTTTGAACCTGTTGAAAACCTAAGGTTTTTATAGGCATGAGTCCATATGCACAAACCTAAGAATTATATAGAAGCATTAATCTTCTGCTTGGAGGTGTGGGCGAAGAGAAAATGCAGCATTGAATGTTTTCTGTGTGTTTAGCAAAAATATCAATCTACCATAAATAGTTTGTGTGTCAGTAATACCCGAGGGCACTATTTTAACTTTATTTGACTTACTTCCTTACTTAAAACTTGACATAAAGCATGAACTTTATTAAATCTTGGTATCTTGTCATTGAAACTTCAGTGATACTTACTTTCTGTGCAGGACTGTCTGTTCCTGTACCGAGGGGCCGTAAAGGTAAGAAAGTAAAGAACCAGTTAAGTCCTCCGGAGCTAAAGAATGCTGACTGGCTAGTCCACTGTAACCCAGAAGTAGTACTCCAGGATGACAGCTACAAGAAACACCTCAAACAGCACTGTAACAAGTGAGACCCCTCAAAACACTGCTTTCTGTGTTGAAATTGTATTTAAAATGGTTGTATCGTTTAAAATAAAATAAAAAAGGTTTAGAAAAGAGGAAATTGTTGGGTTCTGTAGGATAGTATGGCATCAAATTGGGGGTGGGGGGTAATTATTCCTTCAAAAAGTTTACTAGCATTCAGTTTTGGAGGTTTTGTCACCCTAAATTGTTACCATCCTTCTACCACCCTGTGTTTATATGCTGCCATATTCTTTTTTGGAGAGAAGCAGCTTTGCCTTAGCCTAGTAATTATTTTCACCCTTGATTTTTGAATGTTGGCTTCATGTTTTTGGAAACAATGACTGCATATTGAAATCTGTTGTGGGGTTATTTTTTGTTGTCACCCGAGGTTAATTTGTATATCTGTAGAAGTTTGTAAGGACCAGAAAATCGTTACTTAGTCACTGATAAATAAAAACATTGAATAAGAGTGTACATTCTTTTTATCATGACTGTGCAGTTCTAGTTATATTAAATAAACTTAACCGAGACATTATTTATTCTTCTTCAGTAACTGCTTTATTCTGAACAGTGTCACAGTGGGTACATAGCCTATCCTGGGAAGTCTGGGAGAAAGGTGGGAACTCACCCTGGGTGGGATAAACATAGACCTAGCAAAGAAGATAATTACTGTTGTTATTGTTAGCATGATCCCAGAGGGTAACATGCAAACCAAAGATGTTCCTATTATATAGGGTGCTGCTGAGGGTGAGGATGCTCTATTACCTTAAGGCAGAGGTACTCGGTGAGGCTGCCAGTCAGGCTCTTGAAGGAGTCTCGGCCAGGTATCGTGTTTCCTATTTACTATTTATTTTTTACTTAGTTTCACCTAAAAGGTTTCAGCCTAAGCAGTGGCTATGCTCTTATGATTTGGTTGTGATGCGCTGTTTGCTTTTCCTTATTTTTTTATTAAATCATGAGCTATGTTTGTTTGGTAGCAAACTAGAGTTTGCCCTGCCAGAAGTTGACTACATGGAAATCCCTTCTGGTTGGTGGGATGCTGAGGCAGATAAGTCTCTGCTGATTGGAGTATACAAACACGGTAAGTTAGAAAAAGGACAGGGATAAACTTGTATTTTTTTTTATATTAATTATTTTTAAACTGTCTTTAACTCTTGTATGTCATTGTGAAGGGTATGAGCGGTACAATGCCATGCGTGCAGATTCTCAGCTATGTTTCTTAGAGCGGGTTGGCATGCCAGATGTTATTGCACTTACAGCAGAGCAGGGTGGTACTGAGGTTGCACCAGATGTACCTGACAGGTAAATTATGTTAATCATTTAATTACATTAAACTTATAATAAATGTATATTTTCTTTTACAAATAAATGTATATTATATATAAATGTATAATGTACTTTTATATTTTCAGATTTTTTATATATATATATATATAGTTTTCTTATATAGTTTATACTGTTTTTATTATTTCATTTTTTTTTTTGCTTTTTTGAATATTTTTTTATTCTAATACCAGTTACATAAAGCATTTCACTGCATGTCGTACCCCTGTATGTATGTGTATGTGTATGTGACAAATAAAATTTAATTTGAAATTTTATATGCACATTTTTTTATTTTGCTTGAATTACTTCATACTTTGTCATTTGTTGTAACTGCTATAATACACTTTATTTGATTGTTTTGCAGTGTAAGCAAGACTGATATAAAAGAAGAAGTAAGTGGTAATCCAGAGGGAATAGAGGACACAGAAGAGAAAAAGGTAATGAATAAATGTCAGATGAGCTATATTTTTTGGAAAATTGTAGGTGAAGTGGACATCAAATTTGATAGAATACAATATTCTTTACTTTGAAGCAGGTAAACCCTTTCTCAGAGGACATGAAACATGACAGTTCTCTTAGAGGTAGGTTTTTTGAGAACTATTTGAAAGACTTTTGCTTGGAATATTAAAATGTTTGAAATTTAAATCCATGCATTCTAGCAGAGTGGCTATGCACTATACAACAGTATGCATTTAATGGAGTAAGTTGCATGTCACATCATAGTTGCCGATTTAGTAATAGCATCACCCATTTAAGTCAGGCTGCTCATAAAGGGAAGTATTATTTGTTTACATTTTGTTGCATGGATTCATTGACTGAAGTGGGGTTTGACTCCTTATTTGCTAAACTGTTTAAAGGGCTGCAAAATAGCTATTGCTATATTGCTATTCACTGTTCTGAATCATTTTTGGTACTTTTCTTTTTTTACTGGTTGACTAATTAAAATTATGTCACGCAACCCCTAGTGTGAGATTATTATGATATATTTATATGTCAGTAATATATATGTATGTGCTGTTGTCACAGAAGCAATGTATTTTTGCTTTAGTGACTCGTCCAGTTGGATTAGCTGAGGAGGTCGTTGAGCAAGGTCAGGCACTATGGCCAACACCATCTGCACTTACAGCAAGATTAAGACGACTTATCACAGCCTATCAGCGTTACACACGTCGTGAACCATTTCGGCATGAAATTCTCACGCATGAGGGCATCGGGCCTGTTGCCTGGCAAGTGGGTGAGGAGCTACGAAGCTGTATGACTAATTCAGATCCACTTTTCCTTGAGTGGCAAAGAAGGTGAGCAATGTCAGAGTTTTTGAGAGACAAACAGTTTATGTATACATGTCAGATAATGCAGTATTCTACATTAATATCTTTATTGTACATATTTGAGCATATATTCAGTATATAAATGCAGATGTTCATTTGAACTGACTGATAGCACTCTGAAGCACTATGTGCCATTGTAATAAACAGATATCACTTTGAGCAAAAACAAAATTTTGTAGTCTTAATTAACCTAGATCATGTACATAAACAAACGATCCACATTTGTCAGTTCTCACAGCTGAGACTATAGTGTTCAGACAGTATGTTCAATGGAGAGCAAGAAAATGGCCACAATGTGGTACATTCTCTTTTCCACCCGTTTTAAAAATCATGAAAATCAACCAAAACTGATACCAATTTCATATTGTTTTAATTATTGTCCTTGTGGTAATCCACTTGGTGTTACAAGAAGAACAAATAGAATTCAAGCAAAACAGCACTTTTCAAATTGTCACTACATACACTACACATGCTTCCTTACTTGCTTGCTTCTGAGTCCCTTTATTTCAACTGAATGAATTTGGCTTGAAATTTTGTGGTGTGTTCATCTTACAGGTGGACACGCCGTGAACAAGCTGATTTCTATCGTACTGTGTCCTCATTTGGGGTGGTGTATGACCCTGAGAAGAAGGTTTTTGACTGGCGACAGTTCCGTATCTTTGCTCGTTTGGAGAGGAAAACAGATGAAAGTTTGGAGAGATATTTTTGGAGCTTTGTTTCTATGTGCCGCACTGCTTGTAGACTGCCACCAAGGAAAGATGAAGGTAGAGTTGGATGGATAAAGGGGTGACATGCTGAATGGATTGGCTTTTCTTTACTTAAATTATATTTATGACATTTGTTTTCCACTCTAGGTCTTGTTGACCCCAGTCTATGTATAGAACCCATTACTGAAGAACGGGCTGCTCGCACGTTGTACCGTATTGAGCTAATGCGAAAGGTTCGTGAGCAGGTGTTGCATCACCCCCTTCTAGAGGAGCGACTGAAGCTGTGTCGTCCAAGTCTTTACTTGCCTGTTTGGTGGGAATGTGGCAAACATGATCGTGATCTTCTCATTGGTGTAGCCAAGCATGGCCTTAGCCGAACTGACTTTTACATATTGAACGATTCTCATTTGTCTTTCCTGGAGACCTACCGTAACTATGTTCAGAAAGAAAAGTCAAGCTTGTCAAGCTTGCCTCATCAACACTGCTATCTGGGCCAGTGCCATTCTCCACAGCCCACAGAGTATCATAGCCTCTTGCACTCCACACAAATACAACAGCACATGCATGCACATGTTCACCACCAAACCTCAGAAGTAACATCAGTAGCAACATCAGAATCAGAAAGCACTATGACTATGCCTGCAAACTCTAGGGAAAGCTTCTTGGACTGCCCCACAATTAGTGACTCCTTGGACCTCGGGTCTTTACAACATGAAAGTTTGGCCTCTGGCTCTCTACACAGCAAAACTAGCAAAGAGCCCTTCAGTGGATTTCCATTTAATTCCGTTTCAGCTGGTCAGAGTATGCTAAATTCATATGATGTGCAAGGAGATATTACTGGGGCACAAGGAGACATGACCGACTCTATAGATGGGAAACTTAGAAATGATGTTCTTGTGGGAGAACAGGGTTCCTCAGAGGAGACTGGTTTAATGGCCCCTTCAGTCGAACTAAATGAATTTCAAACCCCATGGGGAAGCTCAGATCATGCTGAAACCTCAGATATTTTCAATGAAGGCGACCCTATCTTGGGGGAAACTTCACTGGAAACAGAATTCCTGGACCCTGCTCAGTCTGAAGATGGACAGGAAAGGGAGGATCCACTTACAGGATGTTTAAGCATACCCAGTTCTGATTCACAGAGTGACCAAGTAGAACCATTAGCACCAAGCTTCATGTTGTTTAAGGAACTAAATTCTGGAGAGCCTTCCATGGAACAACCAGATTTATCTGCCAGTCCACCTGAATATGTTTCTCCCCAACCTCTTGCACTTTCAGATGTAGGTATTGATCAACCGGGGTCCATTAGCGAGGACCTAGAAAGAAAGTTGTGTGATCCTGACCTAACAAATTGTAATCCTAGTTCAGAAGACGGAGGAGAAAATGTAGAATATCAGTTTCAGAAAGAGGAAATCTTGCAAGGCAGCCATAGTAATTTGGAAACTGATAAGAGGGACATTGAAAGTAAAGCAAATAATGTGTCCTCTATAGAAACGCTGATGGAAAATCATTTGGAACCTTTAAAGGTAGAGTGCACCATACAAAGTGAGGAACAGCTGAAGGATCAAGTGTACTTAGAAGAATCTTGTGAAAAGCTCCTACTGGAGCCAGATAAAGTGCCCTTAACAGAACCTTATGATATACCTTGCAAAGGGACTCTAGAAGAACTACTTGAAGGATCCCCCCATGTCCTGAATGAAAAACTGTTGGTAAAAGAAGCTTCTGGAAAACCCCTTGAAAATTCTTTGGAACTAGTAGAGAATAATCCAGCCAACCCCAGACTCTCCCCCAACAATTTGCCTTCGTCATTTCCTTTGTTATCCACCTTTCCCACCCCAGAACCTGATCAGTCTGTATTCTCAGACCCTGATGCTGACCATGACATAAAACAGGAGTTACTCTTGGGTTCAGCAGAGTCAGAGGTCAAACCCAAACCTGACAGCACCACACTGATCCCACACCTGGAACAGGCTGCTGATGTGGAAGTGAAAGATGAGATAAAGGAAGAGGACACAAAGGCAACAGGTACAGCAAATTTTCCAGTTTCTATTTTAACTTCTATTGGTTATTTTGGACACCAATCAAACATCAAACTTTGTGGTGAAATTATATATAAAAAGTACATCACACACACTTTGTCACCATCCAAGTTTAACCAAACATTTTTTGTTTGCTATGCACTTTCATTTAAACTATTTACACAGAGATATTGGAACAAGTGCCTTCTAGGTGTTTCTTCTTGCCCAGTTTTGCACTAGGGCTACCCTAAAATGCAATAGCATCAAATAACACAACAGCAAAAACAAATGCACAACAGTAGGATTTTATTAAACATCACTTGCTCATATATAATTCGACACAGGTTATGACAATAACAGTGAAAATGTTTTATTCAGTCTGCTGTTTTCTTTGCCTAGTGGATTGTTTTCTAGTGCACAATTTTAAATTTTGACATTTTTAGATTTGTAACGTATAACTACAAAGAGGGATGTCAAATAACGATGAAATAATGATTAGAAACAATTTCCATGACACTAACATTTTACTGTCCTTGCTCTGCTGAGAATAGTTAGCCTCCCAGATAATATTGGTTAGATGTAAACTTTGGTTGCTAAGCAACATAATGGTAAAGAATTGGGAAATTGACAGATTCATGACTTAGTGAATCTGTCCCACAATAGAGAATATATTGTGTTATCTGGACACAAGTGTTCAGTCAGTCTGATTTTAGAACCAAAACTATTCATAGTATAATATATTCAAACATTTTGGAGTGACCTCCTCCATCTGCACAATAATATCTATGTTAGTGTACCTTTGATAGTAGGGTCATTCTATATCAACTCAACCAGTTGTGGTTGCATCGTGATCTCAGAATTTTCTAAAGCTTTAAGCTTTTAGATCTCAGCATTAAGATGGTACAAAGGACTGACACATCTCAAATATTGTCTTGATCTGACC
This sequence comes from Tachysurus fulvidraco, assembly GCF_022655615.1. NCBI lineage: Eukaryota > Metazoa > Chordata > Actinopteri > Siluriformes > Bagridae > Tachysurus > Tachysurus fulvidraco. The sequence goes on from NC_062522.1 coordinate 25,026,271, forward strand.
AATGTTTTTTGAAGTGCTATGCATAGAAAATATTGTTCTTTTTTTTTTTTTTAAATCTTAATCTTAAACTTTATTTTATTTCTACTTACAAACAAAATATCTAACTTATTTGTAACTTATTTGTCACTAACTTTAGCTTGTAATAGTATTTCATAACAATATTTAATCAAATTCACATTTTATTTGTCACATAACAACCATCCACAGTATGACATTTAAATTGCTTTTCAACATTCTGTAACATAGTAAAAGTAGAATACATGAAAAAAGGAGAAGCAAAGGGAATATTTGTGCAAAAATCTGAGTAAGAGTGATTTTATCTGTTGTATGATACCCATTATACTGGTGTTGTGTTTTGTATCTATGAACCTTATTTGTCTATGCATCTTCAGCTTTATTGGGAGATAGTTATGTTGAAGCACCACAGTTTAATCCATCCATATGTGAGGTGGCAGGCAGTCTTCGTGATCCGAAGGAACCAACCATTGCTCGGCTGTTACAAGAGAAAGCCCATTACTCATTTTCTGAGTGGCCCAAGGTTTGTGCAGTCATTTAGTTGATAGTTTCACTATTTAATCAGTGTTCTTATTTAAAACCTTAACACTTTATTACATTTCTGCTCTTTCAGGACAGAGTTATCATCAACCGCATTGACAATATCTGCCAAGCTATTTTAAAGGGGAAGTGGCCTGCCCCCAGTCAGCAGTACGAATCTCCCACATCAGGCATCAGCACCTCCATGTCCAACAGTGCCCAGCAAAGGGCAGGTTTTTTACCATCAAGAATATCACTACCTCAAGACCACAGTTTGAACATTCCACACTCAATTTCCCATATACACAAGGTAACTGGTTACAGCTTTGTAAATGTGAAATAAAAGACACAACAATGACAGAGCATGCTATTTTATAAAATTACAACATTTATGTCCCTTTCTTTCTTTCCCATTATTTCCAGGATCGGTTAATAACACCTGCATTTCTTTCTGAACTCAAGCGTTCTAAGTGTGGGTTTGAATTTAACTCGGAGGTCAAACCAATCAATCTTGTAGAAAAAATTCAACTTGGCATTCCCCACCATGGGGGTACCCTCCTACTAAATGGTTGGCAAGAAGCTGCCATGGATTTGTCTAAGCCAACAGAAATTGCGTTTGGTAGGGAGGTCGAATCTATGAGACACGTGACCCACTCAGTCCAATCAGCTCCTCACAAGATGCCTAATTTGGGCTCCATGGAGGGCTTAATAGGATTGGACATGGCAGGTATTCTGCAAGCAGGACTTGTACACCCTGTTACAGGGCAGATTGTTAATGGTAGCCTTCGTCATGATGATTCAATAATGAGGCGGAGAAGAGGTCGAAGGAGAAATGTGGAAACACTTGACCTTGAATTGATGAAGGAACGGGACATAAACTTAACTAAAGCAAAGGTAAGGGAGATTAAAAAGATTGTTCGTTTGATATATGAGGGTCAGTCATTTTTGAGAAGGTAAAAGGAGGTTGTTTTTTTTGTTTGTTTGTTTTAGGGGCAGCCAGAGACTAACAACAACCCCATTGTGTCCTCCACCTCTTCTCAGCCTGACTGCCCCACCCATTCCCCTTCTTCAGAGTCATTAACCATGAGCGCTGATAGAGAGGCAGCCAGTAAAGGCTTAATGGAATGGCTCAGACAGAACCCAAGCTACAGAATGGAGCTTCCTGCTTTTTCAACGGTCAGTCACACAACTTTAATGGGGTCTGAAAGTGAAGGAATGGTGTAAGATTCTTAATGGAATATTTTACCCAAACATACTAATGTGTTTAACAGTGAATGAAAGATTAATATGAGTGTTTGTGTTACAATGACATTCACAGGTATCCGGTGAGTGCCACCTAATTGTTTTGTCTCTGTATTATATCTATTTTAATATGAGGATTCTACATTTTGGTCTTGAAAATCTCCCTAGATGCATGTTATGAATGTAATTATTTTCAGAAAATTTTCTTTCATTAATTTTTTCATTTTCCGTTCACTTACCCTTGCAATGGTTGAGATTGCGACAGGCCCCAAGAACAAATATTCTCCTCCTGGTGGTTCCCATTAGTTTACAAGCTAACTGGGAATATCTAGTGGGAGCTGAACAGGAGACCTATATCACTCTGATAATTTGTGCTCAAATGATCTCAACTGGCTCCACCAAAAGTAGAGGAACAATGGCTGTGCTCCAAAATTTCCCCAGATCATGATTTCTCATCCTATCATGGAGAGCAAGCCCAGGAACTCAACCATGCAGTTGGATCAATTGTGCCACTGCACACTCAATTGTGCCACCTGTACCGGTGACCTTTTTCTTTCATTTACTACCCACATCTCTTGACCTTGGGTGAGGATAGATTGACTGGTAAACAGAGAGCTTTGCAAATAACTGGGATGCTTGATTCTAGCCAAACATAAAGGACATCTCTCCAAACTTGGCTGCATCTTGATATCTTGTTCATGAAAACTACAAAAGCCATGTAGGTGATTGATTGGTAAAGAACTACCATGCTAGCTGCTTTTACCAACACCTTTCTAGTGCTTCTGTAGTTTTAGTAGTTCAGTCAGTTTAATTTCATGAGACTTGAAATCTCATGGCGGTCCCCTTGTCCACAGGAAAACTTGAAAGCCCTACTCTTTTCTGTACCTTTCCAAGAATCGTTCTTTATTTAAATACTCCAAGATCTGTTCACCAAGGGAGGCTGTACTGGGTGCATTACGGTCTCATGAAATGAGGAACACGAGATGAAAAAGGAGAGGTTCAAAAGTCTGGCTGGAACTGAGGTTCTGAGTAAGGAAAAATGTGAATAAGTTAACAATGAAATGTATTTTGTGTTTAACAGAAAAGGTGTTCTATAATAAAAGTAGGTGATGTGGATTGTCCTTTAATATATAGACATGCATACTGTAACAATTTAATATTTTTATTAAGTGAAAATCCTCCTAAATTTAAATTCTCTTGTTTTTGCTGCCAAAAGACATTTAGGTTTGAGATTAAAAGAATATGAGACAGTAGATCACATGCTCAGGTTTATTTGCTGATATTCATATCTAGATGTGTTGAACAAATTACAACATGAGTAAGAAGTGAAGCACTCTGAAGCACTTGTTAGATAGGATGAATTGGGCATTAAGACCTATTGGAGCATAGGCATGCCATTTTGGGAAATGGGGTAAACTTGATTGCAGCCACTGTACAATCATTGGGCATAGCAGTACAATAATGTGGAATGTCCTGAAAAAGAAATAAACCACTGGTGCACTAAGAACCAGATATCAGATCTGTCAGTCAAGGAAAACAACAGAAGTTGATGACAGAATCATTATGTAAGCTGTAAAGAAAAAAAAATTAGACCTGCATGGCTGCTTCGGGAACATGCTCATTAATATTTACTGATGATGGTAGCAGCAGGATTAATTTCTAAGTCCATATTGTCTGCCAAAAAAAGAAAGATGCATCCAGTCTCATAAGGGAAAGGTTTTAGCCTGAGCATGTCATTCACCCAAACGTAACCCAGTTGAGATATTTTCATTGTATAGCAAAAACAAAATGAATTATTTGACTTATGTAACGTGACCCATACTTACCCAGTATAGTTAACCATTTTTTAATTATTACTTTCAAAATAAGCAAATTGAGAAGTTGTTTGCCAAAAAAACATACAAGTTTAAATTGTTCTTGTTCTAATTCAATCATCATCTGTTAGTCTCAGACTGCAAGCATGTTGCACAGTTTTGCTGATCGTCCAAAGCAGAGGAGGCATCGTTGTAAAGACCCTACCAAGTTGGATGTGAAATCCCTGACTGGTGAAGAGAGAGTTCCAGTAGTACACAGAAACACAGGTCGCAGGGTAAGAACTGTACATAAGTGCCCTTTTATTTTTTTTCTGTTCCTATGTTATATGAACAATGTGAGATGCCACTGATCATACTGATTTTTGCTTCTTAGCTGGGTGGTGCAATGGCCCCTGCCATTAAGGAGCTCTCACAGTGGCTAGATGCAAACATAGAATACTTTGTGGCTCCTGACTGGGCAGATGTGGTGAAGCATTCAGTGAGTCTTGTGAACTGGCTTTCTTTCTTTCTTTCTTTCTTTCTTTCTTTCTCTGTCTGTCTGTCTGTCTGTCTCGCTTGAAATTCTGTGAACCCTTTAGAACGCTTTTCTTAGATTTCTGCATAAGTATTAACATCATCCGATTTTCTAAAAGTAAACAAAGTGAACATAATCAAACAAATGAGCAAAAAATATTTGATTTTTTTCATTTAATTATTGAGAAAAAATGAATCAGCATTACATATCTGTGACTTTCAGTATCTGTTGTCACCTCTTGTGCAGCAAAGTTCCAGGTAACTGGTGATCAGTCCTGCATTAACAACTTGGAAGAAATGTATCCTCAGTACAGAACTGCTTCAACACTGAGATTCATGTGGAACCACAAATGTTCAATTGGTTTAATATCAGGTGAATTTGGAGGCAAAGGCACTAACGGAAATTTACCCCACACTGCGATTCTGGCAGTGTGGCATGGCGCATTATCCTGTTGGTAATGGCCATTACCGGCAGGGAGCACAGTTGCCATGAACTTGTGCACTTTGTCCGCAGTGATGTTCAGATACTTAACAGCTGTCAGCTGTTGTGCTATTGGAATAATGGGGCCTAAAGTGTCCCAGAAAACATTGCCCACAGCATAACTTCGCGACCACAAGCCTGTGTTTGCCCAACAGTGCATCCAGGTGCCATAGCCTCTTTTTGTAATCAGCATTTCCATGCTCGGCTGTTTACGTGATCCACCGGCAACCTTGATTTCAATCATCCACAGTCCAATCTCACTGATACTGGGCCAATTTCATGAGATGTTGGAGACGGTGTGCAGTTACAGTGGGGACTCAGCTGGGTTGTTGGCTATGCAGGCCCAAGCACAGAAGGCTGCGATGAAATGTGTGCTGTGACACATTGCCTTGGTCACCACTCTTGTAGCTGCTGGTGATTAGACTCACTGTAGCCCTGCCCGCTGCTGTGAATAATGCCTGAAATTATTTGCTCCCCTCTGGCAACAATGAGCCATGGACAACAGCTGGACGAAGGTTCGTCATTTAGCCACTTAATCCCTTTCTGACACTGAACGCTCTACTGACCGAAAGCCGGTCCTTGGGTGGTATAAATACTGCTCTTTAAACTGCACCTGCTGCATCATTCATTCAAAATGGATAAATTGAATAGATACAATCTATTGCAATAGGCACATATAAATAGTATATGTTTCTAAATGGGATGTTTATTTATTTCACATACCACCTATTTTGCTTCTACAGCTTTGGCTGACACACAAACTGTGTGTACACTGCTCATAAAAATTAAGGGAACTTTTAACCATCACAGTATAACACCAAGTGAGTTGAATCTCTAGGAGATCAATCTAGCGAGTAAGGAAGTGATTGTAAATCAGTTTGAGCTTCTTTGGTGCAAATGACAGACAACAGGTGCACTAGAGAGGCAACAGCAAGACAATCCCAAAAAGGGATGTTTTGTAGGTGATGTACACAAACAGTTGCTCTCTCCTTATTTTTTCTAAAAGATTTGTGTCTTTTTTAGGATCCTTTTCACTACATGAGGCAGTTCGTACAACCCAGTCAGGTTGCACAGGTTGTCCACATGCCCAGGCTACTGCTGGGCATGTTTCTGAACAAATTGTCAGAAACAATCCATTCGGGTGGCACCCAACAACCACTAATGGGGCCTGTGCTCACAGAACATCACCATGTAGCTCAGTTGGCGTTTGCCATAGAACACCAGAATTGGCAGGTCTGCCATTTGTGCCCCATTCTCTTGATGGATGAGAGTAGGTTCACACTGAACATGTGTAACAGAAATTTTGACAGTGTCTGCAGATGCCATAAAGAAAATTATGCTCCCTGCAACATTATCCAGCATGACTAGTTTCACAATGTGTCAGTGATGGTTTGGGGAGGAATATGATACCCTTACTACTGTTAGCTACCGGGATGAAAACCTCAGAAACATTGTCATAATTTATGCAGGTGCAGTGGGCCATGGGTTCCTTCTGATGCATGGCAGTGGGAGTGAGTGTGCAGGCAGTCCTTGGTGACAAGGGCATTGATGCCATTGACTAGCCCTCACATTCCCCAGCTCTGAATCCACTTGAGAACCTCTGGAACATTATGTTTCAGAGCAGCCGAAGTCACCAAGTAGCACCACAAGTCCAGGAGTTCTCTGATGCTGTGATCCAGGTCTGTGAGAACATCTCCTAGGACACTATTAGCCATCTCATTAGGAGCATGGCCAGACATGTTGGGAGTGCATACAGGCACATTGGGGCCATGCACACTACCAACTTACATTTTCTGTTTTTGGCTGACAGAACTGGGAACCCGATGTGGTCTTCTGCTGTTGTGCCCATCCACCACAAAGTTTGACATGTGCATTCTGAGATGCTTTTCTGCTCACCAAAATATAGAGTAATTGAATTACCTTAGCCTTTCTGTCAGTCTGTCACCTTATTGTTCAGTCTGTCCATTCACCGTTGACCTCATCAACAAGTCATTTGTTTGCAGAACCACTCACAGGATTCTTTATTGTACAATTCTGAGTAAATGGTAGAGATTATGCATGAAAATCACAGGAGAGTCACAGCAATTATAGAAATACTCAAACCATTCAAAAAAGCCTGACTGGCAGTAGCAATAATTTTTTCGTTTCTAGCTAACTGTATATACTGTACCAAACCAACACAAAACCTGGTCACATGACAATTAGAAATTAACTTATTTGCTCACCTATAGGTGTCACTATATATGATAAACTAAACATTTACTTTATGATCAGTAACTGTAGAATTGATTTAAGTACCCAACCTATCAGTGTTATCTGAGTCTTATCTGAATGTTATAAAGTTTCTTTTTGTTTTTTTTCAGGGTTTCCTTCCAGAAGGAAAGTTCACCCGGATTCTCAGTGAACCAGTGAATCGAGATCCTAGCACACGTCGTAGAGGCAGAAGACCTCGCAGTGAGATGCCTAAAGCTCCTGAGCTTCCGGCAGGCATTGCACCACTCTTTATGAATGATGGGCTAATTGGCATGGATTTGGTTAACTTATCCAACCTACGCAATGTCCCTGGCATTCCAATAAGTGGGCTCATGGGATTTCCACCTGGTTTGGCTACAGCCCTACCAGGAGAAGATTCTAAGAATGGCCTGAGTATGCTACCAATGATGCTCCATAGTATGTCAGTGCAACCACCCATGTATAGCACTCATGTTAGTGGAATGATAAACCAGTCACTAAATGCTTCAGCCTCCACAGTAACCACAGCTGCCAGCTCTTCCAGCACGGCAACAGTGACTTCTATATCCTCTGCCACTGTGGCCTTAAGCCCTACCCATGCAGTCAGCTCCAGCACATCAGCTTCTAAAGAGAGAGCTAGTCCTGAGCCTAGTACTGATGAGAGAACACTTGGAGAGAACGAGAAAAAAATGCTACCTGCTGTTCCCTGCCCAACTGTTACTAGCAGTTCTGCTAGCATTACAAGCAGTGGGAGCCATTTGACTTTCAACCCCTTTTTGATCCCAGGAATGCCTCATGGATTACTGTATCCCCACATGTTCCTGCCCCATGGTAGTATTATGGCACTTCCATCAGCATCAGATAGCACTGGAATTACTAAGCAGAAGAAAAAGAAAGTTAAAGATGATGCAGTGGTGGAAGAAGACAATGGTTTATTGGAGATGCAGGATGGAGAGATGAAAATGAAGAAGGATATAGAAACACTGGCATGTAAGCATAAAGAGGGTGGTCTGGAAGAATCTTTGCCAGCTTCAGACACAAGTAAGGATACAAGTGATGATGCTAGCAACCCTTCATCTGTGGTCAGTGCAGCCAAAGCAATAGAGGAAGTAAAAGGGGAGGTAAAGAAAACTTTCAGCATGGCTGTGCCAAAAGAAGATGTCTTGGATGTAACACAGGATGTTTAGTAGACTCTGCTCTCCAATGAGCAACACTATCTTTATGTGCTGTGCTGGTAAAAGTTTGTGTAAAGAAATTTGATTATCAACTTCTTAATGTTTATAGATCTGCTGCAGAATAAAAACAGGTGAAATCTTGACATACCCCTTTCCAAGAGTTTGCTGAAATTACCATAAAGTGTCAGCATGTACACACTCACATTTCAGTACCACAAGAATACCCAATACAACATCACATTTTATGTGAAGATGTCACACTTGCATCATGGAAATGGACAATGAGGAAAATGGGTTCACTTGATCTCTTCTGATTGTGTATGGCACTTAGCTCAGTTTTAGAAGTGACAAAGGATTTCATCAAAATTATCCTGCTTTTTTCTGTTTTTCTTTTCTTTTTTCTTACTGGATACTATCCACACACAATTCCTGAGTTCCAGGGAGAGTCAGAAAATGGCTGCAGTGATACCTGACTCTTGTCTTTAATTTATGGTGCTTACAGGGTTACAGAAAAAAATAAAAATGTTCATTTGATTACAAAATGAATTGATTAGATTGTTCATAGAAAACATTTAACATTTTTATTTAAAGCCCACTCCCCATGGGTGGATTATTAGTGGAATTGCTGCTGTTTCTCATATGATGGACAACACTAGTTGCACATTACTATTTGCCTGCTGCTAAATTCTAATAGCAAACATTTATGAATCAGTAGAAAGCTAGCATAAATGCAAAGTGAAAAATTTGTGCAGTTGAACCTTAAGAATAGAAAAGAAATCTGTGCTTAACATTTATAATTAAAAAGATCAATCCAAAAACTTTAATGGGCATGGAGTTGCAATATAATGTCCAGTGTCATTTTTTTAAGTAAATTAATTACTTTCTAACACACCACAGATGGAATATGCTGTGAGAATAATTTCAAGTAAGGGCAGAGTGACTGTGGATTTGACGTTAAGAGTTCATGTGTCGTTTCCTAGTGAATCCGAGCAACTCTTAGTGTAGATATAGAGCCATTGGTTAAAGATTGTGTTGGAACTTCCACCATTAGTGAAATTAACATTTCTATGTTAACTGATATCATGGCTGTGTTTTGCCCTACATATAGAGTAAAATGACCCAGAGTTGATGAGAAACAGTTTCTGGAGCAGAAGGATTTGTTTAAATGCTTTTGTCTGACCTAATGCACCTAAAAATAGTGTAGAGTAGAATCTGTTGAGATTTTTTTTTTTTTTAAACCTGTAAATTTATATAGCTGTATATGGCTGTTACTTTTGTTTAAAAGCACACTATTTTTTATCATTATTATGTCATTGGGAGAAACTGTAAATCAGTGTTAGTATTTCTTGTATCTACACATATTGTATACTAGTTGGACACCCAAGATTTTTGTTGACAGATTTTTCTCTCCATATCTCACAGCAGGGTCTTTTTAAGTTCCTTAGGTTGTATTACTTTTCTATGCCTAACATTTCTTGAATTCACTTTCTTAACTTTGTTTTTAATGTGAAAACATTTTTGCACGTTCCTTATGGTGAATATTTATCTGGAACTGTATTCTGTCATATGTGTTACTTATTTCTTCTGTTTATTGTGTAGACATTTGTTTGTGTGGACACATGTACATACACATCTGCTTCTGCAGAGGACAGTTTTCATCCATGTAAACCTGAACATTATATTTCTCATTTATATTCGGTCTTGTTTTTGTATTACGTTTTTCGTTGCCTTGTCACTTCTTAGAACTCTGTATCATCTTTTTTTGCCTCAGCAATCACCAAATATAAATATGCTATTTAATATTTCATTAGGCATTTCTTTCATTTACCAGTTTATTGAAAATGCTTATTTAGCATTTGAAATTGACTTAATTCTTAATTAGCATTTCACTCATAGTATTTGTTATATTTTCATGTTGGACTGTATATGTTAAGATGTCTGTGTTTTGGAATGGGAAGCGCTCTTACTACCCTAACAACAGCTCATGTAGGTGTTGATTTGTATATTAAAGGTTATACTATAGCCACAGAAAATACTAATACCTGATTGGCTGGAAGCTGTGCATGTTTTCCTTATATAGGGCCATTTATAAAGTAGATCTGCTAAAATACTAAATTACATTTCTACTTTAACACTACAAATTGTCTAGTACACTGTTTAAGAATCAGTCTTTATCCTGATGCACAAACTTTAAAAATTGATTCAAAATTATAATAAAAAAAAAAATCAGTCATAATATTAAAACCACCTGCCTGATATTGTGCTTGAAGTACAGTTATGCCCTATTAATGCAAGGACTTCACAAGATCTCTGAAGGTATGCTGTAGTATCTGTTAACAAGATATTAGCAGCAGATCCTGTAAGTTGTGATATAGGGCCAGCATGGATCAGGCATATTTGTCTAGCACATCACATGGATGCTTGATCAGATTGAGATTAACAGCCAGGTCAACATCTTCAAATCTTTGTCATGTTTCTCAAACCATTCCTGAAGAATTTTGCAGTGTTGCAGGGTTTATTAACCTGCTGGAATAGGTAAATGTCAGAAAAGAGGAATAACGTTGCCAAGAAGAAGTCCATTTGTTCAGCAGCAATGTTTGGGAAGTAGTATGTGTCAAAGAAATGTCTACATGAATCGATGTTTTCTATAGTGCTACCTGATACCATTTACCATTTAAACAAAATGCAATTCATCAGCCAGGCCTCCTTTTTTCATTGCTCCATGGTCCTGTTCTGTTGCTCATGTAAGAATTGTAGGCGCTTTTGTTGGTAGGAACTCTGACTAGTCTGTGGCTATACGGACCCATATGCAGGATACTGTGATTCACTGTGAAAACTTTCTATCAGTGCCAACTTTCTCATTAGTTTGTACTACAGTACCTTTTCTGTAAGATCAGTTTAAATGGGCTAGTCTTTGCTCCCCAGGCACATCAGTGAGACTTGAGCAGCCATGACTCTGCAACTAGTTCATCAGTCATTCTTCTTTAAAACACCTTTGGTAGGTACTAAACACTACACACCAGGAACACCTCACATAACCTGCCATTTTTGAAGATGATCTATAGCCATCATATTTTGCCCTTTGTCAAAGCCACTTAAATCTTTGTCTATTTTTCCGGCTACAAACACAGCAAATTTAAACCTAATATATTGCACCTCTTGACTGGTGACAGAAGGTAATCAATGTTATTCCCCTCACTTGATAGTGGTTTTAATGTTATGGCTGATCGAATTAGTTTCACTATTTTACTCTGACTATTACTACATGTAATCTCAAAGAATTGGATCAGCAAGGCCAATTTGTTTGGTTTTGACATCAAAAGTGGAATATGAGCTAGATCGACGTTCATTTCCTGATATTTCCAACTAAATTTGTTAAGCAACTTAAATATTTTTTTGCACCAAAGATGCCTTAGTGATTATTTTGGCTTAATATCAGGATATGAAAGCTGAAAAAATTGTATGTCTTCTCATAAGGAATTTGCCTGCTATTCCAATACTTTCAGAGAGGACCATATGTTGCTGTGTGGCACTGATCAAAGAAACTAAAAAAAAAAAAAAAGTGCAGTATTCCAGAAACTTCAGTATTCTGTACACTTAATCATTTCTTGCTAATACAGCAATAAACTAATAATAATTTGGCAGTATGTAATAAACATAAAATAGTATTGTAACTTTACTAATTGCTTGTTCAAACGGTTTAAAAAGCCAGCCACACTATGGAAACAAACTGTACAGGCCGAGAGAATTCCTATGTGATGAACATTACTGATGGAGAAAATGCTAATGCCATGGGGTGGAGGAAATTTTAGTCTTTGACTTATTAAGCTTCCTCAACAACACACACATTAATTTCCCCCACAAGTTTGCTGTAACCAACGATTTGCTCCCTTGAAACTGTTTTGTGAAGCACAACAGACCATCATGTATTTTTTAAGCTTTGCTTTATCATTTCATTTAATTCTACCTTTTCTAAGACTCTTCAGAAAAGCAAAGTATATACACAGAATGTGTTTTGAATATATGTCGTTATGTGTATTAATTTTCTAAAATCAACCATTTGTTTGAAAACATAGATTTGGATGCTGTCAACATGCTTCTATACAATTAAATCAGAAAAGAATATGCAATATATGGGTCCAGACCTAAGGTCTACTTGTTTGTTATGGTAAAACTGATGTGTGTTTTCATTATCCTTTCTTTATTGATATTTATTAAATTGGCAGATTTTATTTTTTAATAATTGTTTGTTCTGTTGTAATCCATAGTCTTGCCCGTTATCGTGTTTGTGTTTTCCCAACAGAAAAGACGGAATTTTCCTCTCTCCTAATGTGTTATCCTTTATAACCTTTCATATACAAGTAGAAATGTCCTAGAAGCTGATAATTCAATGTTAGACACAAACCTGTATTCAGGTATTCAGATGGGACTGTTGTAGGGCAGTGGTTATATGTCTGGGGTAAGTTTATAATACATTTTTTTTTTCTTTTTTCTTTTCAATGGATGAAAAAAAATTACATATAAGTCTTGCCCTACATTCAAGTGCCCCTCAGCTGTGCCAAGGTTTTATCCTCATACATACCATACCATACCATACTTACACACACATACAAACACACACACAGTATATATGCACACTGAAACTCAAGAGTTGTGCTTAGTACAATCCTACCAATGCTTGACATTTCAACACACATTATACCATAAATATACAAGTGGGTTCTTTGTTTCCTAAATCTGAGCCCTGTGGTCATAATGAATATATTGACACTCAACAGTTACAATTTCTGAGATTGGAATTTGTTTTATAATTTTGGAGAACAGGCTATATGCATGCTCAGAAGTTCTGATTACAAGTAAAACAGAACACAGCTCATTTGGTAATAGCCATTGTTCACCAAGTATAAATTCTGCAAGTTCTCTCAAGTACATTGTACATTGCAGAAAAAGGCTACGAAAAAGTAAAAGGTCATCTTGGTCTAAAACCCACAGTAACAAGTTGATGTGTTTTTTTCTTTTCTTATTTTTATTTTCAAATAGCTCCTGTATTCCCTTGTGGACCAATCACAATTAAAACCATGGTATGTGATCTTTTCTTGTGCAATAAAAATGACTTAACAAGAGATTGCATTAATGGTGGTTTATTGCAGGAGTTTAAGTATACAACAATAAATGACATCCACTGAAATGTCATCTTCGTTGTTTCTTGTGTATTTTGCTTTAGGGTACAACCGTTCAGCTATACAGCTATTGAGTCCAGCACAACCAGTCTAGACTTCTTATAGGTGGGTAATTTGCTTAAATGATCAGTATGTATTCTATTTGTTTATTCAATACACAATAAATCATTTTGGACATTTTAAATTAATGCCTGACTAATACTTATGCACTGTAGGTTTATCTCTGACATTAGATACAAAAGAATGTTTACCATTAGATATATAATAATTTTAATCAAGTTTTTCTGATTTATATCTTATTAATATTTTTATTTTCTCATTTAGCTGTTTATTTTTATCCATTCATTCGGTTATCAATTTAACTGTTCTTTCAGCTAGAGCCAATGGCATTATATTTTACCATCCTGTAATTTGTTAAAGCATTGGGTATTTTTGTAATTTGTCATCTAGTGTTACAAACAGATATAAAGATATTAATTGGATCCACATCCTTTTTCTTTTTCTTTTTTTAAGGTTCCCAGAAAGTTCTCACTAAGTGATTGTTGCCCTTCACCAAGTCAGTCTCTCACATGTGCAATAGTGTTACTTTCACATATGTATTTCTCTAAATATCATGAAGTGCTGCAAGGTTGCTGCAAGGACAATCACTTATTTGGCACAAAAATATGGCATTTAATGAATGAGACAAACACAACATAAAACTAACTACACAAACAAAAGAAATAGAGAAAATGAAGATGAAAATAAAATAAAAAAACAAAAGAAATTAAAATTGGGGAAAGGGAGGAAGAGACTGGAAAGAAGAAATTAGAGAAAGGAAGGAAAGGAATGGCAAGCTGAAACTCAAAAATTAATCACACCCTAACTGGGAAATCGTCACAGAAGCTTAAATTCACTCAAGACACAATACAAGGCTCACACTTAAAATACGCATCTAAATTGGTTGGTAAAGGAAACGGTTACTTGCATTGGCTTACTGCACAAGAGTCCGGATGCAACAGAGAAATCTCTGAAAAGTCAGTTAGGGTGGGGTCAGACGTTCTTCCAAGTTCTCCTGAAGATCAGAATAGTTGTCGTTCTTGAAAGTGAAGCTTGCTGGAACTTCTTTGAAGGAAGATGGAGTCGTCTCCAAGCTGTTCCGAAAGTCTGACCACGGATTAGTGGTGTTTGTGACAATTTAAAGGACTCCACCCATCTTTGGGGAGATGACCAATACTACGCCAAGATTTTGGAAAAACTCCCTTTGTTTCAGGTGTCTGTGGGCATGGTTTAGCTATCAAACTTTTAGATGACTTTAAAGTTTGATCCGGGGTGTATTAAGACGGTATGGCGCCTTTCATGCTCAAATAAAATACACCATTGTTTGAAAAACGAGTAACTGATAATTTTGTGGTCATTTAGATACTAAACATGAAGGGTAATGAAGGCAGCGGTACATTACGTACACAGATCAGTAATCGAAGGGTAACTGATGTTAATACGATATTGTGTTCTTATAAAGGCAAAGAAACAAAAATTAAACACAAAACAAAATGCACTTTCATTAGGGAAGTAAAAAGAAAACAATAGCTTCATATACATTCTGACATCAGACCTTAAAGGGGCATACAGCATTAGAACAGGTATACATTAACATGCAAATAATTTTAAGTCAGGCAAGCCTTAAAAGAAGAAACATATTACAAAAAGGGTTATAAGAATGAGAAACTTTGAGTACCTTATCTACTTGTTTTATTAGTTGTGTGTGTGTGTGTGTTCTGGTTGAGGGCCCCTATGAGTTCAATCAGAGAAGCCGCATGGGGTTATCTGGTCTTTGTGTAGGCTCCAGTCATTCTGGAGCCAGTTGTGTGTGTGTAAAACTGGGTTGCTCATCGGTTGATTGAAGATTAGATGTGGAAGTTTAGGGTGCCTGGGACATGAAATCTAAAATGACCTGTACCAGACACTACACTGTCAACCACAAAACTCTCTTGTTCATCCTCAAGATTCTTGGAATTCCCAGCACAGTTTGCTGCCTACCTTCAGGTGACATGGAGGGGCTCAGCACCTGCTCTACACAGACGCTCAACTCGCATCATACAAGGCTCAGTACTCTGCCTTCAGCTCTACTCCTATATTTTGGTCATGGTGAAGTCATATCTTCTCATGGGTTTTCATACTACTATGTGTATGACAATTCATTCTCACCTGACCTCCTTCAGACACCATTGTTGTCTGGCAGGACGTCACCTTCAGACACTGCACATACGTTGGTTTAATAATCAGCTGTCTTTTTTTCTCACACATTGTTAATGGGACACCATTTCTCCTTTAAAATAGAAGGACTCATCAATTTTTATCTACACAGGTATTGTTTAATTCACTCTCTCTCACTCATTTTCAACCTCTTATCCGAACTACTTTGGAGTCACGGGGAGCCAACCCATCGCAGGGCACACACACACTCTCATTCACTCACACACTATGGACAATTTTCCAGAGATCCCAATCAACCTACCATGCATGTCTTTTGGACCGGGGGAGGAAACCGGAGTACCCGGAGGAAACCCCCGAGGCACGGGGAGAACATGCAAACAATGTACAAACAGAACAATGTACAGAAGTGCTTTTTAAGGGCACCTGCCAAATGCTGTAAAATGTACATTTTTACCATCTGCCCATAGATGTAAGGATACAAAGTCTCACTTGCACGGTTATTAAACATTTTAAGTTACACATAAAACGAACTAACAGGAACTGGATTGTTGAAATAAAGTTACTCGTCATGCCTAGTCAGAGCAATGAGAGTCCTTTAGACATGCATGTTTGCATACTATATGGATTCCTGGTTTTAAAAAGATTCAAAGTTTTTTAACCAATAATAATTTATTGGTTGTGTTTACAAGAAATACTGCACAAAATCACTTCTAAACAACAAACAGAAATATGAAACAGAAACATCATGGAAAAACACAAATAGGGATTTGTGCTTTTCCAACAATATTTTCAGAAGTATAAAGCTTTATTCTCACCCTAAAATTATTCAGGTCCAAAGATTAAAGGCTGTTCCTGAGAATATTCCAAATGAATAAATGGCAGTATAAAAATCTCAACAAAACAATAAAAAAAAGATATAGTAAGAGATAAGAGCAATCACAGAGACTGATTATAGATCACGTAAGCACGCACTTTGTTTTAACCAAAGCATTTAAGGCGTAAAAAGATTGGATTGGTATGACATTATGTACCAACACTATTATTGATGTACATCAGACAAATTCCTCTACTTAAATGGAATAACATCTTGGATTAGAAAAATAATACTTCTTGATGTGTAGATACTACACAACACAATACAGTGACACATGGGTTTGTACCACAAAGAACAATTTGTGAACACACTAATGATGTGGTCAGTAAAATTATCAATAAAGCCCCATTTATACACCCAAATATATATATATATATATATATACACACACACACACACACACACACACACAGCTTCAACTTTGTAAGTGTGATTTTTGTGTGAGTGTGACATAGCGCACAAGATAAAATTCCATAACCAAATGTTATGATCATGCTGCATCGTCACTGTGCTGTGAATATTACAAATTTTAGTAGTTGCAACTTCACCACCAACAGGGAACACATCAAAGGTGTGTTAAAGTCAGTGATTGGCTCTCTCAGTCACAACATCCTGTAGACGTTTGAGCAGCACATCCTCACTTTCTTGGCTCAAACGTTTGGTGGGAGACTCGGTCTCATCTCCCTCCATGGTAAAAGCTCTCTTCTTGCTCACACTTCCCTGACGGATCATTTGGTTGATGTCACTCAGCTCCTGGAGGAAAGTAAAAGAGTAAATAAATCACAAACATATGAACATTAAAACAATGGCCATGTGAGAAAAGTCTAACCTTAGATGGACTGCCAGTAAACTTGTATGTGTAAGCAGAGCTGGGTTTGAGGCAGGAACCGTTTTTGTGAGGAGACAGGTAGACAGAGTGTCTCTGAGATATTCGCCGTGGGGAAAGAGGCTGAGCTCTCAGTGAGGGGAATGGAGATAACTGGGATGCATCCACCTGTGGGTTCATGAGAAAAGTGAAGAATAAAGAAAGGAGTTCTACATATGCCACATAAAATCATCGAAATCAGAATAAATTATTTAAAAAAAAAAAGTATACATACTCTGTCAGCTGCTGGATGAGCATATTTGAGTGCAAAAGATTTCATTTTCAAAACATAAACAGAATTGTAGAATTGGATGAGGTCACCCCTGTCCTCGTCTGATTCGCTATCAGCCTTTGCTTTGGCACCAGGATCTGTCCTGACGGTGGCTGAATCCAAACAGAAGCAATACAATAAATCTTGGATCTGTTATTACACAAACCATTTAAGTATTTATACGGAAGAATAAAAAGGTTTGTTAGTTGAAAGCAGGTTTGCATCAGTACTTTGGTCTGTTGGTGGATCAACCTCCATTTTTTCATCAGTCTGTTGATCGTGAACTATTTTTCTCAGCAGCACACTGCGGTATATCTGGGCACAGGGTCATAAACGGTTATTACCACACCACTTGGTGTTCATAAAGATAATAGTAATCTGTGCTACTTACATGGCTGTTGGCTTGAGGCTGACTCCGATAACATTTCATTATGTCTTGAAAAGTGTGCTCCTCTTTTGAGATCTGTGAGAGAGAGAATCTTTTATAAATGCAGCAACAGAGCTGTTGCCAAGGTGTTACTGTCGGAATCCGTTCAATATTATTTTTTAAATACTTTTATAGTGTTAAGACCGGGTACTGTTGTGGTACAGTATGTGATAGTTAACCACAGAACATGCCAATGCATGCACTCACTTCAAGCTATTCTATTACTTGCCTTGGATATGATGTAGACTGCACAGAGCATGATCTGATCCAGATGTCTATCCTTCATCATGTCTGTACAGTGGACCAAGGACTGCTCAAAGCATGTCCAGATTTTGCTCCTTAACTCTGCTGATATGTCCAGCTTTAGACATAGATCTCTGAGACGCACGCTTGCTAAATGATACACCTTTATCAAAAATAAAGAAATAAATAGTTGTACTTTGATGGTCAATTCTTCAACAGTAATTTTAGTCTAAAATAAAAGTGTTAGCTTTCAATGTTTAAATTTTAAAATGATTAAAAGCACCAATTTTTAACTTATAATTAATATAATTATACTGGACATATACTGTCCGTCTCATTTTGTAATTGATCTATGTAAGTGAAATGTAATTATTTGTAAAAAATCCTACTCATATGTAGTAGCTTATTTTGCCTTTTGGAGACATAACTGAACAGAAACACATTTTGACAGATCTAAACAGAAAAAGCAGGTAGCTGACTGTTGTACTCCACCTCACCTTGCGGAAAAAGAGTGCAAGAGATCCTGTGCGGCGTGGTTTGTTGGCTGGCTGTGTATGTAGCTCTGGGGCTTTGTTTGGGGACGTAAGCAGCATCTGGGCAGTCAGTGGGTTTAGCTGGTTTGCTTGTACCTGGATAACCGTGATACTTCCCATGTCATTATTCATCACTGCAAAGAGCACAATAATCTTTATTAGCCTTTGCACATGATTAGCTTCTAACTAAAAATTCAACTAAAATGATTTCAGAGTTTTTGCATGAGCTCATCAGTCCTTGAAAACTGAAAAGTGATTAAATGGAGAATTAACATTATATGAATAATTTGGTAATAAACAAATCAATACAGGTGAGCAAAGGAGACACAAACATACAATAGCAACATAAATATATCAATTAAAACAACAAACATATACACACATGTAGGAAATTGTAGGCTGTTCTCTAAGGGTGCTTTCACACCTATAGTTCGGTTCATTTGGTCCGGACCAAAAGCAAAAAATGATACATTGTAGCTTTTTAGCAGTTTTGGTTCCTTTTCACACCACACTGATCGTTCTGTTCCGCACCAGTTGAAACGAACCAAAATGCAGTCATGTGATAACATCCACATCACTCATTGGCCACATGTCTGAGCGTATTTCCTAAACTGCTTCTCAATTGGTCAGAATAAACGTGCGGGAAATTTCAATGAAACTCCAGAAGTAAACAAAAAGAGGAAAATACAGCATACAGTACACCATGGAGAGACGACTGCACGCTGCAATTATGTTTGTGGTTGTAATCTACTACATCACTTGTATACAACATTCTATGCAAAGTCTTAATTTTCAGAATGAAGCGCAGATGCTGCTTTAAAATATAATTTTAATGCACTGCAAACGGCAAAGACGCATCGCAAGACACTTCAGGAGGCGGCGAGCATTACTTTTGTGTAACTGTGACATGCTCATCTTCCGAAAATACTGCCAACGACCCACTACGGCAGCTGGTTTAGTCCAAAATGCGCAATACTTTTAGCAGTTAGGTCTATTCGATCTCGGACCGTGTTCTCACCACAAACCAACCGTACAAGAGTTAGTTTGAAAACGTCTTCAAGGAGGTCTCGGTACGCTTGTTTGGTCTGCTTTTGGTGCGCACCAGAGTTCGATTGCTGCATTCTCACCTGCCCAAACGAACCGCACCAAACAAGCAATCGAACTCTGGTACGATTCAACCGAACTAAACAAGGCATGTGTGAAAGCACCCTAATATATTTTAAGGTTTCTATGTGAAATGATCTAAACAGGAGTAAAATAACATTTTTTAAAGCATATTTCATGAGTTACATATATTTTGAAGCACAGAATAAAAAAATCTTTACTTTTGACCAGTCTTATTTTTCAAATCTCATTAGAGAACACTTTCATGCCCCTTTTCCACCGAGGCAGTTTGAGTGCTGGTTCAAAGCCAGAGCCTAATTTAGAACCAGTTCTTTCTGTTTCGACCGCCAAAGCAGGAACCAGGAAAAGTGGTTCTTAAGTAGCACCAAAACGTTGCTGGTCTAGACTTAAGAACCGCTTGAGTTAGGAGCTGGGGGCGGGGCTACTGTTAGCGCATTTGATAATGTACCTTAAGTTTACTAATGTTTAATACACTTTTACTTTACCGCAATATGATACATTATCAGCACACATGATAGTAGGTAGCTACATGCTAAGGCTAACTTTTTTTGTGTGTTAATGATAAAATAACGTTGTGTACTTTATCGATTACAACCTCCGTTTATACAGATTACACGGAGCCGCACGTACATGTTTTATTCGCCGCGTTTGGATGCCAATGTAGGTTCGCAAAGCCATGAGCATTAACAGTAAAGCAACATCCGCCATTGTTGCTGTGTTTGTGTTTGCCACTGCTTCACTAACGTCGCTGGGACACGTGACACGTATACAGTGAGAGCACACTCGGCGCTGTGATGGCTCTCTAGCCGGTGGAAAGGCAAACTGGTTCTTAGAAGGTTCACCAGTGGAACCAACTTTGAACCAGTTCTAGCGCTAGCTCTGAACCAGCACCCGGTTCTTTCCGGTGGAAAAGGGGCATCAGATACCTTCCTGTTATTGGTGTTAACTGGAAAATGAGGGAGCCAGTTAAATAGGGTTAGTCAGATAGTTAAAGAAATTAGCACCGGGTGCCAGATTTTCTGACTGCAAGATAGTGAGCCGTCCTCCGGCAGCAGGTTGTCCAGATGAAGGCCAAACGGATGACCCTTTCAGCCATATCGAGAGAAGTTGGTCATTCTGAATCTGTGATTTCTAGAATAGCATCTTTACAATATCACAAACTCATTCGAGTCCCACAAGACGCCTGGTCATCCACAAAAGACAAATGTAAAAAGGACAGGATAATGCGGAGAATCTCAACAGGTGGTTAGGATCGGTTCAACACTGCAGCTGGGATTGTTAGCCAGTTCAGCTGAAGTCATTCAAAGCAAGGGCCTGTTCACATCCTACTAATTGTTGACTGTTGTAACCTTCAGAAATTTTAGACGTAATCTTTCTCTGTGCTACAGACATTGCTGTTCTCTAATTCTGATCATTGTGTTTCCTACAAAATAAAGGATTTTTTTTTTAAATAAACTGCATTTATTTAGTAAAACACTGTTCTATTAGCTTTCTAAAACCACAACAAAATTCCTTCAATGTTGAGCAATGAAGATTACATTATTCCTGAAACAAATCAAGTGTTCATAAATTGCTTCCTTATTTTGATCTCCACTGTGTGTAAATTACTTCACACACACACACACACACACACACACACACACACACACACACACACACACACACACACACACACACACACACACACACACACACACACACACACACACACACACACACACACACACACACACACACACACACACCTGGAAAAGGGATGTTGAGTTGCTGACCATTAGTGGTAGCCATGGAGAGAACAGTTGCTGTGGATGAGTTCTGGTTGTTGTTTTCTGTAGAGGGGCTGGGTATGAATTTCAGGGGTGTGACGGATGTTCGCTTTACTGGAGACTGTGCATCATCACCAAACAAACGCCTTTTGGCACTGCCCGCTGCTGGAGAACTGAAGCGGTCATGGAGAGAGATGGGAGATGGAGGAGCATCTGAGACGAGAAAAAATTAAAAATGTTCAATTTTATGATCTATGTCTGAATTTTGTTTGTTAAAACTATTGTGCATTTTTCTTTTCAGGGCACACACACAGCTCACTTTTTTTTTTTTTTTTATATAAAGAAAAGACACTTGCTATGCTGCCAACAAGAGACTAGGCTAAATTATACTACAAATAAGAGGACATCTGTTTTAGGGACATTTCTTATGTCCTTATAAGATGATAGGGCATTGTAATTATGTGGAAGGTAATCTTATAGCTACATATTAAATTTGCTATTTGAAGTTACTACAGCAAAATAATTCCTAAATGAACTGTTATCAGTAATGACACAGTATATACACCCGCTATGTTATTAGGAACATCTTTCCTGCAAGTGAGTGAGTGGACGAATAAATTTGTGTGCAATCCTCTCTAAAAGTTCTGGAATGATCAGGGCAATTCTGTATCGTTCTATACACTGAAATCCTTGGACATGTTCAAAATAAAATGCTGTGTGTATATATTTATATAATTATAAAAAAAAAACCTGTGCGCAACTATTCACTCAGGCAATTACATAATCAGCTAATTATGTGGGAGCAGTGCAATGCAGAAATTCAGTCTCAATGCTTTTGACTGTAGCATGCAGGGCCTTACCCAGTATTAGTTTATTGTTCTTAATAAAGTGCACATTGATAGACAACCATCAGGTTGTGCATAATTATCTAAAAAAATGTAAATTATTAAGTACAAAAAAAAAATAATAAAAAGATATACATTATCTAAAATGCAGCATTTTTATGACCATGTTCTGCTTTGTGTTGGCACCATACCTTTGCGACCACTTGAGCCTATGCCAGTGCGGACCTCTCGGAGACGTGGGTGCATGATGGGCGACAGAGCCACCAGAGGAAGGTGGATGGGGACCCCACTAATGCTGTTGCGGCCTGAATCAAGGCTACTAGGAAAATTTACCTACAAAAGACAGAGGCACGAAGACGCATACATACAGACAAAATAGACACGGAATCAGGCAGAGAGAAACATACTTGTATAATATCTTTATTATTATTATTAATTTTGTTGTTTTTTTTTAAATCAATAATATATAATGAGAAACAACTAATTAATTGTGGTGTGTATATATACATATACATACACATTTTCACTGTATCCATACCTCTGCTACAGTAGGGACTTTAAAATTAGCATCCTTTAATGCCTCCCACAGTACAGAGTCTTTGGTCCAAGCCTTGCTTTCCAGCACCTGCTCCTCGATAACATTCAAGTGCTTCACCATGTCTCTTGAAAGGCCGTCCTCAGAGCGGATAAACACCTCTATCACCTGCAGATATATGTATAGATAACTCAGTTATTTTATCATCCACTGAAACATAATAATGCAGTTTTCACACTCAGGTAATGTTAAAATGTTCTTTGAATATATTTGCACTGCACAAAACTATAGGCTGAATTAAGAACTTATTTAATGTGTTTTCTCAGTAGTTCACAACACATTACAACCAAATTTAAAGTTTCTCTCAGTGATGTACCCATATTGAGAAGCTTATTATTATCCAATGATATGTAAATGGCAATTCGATGATGGTAAAAATAATTCACTAACCAATGATGCAGTGAGAAAAAAAGTCATTCTTTAAAATAAACAAATAAAAAATAGCTTATAATAATAATAATAATAATAATAATAATAATAAATAAAATAAAAAATAGCTTGTATTCCACATACCGTATTTTCCGGACTATAAGCCGCGACTTTTTTCCCGCGCTTTGAACCTTGCGGCTTAAACGATGACGAGGCTAATGTATGGATTTTTCTCGTTTTCTTTTTTAAAACACATTCTGTGATGTGCTTTTAAGATTCTGTGATTCTGTGGTTTTTTGGCAGCATGAAGCTTTCATTAAACTAATGAAATTGCCGAACGGGTTAAAGGCAGGGTCTCCGATGTTTGAGAAATGCTTCAGAAAACTGAGTCGGGACCACAAACTAAAATTCTAAACAAAAATCTAAACAAACGAGCAGAAAGGGGCGGGGCTTGTCAATATGCGGTGGAGAGAGTGTTCAGTGCACGTGTGACATTAGCAGAAAGCGGTTTTAACATTGACACAGAGGATAAAAACAAAGAACGAAAGTGAAGAAAGGCTTATGATAAGGCAAGAAGTAGAACGCGGTTGTAGCTGCCTCTCTACATTACTAGGATAAAAAAGAGGTGTTATTTGTGTAGTAACAGTGTTTAACTCAGGAATTATTGATTCGGGAAACTCCAATCTGTGAATATGTGGCCAACTTCCTGCTCCTTCAGTTCTCTCCAGCACTGGAAAGCTGATCCTATATTAACATGGGTCCTACTTCTTGCCTTATCGTAAGCCTTCACTTTCTTTCGTTGTACACTCTCTTACATATTGACAAGACCCGCCCCTTTCTGTTCATTGGCTATACGTTTGTTTTGATTTTTAGTTTGTGGTCCCGACTCAGTTTTCTGAAGCATTTCTCAAATATCGGAGACCCTGCCTTTAACTCCGACGCCGAAGGAGATGACTTCAGTGGTTTCAGTGCACAGGAGGAGTAAAATAGTGACCAATGACTTACTGTTTACTGCTAATTGTTTATTTTTTGTTACAAGCTGTGTTTTGTTAAATTGTGTATAAAGTTAATTTGTTTCAATGTACCTTTAGGCACCTGCGGCTTATAGACATGTGCGGCTTATTTATGTTCAAAATAATATTTTTTTT
This sequence comes from Tachysurus fulvidraco, assembly GCF_022655615.1. NCBI lineage: Eukaryota > Metazoa > Chordata > Actinopteri > Siluriformes > Bagridae > Tachysurus > Tachysurus fulvidraco. The sequence continues at coordinate 25,050,699 of NC_062522.1, forward strand.
AAAATACAGTGAGTGAGGCTTATATTCAGGTGTGCTCAATAGTCCGGAAATTATGGTAAATAAACTTTATAACCTATACACACAAACAAGTGCCCAATTAACCAGGGGATCAGGAATTTATAACAGCCTGTCTGGTACCAACAAAGATACCACGTACTGAGGTCACTATTCTGATTGATGCATGATATAAACAATAAGTGAAGCTGCTGGCCCATCTCTGCATGATTTTATGCACTGTACTGCAGATTACATAAAATGCACGTAAATCTAAATGTACTTTTAATCTATTAAATGACAGTTACTTGGTATAACCATTGAAACAACTTTTGAAGCTGTAAAAAATACTTCTTGCAACTAAAACCTGGACAGATCGGTCTGCAAAATTAGTTAGGTTCAAATTTTATGCTGATTATAACAGACAAGAATTTCAAGAGCAGATCATTAACAGCATACATATTTTTATTCTGACCTTGTAAAAGTAGAATGGTCTAAGCTGGAAGGTTTCTAAAATCCAAGGGAAGGTTCGTTGAGAACTGTACGAAAACAGCACAACCTCCAGACAGCAGGCCAAAAGAGAACAATGGAACACATCTTGTTCTAATAGCACCTGATACAGGAGGGAAAAACAACATGCGTATGAGACAGTGAAACAAATTTCAGCTGTCTTCAGGCATTTATCATCAAGTCTTTGGCCAAGAGTTTGCCAAAAGAAAAATCTTAAAAAGCTTTAAGTAATTAGAAATTGTAATACTTTTCAATACAATGGCTTAACTATTTTGACAATAGCAGTGTGTATGTGCGTGTTTTAATGTGCTAGATTTTGTCAGTGCTATTTATCAGTTTTGCACTACAAAAATGAAATCAAATCAAACTGTAATCTACAACAATACTTACAGTCATATCTTTACCCTGGAGTCTCTTAATCTCTTGAGCCATAACATTCTCCAGAATTTTAAAATACAGAATTTCGGCTATCTTCAGTCGGTTTTCTGCAAAGTCTACAGCCAAGTTGACAAACAATAATTAAGAAATGCATTAATATGATTATTATGCATGTGTACACATTATAGTCATGAGAAAAAGAAAATATACCTCATGTCCTCAGGGCCTCACCTCACTTCTCTAAACAAGGGTTTCTGCATGTTTACTTTTTACTAAATTCAAATCTGTTGTTTTTTTTTATTGCAATCTGAGGTTATTTGTTCATTTATAAAAGTTGGCAAGCACTACATGATTGCTGTCTTAAGTGAAATCATAACTCTGAAGAACTGTGCACTTTTTTCATGAATGTATGCAACTGCTCGTCTACAAATATGAACCAAAAGGAGCAGTGAGAATCACCTAGATATGTGCTGCAATGCAAAAACTTTGTGCTGCAATGCAACAAACCGAGATGGAAACACTGCTCCAAGTTAAACTGCATTTATCTTACAAAACAAAATGTGTTCGATTTCAGAATTTTTGGCATAATGCTAACAGAGTACAGGGCTCAACCTAAAACTAACTGGAGGAAATACACACACAAATTTAAATTGGCAGGCTGCAGGCTTGTAGTAGAAAAGCGAAAGCTCTGTACAATACACATTAAACAACATGCCAGATAGATTCAGATAACGTGAATTATTACAAGTTTCCTAACCCATATGGGCTCCTTGAAGATCATCTGCTTGTTTGGTGTAGGCCTGTTTAAAAGTCTCTCCTAGCTTCTTCACCCGATTTAAAATGGCTTCAGTTGGGTCACGAGAACAAGACCTAAAAAGGGTAAAAATGCACACAATGTACAACATATGTTAATAAAGAGCCTTCCCCCTAATCAGTTTTACCATGCAAGAGCTTGTAAAGCATCCCTGGGCTTTATCATGGATCATAAGTCAAAAGAAATACAAAAACCACACACCACATGTGCTCCTTTCCAGTACCAAACAAAGTAAAGCAGTTACTTTGGCTATGCTGCAAGGTAGAGGACTGCATTGGGTTTGGGGTCCCAGGGGTCCCACAAGACCAAACGCAAATCATGCAGGAGTGGGTGTTAAAACAAAAATAGCTCAAGTCTTGCAATCCCGCGATTTGCCATTTGGCTATATAACATGGTGTCAACAAATGAAGAGGAGAAGAAAACTAAAACAGGTATTTACATTACAAAAACTAACCCAGGCAAGTCTGTCATTTAGATAAGATTGCTACTCCATAGCAGTCTGGAGTTGGCTAGGACAAGTAATTCAGTATTTAATTCATTAAATAAGCATGTTTATTTTTTCATTTTTTGTATTATTTATTTTCTTTTTACTATATACTGTTAATAAGCTATAGAGACCTTAGATATCTGTGAGATTTTTTATTTTACGATTAACTTTTGCACAGGGCTCTAGTGCAAGATGTGTGAATGGCCATTCTTTTTCTCTGTTGCTGCTAAAATCAGGACAATATTAAGAAAGAAAATTTTCAAATGATGACATTTGCACCAATATTTTGGGTATATAATAAACATACAGCAGTGTTCACCTCCTCGTTTTGTTTACTGTATTGTAAGAGCAGCACAAAATAGAAAAAAACAAACACAGTGCTACTACAAAAGTTTTGAAGAAAATAATAAAAAAAAAATCTGAATTTCCACACACATCCTCATCCAAGTACAAGATGTCTATTGGGAGAAGGTTTGGACCTAATAATAAGAAGAATCAATTATAATAACCAATAACCATATAATAGCTGTCCTGAACCCAAGGTTACAAACCATGATATGGCCAGCTCCATGATTCTCAGTTCAGATTATGATGTTGGAATTGCTGGATGACTAAAATAAATAAACTGATATAACTGAAAACTGTAAAACTGTATTTTGTGCATACTCAGGTTGACTTTTTCTTAAATTTACTTAAAGTAAACCTAAAACTATTTGTAGTTACAAATATGCAAAAAAGAATAGTCAGAATAAGAAATAATAATGTTGTAAATACAGTTGTATTAACTTAGTGTTTGCAAAAAACTAAAAAAAAAAAAACCCCTAAATTTTTTTTGCTGAAGTAGCAAACTTTGTGAACACCCACCAATGTGCATTTTTAAACCAAAACTGGTTTGAAAATGTATTAGCAGATTTTAAAATATAAACACACTAATTTACATGACTAAACTACAACAAGTAAGAACACTGTTTAACACTGATGGTTACTGGCATATTATCAAAAAACTGAAAGAGAGAACAATATTTCAGAGAAACATAAGTAGCACATTCCAACTCTGAAACAAGTAATAAAGCTACTATAGTTAGCACCGTTACAAAGGTGTCTGTTACTTCGAAGACTTACTTGAAGATCTGGAGCAGAGCATCACTAGGAGAATTGCAGAGGCCAGACACCATGCTCTGCAAACGACTCACACTTTGAGTAGCTGAAGAGACTGGTGTTATAAGCACCTCCTTTTCCTTCAGGTACCTACGCCCCGTTAATGGCGTGGAAGGGGCCAGCAAACGCGTCTGGGCAGAGAAATTATGTTAGCCAGCAACACACACAGTCTGACAATGAAAAAAGCAACATTTTATTGAAGCATTGCAGACAAACTACACTGTATATTCTGTATCTCTGTTTTATATATATATAAATATATACATACATACATACATACATACATACATACATACATACATACATACACACACACACACGCATATATATATAAAAACACACACACACGAACAAAATCTTAAGACCAAGGACAATGGTACAAGTATTCACACTTCGCACTGGTGGATCATAGCCAGGTTGTAAGTACTTATTAAAAATTCTAAAAGAAGAAACAAGAGCAATGGAATAGTAGGCAATTTATTGAAAACTGCACTTAAACTCAAACTTGTAATCAGCTGATGACCAGAATGTTTAAGACCATGGCCTATAAAATTGCAAATCTGTGCAAAAATATGGCTTTAATTTCATTGTCAAAGCAAAAAGGCTTTCTGTTTTTGAACAGCAGGATTGTTGAGCTGCACAAGCAAGAGCTCTCGAAACGTGCCATTGCTGCCGAGGTTGGACACGGTGAGGCAGTAATTTTAAATTTCTTAGAAGATCCTGAGAGTTATGGAACAAAATAATCAATAATAATAATAATAATCAAAAATTTCACCTGCACTGAGCTGGAGGATCCGACAGACTGTCAGACACAGGCTGATCCTCGCCCCAAATTAAGGCCATTACTGATGCAATACTAAACCATATGACCAGCATAATAAGACGTCATCTGCTAGAGAAGAAGAAAAAAAAATCCTTTTTGAAAGCCATGTTTCCTCCCTCACTACAAATGTGCCTGTTTGGAATTTGCAATGGAGCACCAAACAAGGGACATGGAAAGATGGAAAAAAGTTTTATTCTCGGACAAGAAAAAATTTAAGTGGTCCCAATGGTTTCCAATGATACTGGCATGACAAGGAGATTCCAGTGGAGATGTTTTCTACCCAGCACAGTGGATGAGACTCCATTGTGGTCTAAGGTGCTTTTTCCTTCAATGGGAAAATAGAGCTTCAGGTTGTGCAGAGGCGTCAAATAGCGGCTGGCTATGTGGGCATGTTGCAGCAGTCATCCCTCTTGACTGAGGGCCCTCACCTGTGTGGTAATGACTGGGTCGTTTTAACAGCGCTGCAATTCACAAAGCCCATCTGACAAAGGACTTCTTCCAGGACAATAATGTTGCACTTATGGACCATCCTGCGAGTTCCCCTGATCCAAGTGCCCTTGAGAATGTTTGGGGATGGGTGGCAAGGGAAGTTTAAAAAAAGGGACGTCAGTTCTGGACTGTGGATGCCCTTCATGAAGCCATCTTCACGACATGGCGCAACATTCCCACCAGGCTCCTGGAAACAATTGCATCAAGCATACTGAAACAAGTGTTTGAAGTTATCAACAAGAACGGTGGGGCTACTCACTACTGAGTCCTTTTGTTGACACTTAGTTCTATGGTGGGTATTTTTGGCCAATGGTCTTAAACATTTGATCAGCTGATGATGATGGCTGTTTGGCAATTTATTGAAAACTGCATTTAAACTTAATATCTGTTGTTTTGTCTCCTGCTTCTTTTTCTTCTTTTGACATTTTGAAGCAGTTTTTACAACCTGGTTATGACCCGCCAGCGTGAAATGCAAATACTTAGAATGTTTCCCCCAGTCTTAAGATACAAACTTACTGGGTTCCATTTATTAGAGACAATGGAAAGGCTTTATTTTACAACATAAATGAATAAAAATTGAAATTTATAAATGTATTAAAAAAAAGTGATGTCCCATTATAGATATATTTCATGTAACTGTGCCCTTCAGAGCATGCTAACTAAAGAGTAAGGGACTCTATGCATACAAATATTTTAAATTACAATACACTGCCACCATATACCCTGACATTTATGCTAATTTATATTATCGTTTATTTTATCAGACCTGCCAGCATTTAGAGATTTCCTGGCCATTAATGCAGAATTACTTAACAATCCATCACCGAGCTTTCATGATTGTCACAGTTCCTTTCCGCATAGCTGATCATGATATTGTGCCCTCCCCATTCTCCTTAATCCAGAAAAACTGAAAAAGTGCTGGTAATGATTAGTTTAAAATAGTAAATAGCAAGCAGGTAAATCAATAGTGCACAAGCCTTTGTGATAATTGCCCATCAGATTAAAGCTTTTCAATGAGCAAACCATTTCAGGTTAATTAATAGTTTGATTAGTCAAATGGACAATGTTATAGATGTATTTCATACCTTCTCAAAGTGCTGCTGAAGGTTGTTCTCTACCTGCATTCGAGCTGACAGCTGACTGGATTGTGGCTTTGGGGTAATTTTTTGTGGTGTGCCAATCTCCTCATTGGCATCAGCACCCAAAAACACCCGCTCATCAAAGTCACCGACCGTCAGAACATATTCTTCATATTCACGATTTATGGCTTTGCTGGACAAGGACACATGGAAAGATTTTCATTTTATTACATTTAAATACTTAATTATTGTAAGAGAGATAGCCTTGACAATAAAGTCTTTACAATGGTGCTTTATTAGGTAAATAATGTACCATGTATGTAATAAAACACAAATATTTTATAGCCTAATGTAACAGTGTAAATGGTGAATTGCTCCCACCCAGAGACAGGTAATGATCCATAATGGGGGCAATTTCTACAAAGATTGGTTATGAAATTGGAGGTAGGGTCCAGGTTTCATTAGGAGAACTTCTAAAGAAACATTAAATATTAAAAGCCGCTAAAGGGTCTAGCAAACCTTTTCATTCTATACAGCTAGGCCACATCATAAAAACCACTACAGGTGAAGTAAAGAACATTAATTATCGAGTTACAGTGACACCTGTCGAGGAGTGGGATATATTAGACAGCAAGTCAACAGTGGGTTCTCAAAGTTGATGTGTTTGAAAAGCAGGAGAAATGTGAAAATAAGGATTTGGAGGACTTTGACAAGGGAGAAAATGCAATGGCTAGATAACTGGGCAGGTTCTCTCTAAAACTGCTGGTCTTGTGGGGTGTTCGGGTATGCAGTGTTTTGTACCTAACAAAAGTGTTCCAAAGAAGTTCAACCAGTGAACCATGACCGTGTCATAGTAGCCCAAAGCTTACTGATGCATGTGGGGTGCAAAGTCTAGAAGTCCTAGTGGTTTAAGTCTTTCTGGACATTCCGATTTGTGCAATGTCTATGATTGATTTCCTCAGATTTAAATTGACTTCTGGATTTTTGCTAAACAGCTTTGAGAGCTTTTACAAGCGCACACTGAATGAATGAATTATTTATAACAAATACTGTCACTTTGTTGCCTTGTTGGAAGGTCTCAACATGCACACAAGGAAGTATTCATGTGTTTCACATCATTAGTGGTCACATGGGGTCTGAAACACCACTCTGAAGTGTCATTTGATCATTAATAAAATTACTTAAACATCATTTGTAAATTAGCATTACAGACAAATTACCTGCTAAGCAACTCTCAGTTCTTGATGCTCTGATTAAAAATAGCATACTTAAAAATTGATTGAATAAAATGTGAATCGTAATAACCATCTTTTGTTACCGATTGTTAGAATAATTACTTTTTTAGTCAATGCTTAATATATATTTCTTTATAATATAGATTTCTTAATATATATTTCATTAATGTATTGTAAAGTGTTTCCTGTACATGAGGGAGGGGGAAAAAAACAAAAAAAGAAACACATACTTATTATCTTGGAAGTTTGGTGTGTCCAGCAACTCAGTAAGCGTGTCCTTATTTCCCTTAAGAACCTAATAAAACATGATGATTTATGACATCTGTACATGTGTGACATAAAATAACAATGCATATACGTTTCCCCTCACTTTTTTCCCAAATAGACATCTGATGTAAGGTTTAAAATAGTGCTCTTTTATCCCTTTCGCCTCAACAACTAGACCGTCGTGTAGTTTGCACAAATGCTCAAGCATGCAGGGAGCCTCTTCTGAGCTCACGCAATCTGTTGGTAAGCCTGGAAAAAATAAATAAGTTTCATCAGACAATAATTAGGCAATTGCAGTCAACACAAAATATCTGTAATGTGCAAAGCAAAATGCCTCAAATGAAAGTAGAGGCTAAACGTTGTTTCTCACAGCCACAATTCAATCTTCAACCTTCAATAATTCCTCACCTTTAAAATGTGGATTGATGAGGTCCTTCTTGTTGTTACAGAGAAGCGCATTTCCATAGACCAGGTCCAGACAGCACAAAAGGAGATGATAGGAGTTTACTAGATCATCTCCAATCATATGGAAATTGCCTGTAATAGGACATCAAAACAATGGCTAAAAAACATAAGGAATACTCATTCATTCATTTTCTACCGCTTTTATCCGAATTACCTCGGGTCACGGGGAGCCTGTGGGGAGCGATGCAGGTTTTCATTCCAACCAAGCAGAAGCCACACCACAGTCTAGGCCAAGAACAACTGGCATCAGGTGTGGCTTCAGCTTGTTTGGAATGAAAACCTGCACCCACACCGGCCCTTTGTGGATAAGATCGAACACCGCTGGTATACAGTGTCGCTTGAAAGTTTGTGAATACTTAAGAAATTTCCCAAGTCCCAAAAGCAGACAAAGTGAACCCAATCAAACAAATATATTAAGCTTCTTAATTTTTTATTCAGGAAAATTATTCCAATATTATATCTCTTTTAGTGGCAAAGGTATGTGAACCTCTACGATTAGTATTTAAATTCAAGGTCATTTTGTCCTCATCAACCATAGTGATCTTTGCTCCCTTTTAGACTTTAGCTCGAATGTCACCGATTCTGTCCCAAACAGGTGAGTTATTTTCCCCAAAGGCTACAGAACACAACATATATTTATAGCCCTACAACAGAAATGGTTTCAATTTAGCCTAAACGGCAACTATGTTAATGGCCTTATCTTATTTGGCAAAAACAGAACAGCATCAACTGTGCCAGGATTCAGGCGATTCCACCATGTCTCTAAAACAAGATCTGCTTCATTAAATGAGCATTCACTCACACTGCTTGTTGCAGAAATGCAAGCTACTGCAGCCGTGGGAATCGTGTGTGTGTGTGTGTGTGTGTGTGTGTGTGTAAGAATAAGAGAAAGAGATTACTTCACACACACAGACACACACCCCTCATACCACAACAAGCACACGTCAATTTAATAAGTGCTAACCTTTGGTATACACAAACAGCGTCCAACAGAACTTGAAAACGTCACTGGTGTGGCAGAGAAGACGCCTAAACAAAAGACAAACAAAGAAAAAAAACAGTTTGTTTTTTCTTAAATTAAGAACATTACAATATGCAGTTTCTATAAGACTTTAATAAAACATTTTCCTAAAACATAAAATATAGAATCCACTAGGGCCAGAAAAGCAAATGAAGTTTGCCAAAATGCTAGATGTAAAAATATATCCTATAGTCACTAAAGTCAGAGACTTTGCTTATTTGAATGAAATTTATATTTTAAATATGGTCATTACTTGGCTATTTGTATTATTTAGTTCTATACATACAAAACAAATGATGACAGATTACAATTCAGATATGGAAAAATGAATCTTTTCAGTCCACATGTTTCCTTTATTAAAAGTTTATTCCTGACTAAATTCAGTTAAGGTTCAACAAATATTTTAAAGCCTGCGTCATGAAACAAATAGTGACAAAAGTGTATTGGTTTACATCCAACGATCAGTCAGAGCCAGGCATGTGCAGGAAATAGTGTCACAAAAACAGAAACACACTTCATCTATTTACTTATAGATATGTAGGAAATGTATAGTGACCGTATCAATCTGTATAAGGAAGCCCTGCCTACAGCTAGATCTGCTCACTACAATAAACAAATTACATCTGGTGACGGCGACACAAAAGCCTTATTTTCCACAGTGAACCATATTCTAAAACCCTCAGATACATTTACCTGTATTGCACTCCTCAATGTGATGCTTCAATTACTTTCTTCAATGATAAAATGATTGATATTCATTAACTTCTTCATACAATATCTCTTACACACTTCTATAGTATACATGTTGATTCTCCTCTCTCTCTTCCTTTAATCCTCCCACTAAATCTGAAATCTCAGATATTGTCTAAATCTTCCACATCAGCTTGATCCTTTACCAACTCACCTAGTAAAAACCTGTCTACCTGCACCCTCTTCTTTTATAACTCTTCATTTTCATTTATTCACTCTTCTCTCATTTCTGGCCTTGTTCCATCTTCTTATAAGACAGCTACAATAACTCCAATTCTCAAATATCAAATCCTTTTATTGCCAAAATTCTGGAAAAAGCAGTTGCCACCCAGGTTTATGCTCATCTGAGAGACAATCATCTCTTTGACTCATTCCAGTCTGGGTTCCGTACTAAACAGTACGAGAACTGCTTTAGTGAAGGTCACTATTGATCTCCTGATGGCTGCTGATGCCGGACTCTTAACAATTCTTGTCCTGTTCGATTTGAGTGCAGCCTTTGACACACTATAATATTACTACTCTTTATACCTTTCTGACCGTACTCAGTTTGTTCAATTAAAAGATTTCCATTCTCATTTGTTCCCAGTCATTAATGGTCTCCCCCAAGGTTCTGTCCTATGCCCTCTTCTATTCTTAATCTATCTTCTCTCCCTTGGTCACATTTTTAGGTGGTATACATTTACATTGTTATGCAGATGATAAACAACTTCATATGTCCATAAAACCTGAATCTTTCCCACCCTCCTGTCTAATTAACTGCTTAAATGAAATAAATACTTGGTTTTCCTCTAACTTTCTCAAATTTAAAGTAATAAGACTGTTATGCTTATTGGTTCGAGATCTACTCTGTCCAATTCCAACAGTCTCTCACTTTTCATTGATGGTTCCTCAGTTTCTCTCTCTGTACAGGTTAGAAACTTGGGGGTCATCTTTCATAGTAGTCTGTCCTTCAAATCATATATTAACAGCGTTTCCAAATCTCTGTAGCATTGCTCATTTCCCATTCCTCACCCCACAACCTGCTGCCACTCTTACACATGCTCTGGTTACCTCCCGCATGAACTACTGTAATTCACTCAGGCCTACTCCAAAATCTCCTTCACAAACTTATTCAACATTCTGCTGCCCGTATCATAACACAAACTCCCATCATGCATCACATTACCCCCTCCCTTCAACAACTCCATTGGCTCCCTATCAAACACTGTATTGATATTAATATTCTTATTCCCACTTTAAAAGCCATTCATAATCTTGCTCCACCATACCTCTCAGATCTTATACAGTTCTACGCTCCCTCCCGTACTCTCCGCTCCTCGTCTCTGGAACTCTCCCCTCAGAAAACATCCGTAACACAGACACTCACCCCATTCAGAACATGACTCAAAACCTATTTGTTCAGATGCACTTATTCCACATGATCTTAAGCTGCACTTAAATCTCCTTAATGTTTACTGTTAGATAACTGTTTTTCTTTTTAATATTGCTTTATTAAATGTTATTGATCTTGAGTGTCTTGAAAGGGACCTAGAAATTTATTAATATTATTATTATTACTCAAAGTGAGCTAGAAATAAGGGATTTTTTTGTCCATTAGCATGCTTACTATATTTCACACGGGAACGGAAAGAAAATTCACCTATGCTTCCTGCCTCTTGGCTGACGAGGAGGGTCAACTTGATGATTCTGGAACATGTCCAAAAATATTGGCTCGAATTTTCGAAAGATCACAGTGGACACTTCAAAATTCCTCTCGAGGCACCTTATACGATTTCGGAAGTCCTGTGAGAGATTTGACATATCTGCCCATTTCTTCATCTTGCTGAAGAACTGGATAAGGCTGAAATTCAAAACAAATAAAAGTGTGAAAACACACACACACACACACACACACACACACACCACTTAATGTAATCATGAAGTTCCTTACAAACAGACTAAAAAAAAACTACAATGCCTTTGACTTAAGGAAAAAGTCATTATCCTATTGCTTACAATTTTTCATTTTTTTTTAATGCTATAATCATGCAAGTATTGAATTCTGGTCAGGCAGATAGAAATGCATATTTCTTTACCTGAGTTTGGAGGAACGTAGTATTCTTGTGAGAGAGACACAATTACCTTCCACCATGCCACTACCTATAGTGGGAGTCCAAGTTTTTCTACAAGCTGCATAGAGAGAGCAGGCCAACCAGTGCAAAACCTCACCCTGTGTGTAAAAGACAGAAAACAATATGCTAGAAAAATTTGACAGTTAGACAGCAACACAGATCCAACCACAGTTCCACCATTATATGGAACTGATGGATTTTACACAACAGATATACTAACAACAGATGTTTGCAAAATATGCATGTCAAGCTTGGTGCATCAATGATAATGATAAAAAAGAAACACAACTCATTTGTTTAAACACCAAGAAACCCAAACCCCTTTGTAGAAATACAGATAACGCTGGGGGCAAGTTTTCTAATGAGAAAAAAATTATGTACAAGAGAGAGATCACTGATGTAATCACCTATTATCTGACTCTGAATTTATTATCTTTTTAACAAAAGTAGAGGTTTTGCTAGATGACCAAAAAAAAAAAAAAAAAAGACGGAACCGAGGATAAGCTTGAAAGCCTTGTAAACATCTGTCTCAGGTGATGATACAATCACACAGCAGAGTAGATTAAACCTTCACTTATTATTTTTATCACAAATTATCACATTTCATCAACATTGGTGCTGTCACATCTACAAAAGCTACAAGATCACCTCAAACCACAAAAAATAAAAAAATGTACCTAACTAAATAATTAAATTAAAATTGGTGCCTTTTTCCCCCAAAGCAGCTTTATAGAAAAAAAAACAGATTAAAAATTAGAGATTAAAATGATGTATTTACCCCTAAAAACAAGACTGAGGCATTAGTGGCAAGGGGAAAAAACATAATGAGATGATATGAGAAAGAAACACTAAGAGGAACCAGACTCAAAAGGGAACCTATCCTCATCTGGGTGATTATAAAAAATTTCATTATAGAACAAGATGCGAGGTGGGGTTGTGTCACCTGAAGCCTTTGAGCAACTTAGAAATTAGCATAATTTCATTATAGGTTGCCAAAGCCATCAAATGTTCAAACAATAGAGACCCATAAGCAAGATTGTCTACAGCAGTTGAAAGCCACAATCATGGTCTCCAAATGGGCAGATCTACAGCAGGCCCAAATATTTGCAGGTCCACGTGGACCCATCCTCAGCAGCAATACAGTGCTCCTGTGTTGCGGATAAGCTTATGTATATTTGTTCCTAGAACATGTGAATCAACTGAAGACTCATCTCATATATGGAGATTTAAATCACTGGTGGAAGGAATACAGTGGTTTTCCTGGCCAGACTTGCCATGACAGGTGTTTCTTCAGCATGGATTTTTCAGGCAAAAAAAAGGGTCGGTAGGTCTATGTTTTTTTTTTCTCCAAGTTTAGTTTCAATGTAATCAAGTATAATTTTGGTGATGGTGATTACGTAGGTATGAATTTAAACAAATTGGGTCTTCAACCCGTGCCTTAGGGCGCATCATTTCAAACCTTATTTTGATGCTGGGCAAAGTTTTTCCAGACCTTTGTGCCAAGTTAAAGCGGTGTTGAGCTGTTTTAATTAATGTTTTAGATGTATTATGGTGCCCGAACCCGTATGACTTTGAACGGTGACATCGAACATTTTGTTTACTGCAGCCATCATTACCAAGCGCGAACCGTTGACTGACAGTGAATGAGCGTATGAGACGAAGCGAACGTGACATCCGGTAACCAATAGTGTAAACATAGATGACATCATGGGTTTTTATTTAAAAGAAAGAACGTAGCCTTCGTTTGTATGTAGGCCTAGGCAATTTATATATTTACAATACTTAATTAATTATAAAAATACTTATAAATATAATTCATATTATTTTATTACTTTTGTATCAGTTGTTTGAAGAGAAAAAAAATCGGTCGGGCTTAACGCAAATTTCGGACTTAAAGCAAAAAATAAAAAAAATAAAAAAAGAGTCCGTCCTAAATTGACAATGTCGGTCGGGTTACGGCAAACAAGAATATTTTTAAGGATGGCCTCACCAACACTAAAAGCAGGAAGACAACAGTGAGTGTAAGGACAATGTTAGCCCTTTCTCAGAGGCCAGGGCATCAGTGAAGTCAAAGATTGGTTCAACATCATGGTCTGTTGACATGAAATCACAAGTACTCTCGTGCCTAAGCAGACTGTGCAGACAGCCCATTGCAGCCTGTTGTTTTTTTTTTTTGTCCTTACCTTATAAAATGTATGCCACAACATTTCAATTCAAACTAAAAAACAATTCAATAAATTCAGTTAGATTCATTTAAAAAAATTACATTAGATTCAACTTTGTAATTACACATGTAAAATAATGTAAATGTAAATAAAGGTCCTTCCTACAACGGTTTATAGTCAAGTTGGAGTAGAGTTCTTAGTTCATTACAGAATTAACACTAATCTCTTTCTGCCAAAGCCTTCAAATGCTCACTGATTAAGATCCAAGCACAAAGATGACCAACAAAATGGTAGTTTGAAGACGGTGTGATGGTCTGCAAATGATGCAGATCTAAAATAATGCAGCTCACGGCTGGCATGAATGCATTTACATTGCAAATACAATTGCTTCAATGTTTTGAGCTTAATGTTTTAAACATAAAAATATGGAAGGATACTTTTAAATATGAAACCATAAGCAGAAGAAAATAAGATTTGGAATTAATGATTGAATTAATGATGAATTAATCAGTGAATTAATGATTCAATGACCCATTGCTAGAGAAACTCAATCGATTTGTTTGATTTCATTGATTCATTCAGTAACGTTCAAAGTCAAGCTGTGGTTTTGTTTGGAACCTTTTCCATTGATGAAATAGACCAAAAACATTTGAGACTTATTCTCTGAAAGTCACTTAACTTATTGTTTACATGTTTGAAAAGCATTAAATACTAAGTGAAAAATACCATTAACTGTCAGCTTTAAAAATAATGTTCTATGATTATTAACATATACAGGAGCACAGCCTTGCTTCTCTCTGTAACTGTGTGTGGGTTGTCTGAGACACAAAACACACAGTCACATCAGGGTCAGTGTGTGTTTAAGTCAGTATAGATACTTAATGGGCAGACATATGTGTATAGAACACAACTCATCTGATAAGCAGTTTGAAGAGTAAATGAGATAAAAGTCTAGGATGACTAGGATTCCAGTGGTATACCAATTTTTATACAATGCCAGTTGACCAAATATTTTAGGAAAACAAAAAACCTGACAAACACCCCAAAGGTAATGTAGCCAAATGCATTCCACATCACTTTGACAATCAAGCTTAATCGTTACTCTCTGCTGCACTAATGTGCACCCATTCCCATTACATTCGTGTATTTTGGTTAAAACAGAAAAAAACATCTGACCAGTTCTTCTACCCCACCTAACAGACAGCTCCTCAAACAAACACTCCTATTAAAAAGGAGACTAAAGTATCTGATCAGGTGCAGCAGGAATTTATGACCAGTGATGTGTGAGGACTATTGATCCAGGCTATGTGCCCACTCTATCTCACTTGTCCCAGGTAATGCATTGTCACAGACAATGTTCCTAGACAGAACACTCAGAACCTGCTCATCTATGCTAGCTGATGAACTCAATTTGCACAACTTTACACAAGGACTAAGTATATTCTGCTGATTACCAACTTATCCTTTACCCTGGCCAACATGTCTAATGCAACCAGTCCTCCCAAGTGGCTACAGCTATAGCAAGTCCCACTGTCAATGCATGCTCAGAGCCACTGACATCACACAATTATTTAGTTACAAAGAATATGGCACAGACATGTCCACCTAACACAACCAGTGCCATATTGTCCTCCCTGGCACTTTTAACTCATGTTAACTGCCACTGGTTCTGCATAGGTTTCACTCCTCAAATATTCCTACCAGAATAGTGTCAGTGCATGTCACTAGCTCACATGTCAACCCTATAAAAGGTCCATGCCTCCAAGAATGTCTACTTTTGATCCACAGCCATCTACAGGACTTCTCCGCTGTATCTGCGGTGGTTCTGAAGGAAGGAGTTTCCTCTTCTTCTAGGAGGCTTCAAGCATTTCCCCAGGAACTGGCCTGCAGTTCTACAGGCTCTACAGCCAGTATCTATGGACCTGCACTGTGCTCTCTTCCCCTGTCCTCCCAGTGCACTGTAAGCTTCGGCTTGCCTGTCTGCTTTGAGATTTCTGAAGCCAGAACCATGTCTAATATGACTAGTGTTTTAGGACTTAAGCATGTACTTCATACAGTCAAGAATATATTTGATGTAGCTGAGGAGTATGAAAGAATAACAGTGCATTCGTTTGTACAAGCGTACCAATGGAAAAAAAAAAAGAATTATATTTCAATTTTGTTTCTTTTTGCTCAAACATACAGTACATGACTTGATTGAGTTTTTTTTTTTTTAATATTACACATGTTGAGTGTTGCATCCTGAGATGCCCTAGAAAACTGTAGAATTGTACATATACATACATACATACATACATACATACATATGTATCCATCAAACTGTTTACATGCTGTTTGGCACACTGTTTTTGCTCTTTGTACATGCTGTCTCACATATCAGTCGATTGCTATTTTGAACAATCCTTTACAAATATCTCATGTAACTGCTACTACAATACTGTGTTCATTCCAGTATTTCTGCACACGCAATATCGTTGAACATACGGTATTTACACTGTTCGTTCCTTTGTATTGTCCTTTGTGTGATGTCTTGTATTTTTTGTTTGCACTGTCTTTCTTGTCTGTTTGTCTTGTCCTGCACTGTCTTCCTGAGAAATGAAACGTTGTCTCATTTCACTGTGTACTGCAACAGCTATATCAAGTCAAGAAGCTTTTTATTGTCATTTCAACCATATATAGCTGTTACAGTACACAGTGAAATGAGACAACATTTCTCCAGGATCATGGTGTTACATAGAACATAGACAGAGCTATAAGGACTTAGTAAGTTAGTCCTAGATACATAAAGTGCATCTGTGCAACCTGGTGTAAACAGTGCAGGACAAGACAGACAGTGCAGGTCAAAAGACAGTGCAAACAAAAAATACAAGACATCACACAAAAGACAATAAACAGAAACAACCAGTGTAAATACTGTATGTACTACAATATTGCGTGTGCAGAAATACTGGAATGAACACATTAGTATTGTAGCAGCAGTTACCTGAGATATTGTAAAGTATTGTGCAATGTGGTTGAAAAGACAATAAAAGCTTCTTGACTTGACTTACATGTCCATGTCACACACTTTACACTGTTTCTTTACTCCATTACTCGGGGATTTCTGAATTACATTCAACAAACTGTACAACTGCACTTACTTGTCTGTGCACTCAAGAGTGTCAAAAGACAGCTTTTACATTCATATCGATTTTCTTATGCTTAAGAAATGAAAAAGACAACAGAAAAGTGCAGAGAGCTGATATAATGAATAAACAGGTCTACAGCTAACAGGACACGGTGTCGCCATCATCTCACCTCCAGTGTGTATGTGTTCCATACTGCAGTAAAGTTGCCCATCGCCTCCTGCACCGTCTCCTCGTCTATGTTTAACTCCTGACAAAGAGTTTCAAGTCTACTCCGAAACGAACCGCCTTCATCTGATCTGCCAGAGTCAGAATCAGACTCGTCTTCACGCATTTTAAGGCTTTTAAAATTGTTTATTCGAGTTTAAAAAACAAAATCAAAACAAAACCCCAACACGGAGCCGTTGTCCTCCAGTTACACTCCTTCACTTCCGGTGAATCGGAATGGCGCGAAATCGGGTTGCTTCAAGCCAATAGAAACGCGGGATTTCTGCTACGTTCGCGGTGGTAATTTGCCAATTGTAACGACGTCATTTCCCGATTTAAAACACAGTCACGTGGTTTGTTGTTTGTGTTGTGTTTTGTTGCCCAAGAATAATTAAAAATCTACTTTAACCGCACGGTTAGAGTTTTGTGTCAGTGGGGCGAGTGGTGCTGTACTATTACAGTGAGCATTCATGCATCATACAGATTTGTACTTGTCTGGTTCTTTTTCAGGGGCCTGTTGCATGAAGTAAGTTTTAATCAGAATCAGAATTATTGGCCAAGTGTGTTGACACTGGTTCCAGCAGTTTGTGACTCTCACAGGTACAGATATAAATAACACAATGCTATATAAGAAAACAATGCAGACGATGAGATACAATGTAGACAGAATGAGTATAAAATGAGGATATAGAATGAATAAAATCTATAAAATATGAATATGAACGATCAGTAATGTACATAAAGTGTGGGAGTGCAAATAACAATATTGTGCAATATTATGCTTTTTGTGCAATATACAGCAGAAATAGTGTGTAATATACGGATGATTTGATGACTGACAGTCCTGATAATGCAGTACTTATGATAAGAAGCAGTGAATATAATTATGGTGAGTTGTTGATCAGGGTGATTGCCTGGGGAAAGAAACTGTTTCTGTGTCTGGTAGTTTTAGTAAACAGATCTGTAGTGCTTGCCAGAAGGGAGGAGCTGAAAGAGGGTGTGTCCAGGGTGTGAAGGGTCAGTAGTGATTTTCCCTGCAAGGGTCAGTAGTGACTTTCCCTGCAGATTCTGTGACTGCAGTGTAGAACAGCATCAACAGCTCCTGTGGCAGACCGTACTTCCTTAATTGAAGTAGAAAGTACATCCTCTGCTAGGCCTTTTTGATGATAGAGTTTAGGCTGCACTCCCATTTCAGGTCTTGAAGAAACTTGAAGGCCTCTACAGATGACACCGGGCTGTTTGATATTGTGAGGGGGAGTAGTGTTGAGGGGGTCTTTCCTAAAGTCCACTCTCATCTCCACAGTTTTGAGGGTGTTTAGCTCCAGACTGTTCTGACTGCACCATAGCACCAGCCGCTTTACCTCCTCTCGGTATGCAGATTTATCGCCATCTTGGATGAGACAGTCTTGTAGTTCCTGCTTTGCCTCACTAGTCCATCTCTTCACTGTTTTTACTACAGGCTTAGTAGATTTTAGTTTCTGCCTGTATGTTGGAATAAGATGGACCAAACAGTGATCAGAGTTCCCCAAGGCTGCCCTTGGTACAGAGCGATATGCATCCTTAAGAACTGTGTAGCAATGATCCAGTGTATTTTTCTCCCTTTGTGGGACAATTTATATGCTGTCTGTATTTTGGAAGTTCAGTAAAACAGAGAGCAGTGGAGTGTGAAAAGTCCTTGTTTGTTCCGTTGAGAAGAAACAGTTCGTCCATTTTGTTCGGCAGTGAGCAGAGGTTCGCCTGGTGAATCGATGGGAGCGCAGTTCTAAATCCCCTCTGTCGCAGCTTCACTAGCACACCGGCGCGCTTCCCTCGCCCGCATCTCCTCCACGTACCATAGAGCGCAGCTGCTCCTCCAACTAAGATTTCCAAAAAACTCCAACTCCAACAAACCCAAACAAATCCAACCCTGGATTAATATAATAAGTTTAATAGGTTTCATTACTCAGGTTATCAACTTTCTCAAACAAGCCTGGATTTATCCCTGAATCCATGATTACTAATTGTGCATACAATTGCACATAATTATATATTTACAGGTACACATGTTTACATTTACACAGGGCTCTCAAGACAGTAAAGAGTGAGATATTTTAAATGTGTCTGGAACCCACCCACCCAAAAAAATAAATACATTTATGACATAAAACATTCCAAAACTTAATATTTGAATTAAACAAAACATAGTAAAATATACAATGTAGTGCTGTTGGTGAGATTTAATTAGACAGAATTTATGATAAATTCATTATTTTAAATGTCATAAAGCCGGGGTCCCCTGGCACCATCTCAGGGCCCCCAGTTTGAGAACCACTGGCCTAGACTACTTGTTCTGAGCAGGTGTTGTCAGTGAACAGGCTGTAAAACTGTTGGCTAAATTACAGACACTCATGAAAAACTCATGCTGATTATCTGGGAAACTTTCTCTAACACAAGTCAAAATGTCATCGTTTGTGTCAAACAAGTTGTGAATTTGTTGTAACATTACAACAGGAGATCATGACTTACTCTGTGCTCAAAGTAATGCTCGCATCTCCAGTGGTTTTCTCTGTGGGTGAACGAGGATGATGGTGAACAATTCCAGGATTTGCTTTTTTTCATTGGTTGTTGCATTCAAAAGTACCCACATACAAAAGTGCTATTTTCTGATTGGTTATTGTGTAGCCTCTTTTTTGATTGGCTGATAAGTGTCAGGCTCGACTAAGAACTGAGACGCGCTTGATTCCTGCCTGGTTCCATAGAGACAGCGGTTTGAACAGATACATTTTGGGTGCCGCGGCTTATTAAATATATGATAAATAGTCAGTTTTTCTGTGTGACAAATACAATGTGTGGCGGGAGAGCGTGAAAAAAGTCCGAAATGAGTGACTGTTGAGAGAACTGAGAGAATTGAGAGAACTGTTTACAGCATTTGGCAGACACCTTTATCCAGAGAGGCATACAAAAGTGCTTAAGTCTCTATCACTGGATACATTAACTCTGGTTCACTAGCTTACAGACTTAAGATACCAGGAGTCTAAATCATAGAAGAATAGAAGCCTTTATTACTTCCATATATACGTTAAAGCACAGTGGAAGTCTTTTCTTCACATATCCCAACTGAGGAGGTTAGGGTTGGAGCACAGGGGCAGCTATGACACAGCACCCCTGGAGCAGAGAGGGTTACCACTGCCATCATTGTTCAAAGATTTTAAACACATACATACATACAACAGACAGGGAATGAAGTGCTAGTTAAAGTGTTTCATGAACAAGTAGGTCTTCAACTGTCATTTGAAAATTGTGAGCCATTAAAAGGACATAAAAGCGATACGTTTACAACAAACAGCCAGTAGTGTTCAAGATGGAAGAAATTAGTTAGAAGACCAAAATCTGTTCAAAAAGTTCGAAAAATTGCTGGCGGAACATTTCTGATCGTTCAAAGATGCAAGTTTAATTTTATAGGCTCACAATGAGAATAAATGTATTGACCTCGACATATTTCAGGTCATTATTACATTTCATTTCGAATAAATGGCAATTTTGTTTAATTAAATATTTAAAAAAAAATAAATCTGTAAATCTATATTTGAATATAGAATTAGAAATAAGAATTAGTCCCGACAAAGGTTTTGTAGTTTGCTCAGTCTTTCTAGATGCAACCAAAACTTTAAATGTTCATGGGTGGCAGGATAAAGTGAAATACAAAAACATAAGTCGATGTGCTGAGTAATGGCAAAGTTTTCTTTATTGTCCTTGTGTGGTGTGCATGATGCAATGAAATTTATCTGATGTAACAGAAGAGAAGAGAAGTAAGAGAAGTGTGAATTAAAGACAATAGGTGGAAAGCCAGCTCCTGAGGTCACAGTGCCAGAGGAATCGGTGCTATCCAATAACAAGGGGTGGCACTTCATGGATGTCTTGCTTCACCAAGACAGTCTTCAGGTCCAGGTGCTGGCGACACTGGTACAGTGTACGACTACATGAATTTGGCTTTGAACCATTTTAAAATGAATTCAAAGAAGCAAGCACTGATGACTTAATGGATATATTTTTCAATTGAAGGAAATTGAGTTAACTTTGTTGAGAGCCAGCACACATACATGTAGAGTCTCAAACAGATGTTAATATCCAGCACACAACATAACATATTATAATAACTTCTTATTGAGAGTGCATGGCCTTGTTTGGTTAAGAGGGCACAGCTTTTCAGGGGTCACACATTCAGTAAGAGAGAGAGACAGATAAAGCTGCAGAAGTAAATATGCTTTATCACCTATTTCAATGAGAAAAAAACAAATGAATGTCTTCCCACTCAGGTCTATACTGTTTTTCTGTTATATTCAGAACTGCCAATATAAAGAAAAAGGGTAATCTATGTTTCAGCAGTTACAGACATTGCAGCTGTGTACAATAAAATTCTAGCCAGTGTGTTATTTCTTCAGGTAAAACAGACTATGTCTAATGGGATCAGTCTTATTTTGTCACTTTTTTGATAGTGGCTATATTGTATATTATGCAGGATTGCACACACAGCCACCAATTGGAATGTCCGCTGTGGTAACATACTCAGGCCACACAGAAAATTGAATCATGCCTTCAGAATACTAAGTGTTTTCAATTCTGACCGTGGATTTGCTGTGAGCCACAAATAACTGTTGCTGGGGCTTTGTCTCTGTGTCAGGATATGGGGTTATTAAAACCACTGGCCTGTATAACCCTTGTCTGCAAGCAACAAGACATAGAATAGCTCAGTTATTAAGCTTAAAAGAGAAAGTGTTTTGGGTTTGTGTACCTTCCTCAAAGTGCTGACTTCTGGAAAATATTTCAATCATGTACAGAGCCAGGCTACAGGTAGCTAGCATCCAAGCTTGTGACCATGTAGTGATGGTGTACCTTTAAACAGTAAGTCATTACTATTCACAAAATCAACCTCATTCTTCATAGGACTTTGGAAATTGCAGTGTGTGCAATCTATGACACCAATGACACCAGGGAATCTTTTTCAAGATTTTGGAGTAAGTATCTTGAACGTTTTAATTTAGATTATTCTTAATATTTAGGCAGCATATTGAATCGTCTTGCCAGTTATTTTGTGGGCAGGAAAAACAATGAATCCCTGCAATGCAATAACTACTTTATATACATATGCCAAGCTGGATGTTTGCTGATGTTCTCGCTGCATGTAAAGAAGTCACAATGAAGCTCAAATAAATACATATAATTTGCAGTACAGGAAGATCATTGCTCAGGTTAGGACCCAACAGATACTGAAAACAATTTAATCAGTCAACTTCACTGGATTGCCTCAATAAAAGGAATGGTGTGCAACAGGTTAAATTCACTGACCAGTTGTCTACAGAATTTAGATGTTTTTTCCAGTGTTTTTGCTTTTTTTTCAAATATAAAAGAAGATACTAGGTATATGAAGGTATGTAAACAATTGTTATGAATTAGTTTTTGATTTGGTCCAATATATAATATTACATATCTGTTTATTCCTGTTGGTGCCTGGTCACTCTCATGGCTCAATTTATCCCAGAAGCTTATCCAATATGAGTAAAACTTTAATAGACCTTCAGCGTGTGATGGTTTGTTTAGGAAATAACACCAGATTTTTTTCCATTTGGCACTGACTAGTATTTTTACGTTTGGGTTGTAAGTGGTGATGACTAACAAATTGCAAGTGCTCACTAAACACACATTCGAAACATGGAACTACCAGGTGTGAACAGTTCTCAGTTGACAGTGAATTCTCAGTTGACAGCTTATGGTCAGATCACCTGAGATGGGTGTACTATACTAGGTCTGAAGAGAACTGTTATTGTATAAGATCTGCAGTGGAAAATCTATAGCTAAAACATTAAAAATAGTGTCACAGCCTCTCACAGAAAACATAAACATAAATATTATATACTATACTTTGACTATGTTGTTATTTTAAAGTGTTTGTCAGTGCAGTACTAAACTTGGCCTGTAACCTATAGACTCCTGCTCCTTGCTCTACAAATACCTAAAAAAAACTTTCAAATTCTGTCTCCTTCCTTTAAGTAGGTATTGCTTATAAGTTTAAAACCAGTTGGACATTCAAAAACTTAATAGCTCTAATTAGGCAGACAGAAGCCAGATCTGCAGATAACAGCAGTTTTTATACAATGCTTACCTGGTTGTCCACAATTTAAACGCAGTATTACAAGTTAGAAGATAAATTACTATCTTGCCATAATCTACTGGTGAAAAGGTGTCATATCAAATACTGGAATATACTCTGCCAATTTATCGTGAAGTGCACACATCAGGGTACAACACATAAAGGATTCGTTGAGTTTCTCTGTAAACTAATAAGATACGAAACAGATTTGTGGTCCATATGATCAGCTTTTGATTCAACAGATAATTGAGGCCACAGTTATGACAACAGAAATCTAGACCTACAATTCCTAGTGTTCTAAAAGAGAAAAACAGTCATTTTTTTCCCCGTATGACTTCACATGTCCCATCAAAGGTTCATCGACATTCGTGCTTTGAGATGTTTGATTTTGAGGGAATAGTATTCCTCCTGCAACTGTAGCACACGTTCTTGGCGGCGAAGAACAGATATCTCTAGGGTCTTTTTTTCTGCAGAAGGTGATAGTGGGCATAGGGGAGTGGCCGGAGTATTGTCTTCACTATTATTATTTGTGTGATTTACGGGCACCTCAACGTTTATAAAAGGTGCAAGTGTAGTCGGAACATATTTCACCTCAATTTGTTCCTCCTCCCCTTCTTGACAGCTTGTACTGTCCTCTTCAAGCCTAGAAAAAGACAACAATTTTGTGACAGTTTAATCACATAGGTTTAAAGGTTCTACTTGCTAACATGAATGAAGCATTTTTAATTCAAGAAAAGTGTTACAATGCTTGCTGAAGATGCTTATTAAAATTCTAATTGTGTCAAGGTAAACCAGCGAACTATATAGTGGTCCATGTCTGTTGTGAGCACTGTGCAAGTGAAAGCGGTAATCAGAGAGGGAATTTAAAAGGACTGTTTACAAAATGGAAAGCCTTCCCAGAAGTGGGTATAACAGCAAATCAATCTAAGGTCTATTTACTGTAAGTCCAGACCATTTAACTAAGTAGAGCTACATAAAATGAATTGTTTATCTTCATGACAGCACAATCACAATAGACTTAACTCTTTGGCTTTTTTGGCTTTTAGGGAAGGGTTGATATTATAAAGCTCCTTCCATCCAAAAATAAAATATCAGCATGATATAGCTGTTTTGAAACAATATCCTTGTTCATGATGACCAAACAGCTGAAGATGATTGTTTACCAGTCATCTCAGGGAGTTTTTCCTTGCCGCCATCCCTTCCGTCTTGCTCATTTATTTGCTTTTATTTTTCTTCTTTTTTTTCCTTCTTCTTCTGATTATTATATATATTTATTTAATTTTTTTTCTCTTTTGTTTCTATACTTCTGTAAAGCTGCTTTGAGAGAATGGGAATTGTTAAAAGCGCTATACAAATAAATTGAATTTGAATGTCATGCACAGCATGGTGTAAGCTCACAAACATACTATCTGAGAAGCATAGTGGTGGAGAGGGGATGTTTGTTTTGAAGCCATGGAAACAAGGAAATTTGTAGTCATTAAGACAATGGGGAGCTCAATTTTATATTAAAAACTAAAGGTTAGGCCATCTGTCCAGCAGGTTAAATTGGATCAATAGTGGTTCATGGAACAGGACAAGGATCACAAGGACAGAAATTGTGTGAGGGCCTAATAAACATTTACTTTAATTATTTTTGGTTATTTATGGTTTTCCATATTATAACATTTTTGTTAATATTACTACTTTTTTCACCATCTGGTCTCTGAATGTTAGTTTTCAGGTGGAAAAACAATTAGATATTGAAATCTTTTATTTGTTGTCGTCATCTGAGGTTATTTGTTTCTCTCCCTTTTCCAGAGGTGAAAAAAACTGACCATGTTCAGCATTGAATTTCTTTATATAATGTTGATGGATTGAACTGAATTTTTGTCCATGCAGGTAAAATGAGGTAGTTAACATTTATAAAAGTCTGATTATTGGGTTTAAATGTTATCATTTTATACTCCTAGTGTTTTACTATCACATAAGCTTGAGTTGTGCTGTCCATTCTATCTCCGTACCTGTGTTTTTGTGGAGATGTGTAAATTATTTACCCAGCTGGAAAAGAAAAGTTACCTGTCTCTAAACTCTGTGTCCTTTTTCTGTAGCCTGAGGATTTCTAGCACTAGTTTGGTCACTGGACTGACATGTTCTGCAACGGAAAAAAAATGCAAATATCCACAGACATTCAAATCAAAAGGAGACATTTACTCATTATAGGGAAAAGTTTAGAAATCCTGTAAGGAGTTTTACATTGGAACTGCTGCTAAATAGGAACCCAAACACTCTAAGGACCTGAGGATGTAGCTGCTTCCATGTTGGGCTGAGGGTGCTATTCCAAATCTTTTTTTCCTATTATTAACCAGCTTGACTGGTCAGTTTTCAATCTTAATGCTAGCATGACATTATAAGCTATCGAAGCACAATGCAAGCAATTAACATCCAAATCCTAGAAGTTAAGCTGAATCCCAATTGGCTTCTCTTTGCAATTTGCTCTCTGCACAGGATTTAACAATGACACTATATATGGCCTACTTACGGCCTACACTCCCAGTGTAAATCACTATTAAAATAAAAACTATGATGTTTGCAATTCGCACTTTATTGCTTAATAAAGCAATATTAAACACGTCCATGTTATGGTTGTACATTTTTACAGGCAAGAGATTCTGTCACGTTTATATGTAGCATGTGTCATGACTTGTGCCTCTGACTGACAATCACAAATCTTTGAGAAGAAAAAAGCACATTTCTTTTGATGGATACCCTCAAAATTTGACAGTTCTGGAGTATTTTTGCAAGAAAGAGTACAATAATTCAAGTTTATCAAAAAAAAATCGAGTGCTATATTACAAACTAAATTTACTTTAACAATGTGTTAGTTAAAGGGTGTAAATACTTATTTGAGCAGTAAATAAGTTAACCAAAACAGAATAAGTTCAAACTAACGGTATAATCACAGTGAACAGAGTAAAATGTGATTTTCAAGAATGTCTTTTTTTCATTTCTGCATCTTTAATATTCCTATAGCAATTTCTGAATGCATGTATGATCCTGTGAATAGTTCCTGATCAGTGGTACTGTTCAGTCCCCTGCAATAACAACAGTGGCCATTCAGTTTCTGACACAATTACACACATACTACTTTCATACCTGAAGGTGATGTTTGGTTTACCATAGCCTCTCTGGCTTTGGCTTGCTCTATAAACCAGTGTCTCTCACACTCCTTTCCCGTACGGGGAACATCTGTGTAGGCAGTGGAGATTTCATCTGCAATCTCATCCCATGCCCATCTTCGGTTGGTTGCTGTCTCCCGACAAGAATGCCTGCCAGTCAGTAGTCCTTCTCTTCTGGCTTTCACTAGCTGCACCAACAGCAGCTTCTGCTCTGTAGACCAGTTAGGCTTTCTGGGCCTCATCAGTGTTTCCTGTGGTAAAGGAAGGTAGATTATCAATGTAAGGTACATGCATAGTTAATCAACTAACTAATCAAAATGCATTGTATTTATGATTAGCCTTAACAGCTGCATATAAAAGTTGAGTTACAGTTGAATTTAATTTCCCTCAGTGCTCCAGAAACAGGCCATTTAAAATTATATTCAAAACCTGAAATCTTCTGAACTGATCGCAACGGCCATTAATCGACTGTTTGGTGATCAAGTCAAACTAGCGATCAAAAACTATAGATTTTACCCTAGGATTCTAGATATCTTTTAGAATTTTCAGAATTTGTCTGAGACGACCAAATCGTGGCCAAAACGGCACAGTCTTTAGCGAGGCTTTAGGCTTGAAAAATGTGAATTCAATGTGTCCCAAGTATTATTATTAAGTTATTTCGTCTCTCAAGAATCAATCAAAGACAAATCCCAAGGTATCAGCCATCACCAGCTGGCGCAAGACATTGAAGGGGGTACAGAGATTTATTCGATTTGCTAATCTTTACAAGAAAGATCATTCATCACTTCAGCAAAATTGCAGCACCCATTTCTGCTCTCACCAAGGGTTCACCACCTCATATTCACCGGACCATTGAAGCTCAGAATTCTATTGAAAATTTTCTCCACAGCCCAAATTCTATTTCATCCAGACACTACACTACCTTTTATTCTTTAGTTGGATGCTTCTCGGTGGAAATGGGTTGGAAGAGCGTCTCTTTCTCAGAGGTCTATTGCTTCATTTTAGAAGCCGCATTCATCAAGAACTTCAATCTGTTATACTCACACTAGAAGAATGGACCCACTGGTTGGAGAGGTCCAAGCATCCCTTAAGTGTACGTATTGACCACTAAAACCTGCCCTATTTCCAGAAAACAAAGCAAAAGGGGCCCACAGCAGGTAAGGTTTGATGTTTGATGTTTGTAATTTCTTACAAACCAGGTTAAAAAAAATTGTTCATGCCCTGTCATCACGACTGCTCAAAAAAACTGCTCCCCATAATGCTCAGCATTTTGGCACCTGTTGAACAGTCTGTCCTTTCTGTGAGGTTTTACCAGATGGAACCAGATGGAGTTCCTGCTGGATGCTTGTTTGTTTCCCTTTGTTCTTTAAGCGGGCCATTCTTCCCATCATGCTGGACACTTTGGGGTGGGAAAGACCTTAGAATTTATTCAAAGACTGTTTTGGTAGCTAAAAATCACATGTGAAAAAATGCCTGCTATGAGAAACAAGCTGACAAGACAGAGTGTGACTCAGCACCTCAGGGTAGGACAGATGGTCTGGCCCTCAAATAAAAACTTTTATTTAAGAGTTTAATAAAGAAAGTTTGTCCCAAGATTTTTAGGAGCATTTAAGATCACTAGACAAGTTAAACCTGTGCTTGGCTGGTTAGCATGTGTATAAAAGGCCTTTGTTTTTGAAACAAAGCGTTGAAGTCTTTCCTGTGAACCGCCTGTCCTTTGCTACTCTTTGTTGAATCTATTTTTGGTTAAAAACATTATGACTCATTCGTACAGATTGACTTTATGTTTCTTCAGGATTTATGTTCCTTTTTGTTAAGACATCGTTACTTCATTACCCTCTACAGCCCTGAGGAGAGGCTTGTTCCTTTTTGTTTGTATTTAAGAGACTTTAAATAAATACTGTTTCTTTCAAAGTCTTTCCTGCATTTGGGTCTCCATAGCACAGTAATTAAGAGTGCTAGTTTCCCAAAGCTTCCCTGGGTTTGCTTAGCTGTTTGTAACAATGACAGCTTTTTATATAAGAATAAAGGTAAATGTTAAGAATTAATTAATAATGAAAATGCACAGTTGTTTCCAATTGTTACGATTGACAAAAAACCAACCAAAAAAAGCTGCAAGAACCATTTGTTTTGTTTTTTAATACAACTTGTTCTATGATTTGTTTGAGCGAGCTGAAACGAATCTACAAGTTAACTGACATTATTATTAGTGAATAAATATTTCCACATTTACAATAATACTTAATAAATATTTAGAAATTATTATTATTGTCATCGGTGGGATTGCTGTCATTATATTGGCTTTATAATGATCAGCAAATTTGTTTTTCTTCTATGTCTATTTTTATTTTCTCCTCATTTGGATAAAACTACTACTACTAATAATAATAATACATATAGCTGCAAGCAGCGATACCGGGGTCAAGCCATTCAGATGCGCTCAGAACATGTTGCTGATGAACCATACCAAGTTTCGTAGCGATGTGGCATTGCTTTTAAAATCTCGTGGCCACCAGGTGGCGCTGTCACGAAACGTTGCATGCACCCTCAGGTCATAACTATAATGACATATACCAAGTTTCGTGTCGAAACGCTTACGTTTTGCGAAGATCCAGCCTCACGTCTGTTTTGGCGTGCTCGCCACCCTGTATGTTGCCACGGTATACGAGAAGGCATTGGTCTATCAAAAAGCTTTTGATAACTTTTTGTCTCGGGTGTCTCTAGATAAAACATACCAAAGTACATGCAAGTGTGTGTGTGTGTGTGTGTGTGTGTGTGTGTGTGTGTGTGTGTGTGTGTGTGTGTGTCTGTGTGAGTGTGTGTGTGTGTGTGTGTGTCACTGTGGTGCTGATTCTGATATTAGCATAGAATTTTGTCTCTAGGACTTATGAATCAGCAGTTATGAACATGAACATAATTGGATTTTTGGTCTGTTGGTGGCGCTAGAGGGTTTGAGCTAGACACACCAAGGTTATAGTAAAAAAGCTATAGTAACTTATAAGACTGACTTCTACATGTGTGCCAAAAAGCCGACTGAGCACACATCCTTGTGGTGCCCCGGTGCTTTAGCGTGGCGATCTTCAGGCTGAGGCGATAAGTATAGATATGTCACTGTCAAAGGTCCATTGTAGGGGTTTATAGTTTGTTAGAGTTCGTATGCCTTGCCAGAGATTCTGTGTGTCTCTGGTGTTGCAGAAATGTCCAGATATTTTACTGTTGCATATAAGCTCTACCAGTGAAGAACAGTGCCACCAGCATTTTGACTCCAGGCATAGCTGATATAAACACAAATACCTCCCTCATTACAGACTCAGTTGGCACGTAGGCATGTTAGCCCAGATAGCTGAATAGCGGAGTCCGGTATGTTGTCAAGTAACCACATTTCCACGATTAAAATGCAGCATTCTTTCAGATCATGCTGCGCAGATCTTATAAGTTGTATTTGGTCCACTTTATTATCCAGTGGTCTTACATTTGCTAGAATGAGGGATGGTATCGTGGGTCTGTGTGGGTTAGCTGCAAGCCTAGCCCAGATGCATACACGTATGCCTCGCTTTAGCTTCCTCTCGCAGTGCTTTAGTTGTCTGCTCATTGCGCGAGTTGTAGCAGGCGAGGTCAGTGCTTTGGTCGGCCGGCGGAATAAAGTCACACTCTTGTGATGAAAATACTTGTTATAAGATTCTTCGATTTTTGTACTGCCCTGTATAGCCTACCTGTATATTTCAGATAGAATTAGTGGTCTATTTTTACTTTAGGTTGGCATCCGATTTATCCACCTTTCCATTACTTGCTAGTTATTCTGTCATCACTCTCTGACTTCATCCTCTATCTAGTTCACCCTAAACTTGAGTTAGAACAGGGAAATCTGCCTCAGTGTTGTGGTGTCTTTACTATCATACAGCCATATCTATCCACTTGCTCCTTGTTTCAAATGAATTACATAAAACAGTAAAGTTTTGAAACCATTGATCCACAGTGCTAGATGATGAGAGAAAGCAGCATCTATTTTCTGTGTAGTTGATCTACATAGCCCAAGTAGACTAAGGAAGATATTTTATTAATCATATTTCTCATTTTGTGTCCCTTGCCTAAAGGAATTAGCCCACTTATGTGACTATAAAGTATGAAAGGTTTTGTTGGACATTCTTCAATGAATTTTCCTACTTATTAATCGCTTCTTTTGATTTAAAGATGTCACAATTTTTTTAGTTATTTCCTCCCACGTTTTTGATGTATTTAATGCAAGTTTAAATTCGATGTATTCTTCCAAATGGATACAATTCTGCCTCTAAGTTCAAATTCTTTTCCTGTTCACATTTCATTTTGGCTATTAAAATGTTTCACAAAATAATAATTCTCTTAATTAATTATCTTAATGTCATGCAAACAAAGAACAGTTGAATAAAAAAATTCCCTTAGCTAAGAGAAACATTTGAGGAATTTTATGCAATGTCTGTAAGGTAAGAAAAAATCCTCCTGTAACATGCTCATAAAAACTAAAGGTGTTTTATTCAAACAGACACTGTGTCATCTAAGTTTCCACAAACTTTACAGTACATAGTCATACGGATGTCATAACCTAGTGTTGAGGTGTTTGTCTACCAATCTGAAGGTTACTGGGTCCTTAACCGTAAATTGAAAAGTCATATAAAATAAAACTTACTCTGTATAAGGGCCTCTGCAAAATGCCGTAGATGTTGTGAGCAGGATATATGGACCATTAGTCTAAAGTATACTTAAAGAGCCATAGTATAAAAATGCATACCTCATCTCAGCAGAAATCCATTTCATTTTTTATTTATAAAAATAATTAAATATAGCTTTCCAAAAATGACACTCCTAAACTGGCAGACTTTTAGCCCCTGAGGTGATCGTTGTTTCAAAATCCGAATTGTGTGTGCTGCTTGTGTGTGTTTGAGCCATGATGAGCTCCTACAATACCATGGTTAATATGATAAATGCATTTTACTATTGTCTAGGGTAGTTTAAAAATGCAGAAAAATCAGAAGTTGCACACACTTCACAGCATTAGCATTAAGCTAGCACCATGAAATAATGTTTGTGACAGCAAGGGAGTGTCCAAGTATCAGGGTCGCACTCATATTGGCCACTTGTGGGCGCTATTCAATTGTGCGCAGTTAAATTAGTCCTGCAGTAAAAGTCTTCTATGTTTAACATTTGCTAATGTTTGCTCCCATTCTTAAAAAAAAGAAAGAAGTGAGGAAATGAGGAATCCTACATTTACAAACTTTTCATTGAATTTTTTAGGAGTTTTCTATCTTCAAAATTGTAATGTCAAACTCAGTGAGTGTGAATCTCAATTGACAAAAACATGTTAACATTTGTTTATGATTGAACAAAAAGGCTGCCACACATCAATACATTCCAAGGAGGCAAAGCTGGATAATTTAAATAGCTGTAATTCATGATTTGTGATATGGATTTGAAGGAAACCTGAAAGATGTGTTCAGTACTAGGATTGAGGGCATTTGCAGACAATAGGAGATAGAGTTAAGTTATAATAGCTGATTCTCCTCAAACTTATATTTCACATTTAGTCTGCTGCAGCAAGTGTTTAATTAGCAACTGGATTACTTTAACAGCTAGTGATCCATTGTTGGGTTGCAAAATTCTGGGAATTTTTATGGCTGGAAACTTTCCATGGAAATTAATAGGAAAATATGGGAATTAATGGGAATATATGGGAATTAATGGGAATTAACTGGGAATTTACAAAATTGCAGGTTAGCCTAAAAGAGGGAACTTTAATGTACTTAAATTAACTTTTAATATTGCAGGATAATCTTGGTTACCAGATTTAGCTGAATTTCTATCCTGCACATTCATCAATCCCATGCACACAGGAGATTTACCAAAAACTTTCCACCCCTTCAAGTACTAAGACATTTTGAGCCCCAAAGATTTTGCTATTTCAATACAAACCCTGTCTTTATATATATAAGATATATTCATATCAAACAATTATTAAGCCAGTGTTTAACTCTAAAAAAAATGCATTCTGTAAGAAAACATTTTAATCATTGTGTAAAATATAATTATACAGCATCCTTGCATGTCTAATCTCAAAACATCACTTAGAAGTCATAAGTGAAAAATACTAAAATCATGCACATAATGTTACATGCATCATCATCATCTTTTTATTATTATTATTTTTAGTATTATTATTATCATTGTTGTTAGTAATAAAAACAACAATAATACTAAAAAACATTATTATTATTATTATTATTATTATTATTATTATTATTATTATTTAAAGCAGATTTTAGTAGCTGGCACCAAAAGCACTGAACAATCAAAAAATAATTCCTTAAACACTTAAAAGTAATTTCTTAAAATGATTTCCCCCCTTAAATAGATATTACAATCAATGTCTCTGTCATCAGCAGCCAGCAGTTTCCTGGCGAGGATGAACAATCGTAACAAGGTGTTAAAACGTGTTAGGATGAAACTCCTAGCATTTAAAATCAATACTAACACGCTAGCATTAAAGTAGCATGGCTTGTATCACTGGGCTACATGCTGTTAACTGCAAACGTGTTAGAAATAGACACTTACCCCTGTATCTATATTAGTATGATTTCACTCCGACGACACAAAGAAATATAACTGAATAATAGAATTTTTCAGGATGCCTATTTTTTTTTCTTTTCTTTTTTTTTTCTTCCCCAAAGGCAGGAAGTGAAGCTTTAGTTTAGTTTTTGGCACTTGTAGTCTGTTGTAAGTTTCTGACAGGCATTGAATAAGTGTAGTGCAGTGAAACACACACTCAATTTCCCATAGTGCAGTGAATAAAAGGGTGGGGAGTTGTGTTTGTTCACTGAAAATGGCGGCTCCCTTAACACTTGTGTTGATTTTAGCAGTAACGATAAGAGCTGTCTTATTTCGGTCTAGTTTAGCAGCACTGATTTCCGAAAGGGTTGAAGTTGTATCTCCTCTAAATTCGTGGAAAAGAGGTATGTTGTGTTTGCAGCAGGCGCTAATTACGTGCTCATTCAGCTAAAATGTTGCCTGTATTAAACACCACAGTCAGCAAAATGTCGCTATTTGCCTGAATAAATTGCTTTTCAATGTGCTGTTTATGTTGTTGCAGTTGTGGAGGGTCTTGCCTTGTTGGATCTTGGGGTCTCGCCGTATTCTGGGGATGTATTTCATGAAGTGAGTATATGGAACATTATTGCTTCGTGTTACTGAGCGTTCTGTCACACTACTGACTTGTGTAATGGCACAGTTTTGGCTTAACCATCTGATAAATATTATTGTAAGCAGCTGGAAGAAGAAAAACGTCTGGGTTGACAAATCTGATGGTCACACATTAAAGAAGTATTTAAACATGGTTTATTGTGCTTATCAGCATAAGGACTATAGGAGCAGTGAGAATTAGCTTGTAATACACACATACAGTACATATATGTATATATACATACATTTACAGTATATACATACATACACACACATACATTATATTATAAATAATATACATTCATCTTCAGTGCCTGCTTTATCTTTGCAGCTGATTGTTTTGAATACTAGGAGGGAATACATCATGGATGTGATGCCAGCCCATAACAGGGCATCTTGCACATCAAGTCAAGCCAAGAAGCTTTTATTGTCATTTCAACCATATATAGCTGTTGCAGTGAAATGAGACAACGTTTCTCCAGGACCAGAAACGTTGAAATGTCAATGCAATTTAAAGTAGGCAATTTCCTTACTATCATGTTTTAAGATGTGGGTGGAAATCTACAGAGGAACTCCACCCAGATGAACTCCACACAGTCAGTAACCTGCATGGACCCCCTATACATTATAGGGATATAGGATGATATCATAGATATCCCATCACTTTTATGTGCGCACACGTAAGCGAAATCACAACATCTTCAATCTTAACATTAAAAAAAATCCTG
This sequence comes from Tachysurus fulvidraco, assembly GCF_022655615.1. Lineage (NCBI taxonomy): Eukaryota > Metazoa > Chordata > Actinopteri > Siluriformes > Bagridae > Tachysurus > Tachysurus fulvidraco. The sequence continues at coordinate 25,084,993 of NC_062522.1, forward strand.
CATTGAGAAGAGGGGGAACTTTCTTCCAGTTGATGTCAGAAACTGATAGATGGCTACAAGAAATGTCTCATTGAGGTTATTTCAGCCAACAGGGGAAAACCTTAGCTATTAGGGCATAGGGTGTACTAATTATTTCCTCGGTTAAAATAATAATTAAAATTTTTTTTTTTTACTTGACTGTATATGACCACATACCAAACTGGGCGTATAAGCTCAAAATCTCCTGCTGTGATTGCTTTATAGTTCCTTGTGAATCCATACACCAAATGTCAACATATTTTTGATAATTATTGAGGTTAACATTTAAAAAATACCCTAAAGCTAATTTGGGTATTGTGTTTTACATATTATGCAAATAACTTCAGGTGGTGGAAAATGGGGGGGGGGAAATGCATTTGCTGAAAAATGATTTGATTGAGCACAAACAAAACCACTTAATGCCCCAATTCCATTTATATTGCATCAGACAGTAGTGGAGCCCTATCCAAAGTTTCATGAGGATAGCACAGTGTTCAGATCAGTTCAGTTTTATTTGTATAGTACTTTTAACAAAGTGGATAAGTAGAGAAATAAGTAGAGAAAGCAGTTTAAGTAGATTAAGTAATCACTTAATGTTAAGGAGAACAACTTATAACTTGCATTCTAAAACAATTTTAGCCGAATTAATTGAGTACATTTTTATTCCATTGAGTGCCGTTGAGTTATAGCTTTTTTCTTGACTGCTATTTAGCAACAAGTGTAATTATTTAAACTTTATTTGCAGTTAACAAGATCAAACTCTTTACCAGACAAATAATTTTAGAAGTAGACCTCAATCATCTGAAAATAGAGTAACTACTGTACTGACAGCACCCACTTTTAAGTCATACTTATGTAAAAGATAAAAATAATTAGCTGCTTGTATGGATTTTCTATATAATATATTTTGCATTTCAATTATATTTCAATATTGTTGTCAATGCTATATTAAAAATCATGTATGCAATCAAATGCTGTGAATTTTATTTATTTATTTATTTATTTATTTATTTTTACTTATTTATTTGTTTATTTATTAAACATTTAAAGTTGATTGTTCTTTTAAGTGTTAAAATACCAGCAAGGGGAAAGACTGATTATAGCCTCATTGTAGAAAGGAGGTGCTCAGTAGTGTTCAGAGCTAATCTGTGAATAAGCTTTAATTTCAACAGATAATGTGTGCACAAAAAAGGCCTCATACAACACTGAGTTCATGAGCATCACAAGTAAATGTCTTTTTTTTTTCTTTCTTTCTTTCAGACACCCCTTATCATATACCTCTTTCATTTTTTGGTGGACTATGCAGAGATTGTGTTTATGGTAAGTACTTTTTCTGATTTGCTTAATCTAGCCACAAGGGTTGCAAGCCAGTGATTTCTCTGCCGGTCCCAAGCCAGGGAAGGGCATCCGGCGTAGAATGTGCCAAATTTAAACATACAAGTCGTCAGCTTCCAGATGACTGGGAATCTACAGCAGAAGTTATCAGGGAAACAGGGAGGAGAGTGTTAGGTGTGCCATCTGGAAGGAGAAAACAAGATAAGGAAACATGGTGGTGAAACAAGGAAGTACAGGACAGCATTCAGGCTAGCTGAAAAGAAGTGGGACGTATAAAGGACCGAATAAAGTAAACATGAGAACAATGAATCTTCATGGACAATGTTGTTTGCAGATGATATTGTGATCTGTTGAGAGATTAGGGAGCAGGTGGCGGAACACCTGGAAAGGTGGAGGTCTGCTTTAAAAAGAAGAGGAATAAAAGTCAGTCCTAGTAAGACAGAATACATGTGTATGAACGAGAGGGAGGGAAGAAGAACAGTGAGGTTACGGGGGCTGAGGTCAAGAAGGTGCAGGCGTTTAAATATTTGGGCTCAATCTTCCAGTGTGATGGGTAGTGGAAAAGAGGTGAAGAGGCGAGTACAGATGGGTTGGAATGGATGGAGAAAAGTGTAAGGAGTGTTGTGTGACAAAGTGTAAGCAAGAATCAAAGAAAAAAAAGAATGTAGCAGTGAGAAAAGACATGAGGCAGAGATGGAGGTAGCAGAGATGAGGATGTTGAGGTACACTTAAGGAGTGACTAGGATGGACAGGATTAGGAGTGAGCACATCAGAGAGACAGCTCAGGTTGGCTGTTTTAGGGACAAGGTCAGAGAGGATAGATTGAGATGTTTTGGAAGTGCATAGGAGGGAGATGGTTACATTGGTAGAAGGTTGTTGGAGATGGAGTTGGCAGGTAAGAGGACTAGGAAGGACAAAAAGGAGATGGATGTATTAAATGAGGACATGAAGGTAACTGGTGCGAGAGTAGAGGATGCCAAGGATAGAGTTCGGTGGAAACATGAATCACTGTGGTGAACCCTAACGGGAAAAGCCAAAATATATATACACACACACACACGCACACACACAAGTGCTATAATTCTTCTCAACAGCGTTTTAGACTCATGGTATCCTTAGACCAAGCGAACCAGTATTGATGTATTCAGACCCTTAATTGCACTTAAAATTTAGCTCATGTGACTCTCGCTGAAGATTTCCAAGAGCTTGATGGCCTCCACAATTCTCAAATGGATGACGTTTGGCACAACCAGGACTTCTGAGAGCTGGTCTCCGGGCCAAACTGAGCAATCAGAGAGAAGGGTTTTAGAAAGAGAGGTGATCAAGAACCCAATGGTCACTCTGACTGAACTCCACAGATCACATGTGAAGATGGAACAAAGTTCCAGTCGCAGAGTTGCTAGACAGAAGCCTCTTCTCAGCGCAAAACACATAAGTCTGCTTAGAGTTTGTAATTAAAAAAAAAAAGCACTGGCAGTCCATGAGGAACAAGATTCTCTGTTCTGGTGAAACCATGATTGAACTGTCTGGCCTCAATTCTAAATGTTATTTCTGAAGGAAACCAGGCACCAGTCATCATTTTACAGTGAAGCATAGCGGTGACAGCATCATGCTGTGTGGGGGTTTTTCAGCAGAGATATCCTCAATAAAAACTTGACGTGACTCATCAAGCCCTGACTTGAACCTCATTGGCTGTCCCATCTAGCCTGACCAAGTCTGAGAGGATTTTCAAAGAAGAATCGCAAAAAATCAAACAATCTAGGTGTGTAAAGACGAGGCTGTAATTGCTGCCAGAAGTGCTTCACTTATGTACTGAGTAAAGGGTGTAAATACATGTACATGTGATAGGTGGGTTTTTTCTTTTTGTTAAATTTACAGATATTTCTAGAATTTTATTTTCACTTTGTCATTATGGGGTACAAAGTGTAGATTAGCGAGAAAAAAATTTGTTTGAACGATTGTACTATCAGGCTGCGACATAACAAAGTTGAAAAGTGAAGGCGGTCTGGATAATCTTTGAATGCACTGTATGGCAAGAAATAATCTTAATTAAATCCACAATAGAATTCATGTCTGCCTTGAGTTTCCCAAAAGTGGTCTTGGTCCTGGAGTATCCAGTTTCATGCACTTTTTAGTCCTCTAGCATAATGTTCACTCTTCATAGTAACCCACCGAGTTAGCTGGTTTCCTCTACTTAATAGATTTAGCTTTACGCTTATAACATTTTGGGTTTGTGATTTAAAAGATGAATGAGACCACAGATCATAATTTCAGATTTTATTTCACAATATTTAATCCTGAACTTAAAACATGGTACCTGTTGTTTACGCCCACCCATTTTAATTATGTGATCAGAAATACTGGCAACAGGTAGGTGTTTCTTGTATCTCCTGTAAGACAACAAATGTATAGCTTGGCAGTGGGGCTTCACCTAAATGCCTACATGTTCTGGTGGTCTCTTTGTCACGTATGAACAGAGTGGAGTGTCTCCCCACGCTAGATATTTGCTACTTTGGAATAGAGGGCAGATTGATGTAGGTTATGCAGTCCAGGAAATTACCCTAGAATATTAAAAGAATAGTACAAGCTTACCTTGAGGGCTGTGTTGTACCCTGAAGTGGAAGACTGAATGGTCTGAATTATGATCTGAGGTTATTGCAGTTATGTTATACTTCTGTTAACAGATAGCAGATGGAATCACAGCAGTGGCTCTCTATCTGTCAGTGAAGATCTATAACAAAAATGAGGTGAGTATAAGGGCTTAAAGAGATACTTGGATCATTGCATATAAACTTAACCAAAAGTGTTTGGATCATGATCTTGAAATATTGCTAAATCATTTACTAAATGAAGGTCCGTATTAATGTTAAGCAGTGTAGTGGTGTTAATTATTTTTGAAAAATAAATTACTTTCTTTACTTTTTGTTGGCTTTTTTTAATGGACTTACAAAGCTCTGCTCTGTACCGAGACAGTCAGTTCTGTATATAGCTAGGCTATATCTGACTTGAGTCTCTGCTGCTAACATCATCTTGCCAGATGCCACAGCACTCCTTCAGAGATCTTGTGGAGTCCATCCCTCAACAGGGCAGAGCTGCTTTGGTGGCACAAGGTGGGGGCATACACAATATTAGGCCAGTAGTTTTACCAGTATGTATGCTCCCCTTTTGCTACCAAATCTGGCACCTAAAAGTCTAGCAACAGAAGTTAGGTGTGGCTTCCATGAATTAGACTTGTTTTCCAGCCCATCCCACAGGTGCTCTATCGAATTGAGACGCTGAAGAATGTCTTTTTTCCATAGATTCCAGTGTTTATATATTTGCATTTGAATATGATCATCCGAGTAAAGGATATGTTTCGGCTTATTTTCAGACAGCAGCATGTAGAACACACTTTTCCAACAGGTTTGCACATCTTGTTGCAGTCTTTTAATATGTTGGTTTAACTGTAGCTGAATGTTCCCTATGCATTCAGCTTCACTGTGATAGTACACCCTCTGGCATTCAATTGTGATTGCTACATGACTGGGTCAGAGCATCGCCAAAACGTTGGGTCCTAGCATCCATGTGGATGTTACTTTGCATGATTGGGTAGATGGTACTGTACATGTCAGACTGCATACATTCATGACAGTGCTAACATATATTAGCAATATTCACCTATATCCTTTATTGGATATCATGGTTTAAAAGAAAAAAGACGGGTGATAGCAAGGAAAATCACATGCAGTAATTTAATGTACGTGTCCAATATCATGGGCTGTCTCCGGATTCAACTGAAGATATTTAAGAGTGCAAGCTAAAGCTGCCAGTTTACAAGCTACCTTGCATGGAACTGTGTAGACTAACAGTGGACTGTGTGACCATCGATATTCTCTCACAAGTGTCCTGCTAATAAACATCATGCAACCTCAGGAGCTCTGGCAGGTGCCATTGAGAGTATAGTGGAAGGAAGAGAAATGAATGAGCAGTTCTAAGAAGAACTCTGTCTGTCTAATAAACCTTTTTGTACTTGAAACATGCTATTTCCAATTGGTTATAGTTCAGAAAACAGAAGTATGCTTTGGAGGCTGACCGGTATCCACATGATTGTCTGGAGCTCATGCGCTCACCCAAAGAGATGTTCTACATTCCTCTCAAAGTGGCTATGTTGTAAGTCTTGATATTATTTTTTTTCTTATTTCTATTTAATCAATATACCAAACTGAAGGAAAAATGACACCAGGTATCTCAGTTTACATTTTTTTATGTTATTTGCTTATTCTCAAATTTCTTGGGCATCCAGTTACCTGTTGAATCCCTTCAGTATCCTATCCTGTGTGGCAAAGTCTACCTGTGGTCTAAACAATGCCATTATTGCAGTCTTCATCCTCTGCACGCTAAAAGGTAAATAAATTTCACCGGCATGCATCGTATTGTCATTTTAAAATCAGTGTCTCTTTGTGTAAATATTCTGTATTTAATTGTTAGAGCAATACTTTAGTAAAGGAAGAGATGTGGTTTGTAGGTTCAGTGTAGTTATTACATTAAATACATGTTTGTTTGTTTTTGTTTTTGCTTTCAATACCTATTCAGAATATATTTAGCAAGAAGGGACACTGAAATACCAAACATGTAAACTTATTGATTGAAATGCTGAACATTTTGTATCTTTTTAAAGATTTTACTTCATATTTGTCTCACATTTACTTTATTTTTTAACTTTACACATTTTTTTCGTCTGTACAGAAGGTAGAGTAATGGATAGCAATTTAATTCACATTAAAGTTATGTTTAATCTGTCAATGGGTGGAGTATACAGTATTATACAGCAAGTGAACAGCCAGTTCTCAAAGTTTGTGTTGTGAGCAGGAAAATGGGCAAGCGTAAGGATCGCGTAACCGTAAGGCAAGCATAGGAATCAAATATCTGTGCTGGACAAACAAATTTGATCCACGGTAGCCCAAACTTACAACATTCAGCATCTGCTACTGAGAGCTTTGTGCCAGATACCACAGCTCACTTTCAGAAGTCTTGTCAGAACTGTGTGTGTGTGTGTGTGTGTGTGTGTGTGTGTGTGTGTGTGTGTGTGTGTGTGTGTGTGTGTGTGTGTGTGTGTGTGTGTGTGTGTGTGTGTTTGTAGAATATTAATTCCACAATTTAATTCAAACTTTGAAACTTTTATATATTATTAATTTATTACACATGAACTGAAATATTTCAAGCCTTTTCTCTTTTAATTTAGATAATTATGGCTCACAGCTCATGACTTAACTCAAAATCCTCTTGACAATTACTCATAGATTCTCTATAAAGTTCAGGTCAGGTGAGTTGGCCAGCCAGTCAAGCACAGAAATAAAACTGTCAGCAAACCAGTTGTTTTGGCACTGTGGGCAAAATAAACATCTCTATAAAGCTTGTCAGCAGATGGAAGCATGAAGTGCTCTAAATTCTCTTTGTATATGGCTACATTTGCCATCAATTGACATGACTCCCAAATCCTCACTGACTGTGGACATGTCACACTGGACTTCACACAGCTTGGATTCTGTGTCTCTCCAATCTTTCTCCAGAATGTGGGATCTTGATTTCCAAATGAAATGCAAGATTAATTTTGTTTGAAACAATGTCTTTGGACTACCGAGAAATGCTCTAGTTTGTCTTCTCCTTAGCCCCGGGTAAGATGCTTCTGACATTGTTTCTGGTTCAGGAGTGGCTTGACACTAGGAATGTGACACTTGTAGCCCATTTCCTTGACACGTCTGTGTGGTGGCTCTTGATGCACAGACTCCAGCCTCAGTCCGCTCTTCTTGAAACCCTCCCATGGTCCTGAATCGGCTTCATTGGCAATTTTCTCAAAGCTATGATCATGCCTGTTGCTTGTGCACCTTTTCCTACCACACTTTGCTCTTCCAGTCACTTTGCCCTTTTTCTTTCATGAATATGGTTTGATACAGCACTCTGTAAAACTCTTAAACATTTTGTTATGTATTGAGTCTAGAATATATACACTTTTCATTTTCTGAAATAACTTGCAAAAAAATTTGATTCAATGTTTTTGCAATGCACCTGTATATACGTGTGTGTGGGGGGTGTGTCACTTGAAAGATTGTGAACCCTTTAGAAATTCCTATATTTCTGCATAAATATGACCTAAATCATCAGATTTTCACAAGTCCTAAAATTATGATTCTACCACCACCATGTTTTATAGAAGGTATAATGTTTTTATGGTGGAATTCAGTATTTCCCTTTGTCCAAATATAATGCTTCTTATTTTAAAACAAAGTTTTATTTTGGTCTCATTCATCCACAAATTTTCTTTTTCAAAAGTGTTCTTGCTTGTCCACATGATCTTTAGGACTTTTTTGGAGTGTAGTGGCTTTCTCCTTGCAACCCTGCTTTGCATGCCAAGGTTGTTCACCTGATGGCAGACTCATGAACATTTAACATAAGCCAAAGTAAAAGATTTTATTTGCTTAGAACTTGCCCTGTATTCCTTTCTAACCCAGCAGACTATTCTGACACCGGAAACTTTACTTGCAGTTATTGCTGCGCAAGGGCTCATAACATACTGAAAATGAAGGTTCTCATACTTTTGCAATGCACAGATATATATAATGCTAGATAATTTTTTTTTTTTCAATAATTAAATGAAGTGTAATATTTTTGGCTCATGTTTGATTGTGTTCACTTTGTTTACCTTTAGAACTTCAGTGAAAATCTGATCATGTTTTGGATCATATTTTGCAGAAATCTAGACATTTCTAAAGGGTTTAAAGCATGCGTGTGTGTGTGTGTATGTGAACATATACACATACATACATACACACACACGTGCGCACACACACACAGACCTGCCGATTGAGACGTACCTTATCAGCCACTTAAAGCATTAAAAGAAATGCAACAGCAAGCAGAAGATTTTTGTCTTAATAGAAAGGATTATTGGATTTAATGATGGTTTTAATATTTGCATTTGTGTCCATGTTAATATATCAATATTCTAGTTTATAAACATTATTAAATAATAGAAAATCATTCAAATTTGGTAACTGGATTATATAATCAGTTTACACTTGACAGAGAGATTTGAGTATGTAATAGGATTTTGTATTTTTTGAAATGTAATTTTAGATGAAGCCGTAGTTGTGGACATATCCCTTTCAACTTTTCAGTTTTAGCCAGGATTCCTGTCTTTTATTGTATATGGCCTCTGTGATTTTTGTTTGTGTATTTTTCAGGAAATGCTTTGTTGAGTGCAATATTCTTGTCATTGGCAACCTATCAGAGCATCTATCCTGTCACATTGTTTGCACCTGCCCTTCTTTTCCTGCTACAGGTGATGCTTCATTGTATTTAGACTACAGAAATACTAGAATAAAATGTATTATATTGCTTTTGAAATGAGCTACAGGCAACCAACAACAATAAGCTGTGCCGTCTCATATCTCATCATTTTAATCTCTCTCTCTCACAGAGGTTGTATATCCCAGTTAACCCATGCAGGAGGAGTTTTTGGTTCTTCACCCTGCAGTATGCCTTCATGTTTGTGGGAAGTCTGGTTGTCATTGTCTGCCTCTCTTTCTTTTTACTTGGATCTTGGGACTTTATTCCTTCAGTCTACGGATTCATGTCAGTATATAAGTTGGAGAATTGTCTTGCCCCTCTAATCTAATAATTGATAAGATATTAAAAGTGGTTAAAATAGTATCAGATGTGGATGGCCTCTGACAAATGCTACATCATTTGTCACATTTTGGCTAGTTTGTTGTAAGGACTTAGCTGTTTTGTTGAATTTCTGACAACATGGAGATTGACACTTATGTCATTTTACAGGCTTTTATTTCATCTTTCTTTATATTAAATAAACATGCATTTTGTCTCTAACACAAGTTCAGTGAATTGTATAATAGTATATTTGAATTTATATTTGGGTTCTTCCTATGATGTTGTGGATATTTTGTATATAACTTTGTGTTTGTGTTTTATAGCCTCTCAGTACCAGATCTTACTCCAAATATTGGCCTCTTCTGGTATTTCTTTGCTGAGATGTTTGAGCATTTTCGTTTCTTCTTCATCTGCGTCTTCCAGATTAACATATTTTTGTACACCATCCCTCTGTCTATCAAACTCAAGTAAGTCTCAGCTTCTTTTGTCATTGTCATCATTGTATACAGTCTGAGGTTATATTTTCCTCAATTTAAAACCCGCTAAGGACCAAAGAATTTTTTTTATGTCCTATCTAAATCCATAGAATTTAAGACGATGTACTTTCTTTTTCACATGACTGTGTCTCATATCCCTTGAATGTGAGTGACAGAAATAAAGAAGGCTGTGGTTTAAAAGGATGTTTGAAAAGACGGTTACTTTTAAACTAAATTAAATGGAATGCCTTGCTGACTTACAGTAGTATCTCTTCTTAGGATTTCAGTCGTGTGAATATACATTTTTGAAAAAGATTCATTAACATGACTATTTTTCATATTCTTACCCTATATACTGTCTCTATTTATTTTTATTTTTTAAAACAGGGATCATCCAGTATTTCTCATCTTCATGCAGATTGCCATCATCTCTATTTTTAAATCATACCCCACTGTGGGAGACATATCACTCTATATGGCCTTCCTGCCTGCCTGGAGCCACCTTTACAGATGTGAGTAACAGGGTCATATTTGGCTAGATTCAAACACAACCGACTGGAACAAGGCTGGGGCAGTTGGTTCAGGATGAAAGGGTTTTACATGAAATGAATGAAAGTAGTTAATTCTGTGTTCTTTGTTATATGTACAAAAAAATGAATGACATATTTCTCCTCAGTCCTGAGGAACATCTTCCTGGTTTCCTGCATTTTGTTGGCCTGTTCAGTCCTCTTCCCTGTGCTTTGGCATCTCTGGATCTATGCTGGCAGTGCCAACTCTAACTTCTACTATGCCATCACACTGCTGTTCAATGTTGGACAGGTAAACAGGTTTCATGCTTCCTTAAAAATATTTAAAAAATAATGTCTAGAGATTTTAGACATGAAAATAGAGTGAGGGGAAACAATTTTGATCTCCTGCTGATTTTGTTTGTTTGAAAAAGAAATGATCAGTTTAATTTTAATGGTAGGTTTATTTTAACAGTCAGAGACAGAATAACAAAGAAATCGAGAAACACATTAAAAAAGTTATAAATTAATTTGCATTTTAATGAGTGAAATAAGCATTTGATCCCCTATCAATCACCAAGATTTCTGGGTCTCAGGTGTCTTTTATACGGGTAAGGAGCTGAGATTAGGAGCACTCTCTCTTAAAGGGAGTTCTCCTAATCTCAGCTTGTTACCTGTATATGACACCTGACCACAAAATCAACCAATCAATCAGATTCCAAACTCTATATCAAAGACCAAGACCAAAGAACTGTTCATGGATGTCAGGGACAAAATTGTAGACCTACACAAGACTGGAATGGGCTACAAGACCATCGGCAAGCAGCTTGTTGAGAAGGTGACAACAGGTGCAATTATTCACAAATGAAAGAAAAACAAAATAACTGTCAATCTCCATCAATCTGGGCTCCATGCAAGATCTCGCCTTGTGAAGTTTCTGTGACCATGAGAACAGTAAGGAATCAGCTGAGAACTACACGGGAGGATCTTGTCAATGATCTCAGTGCAGCTGGGACCATAGCCACCAAGAAAACAATTGCTTGAGCATACACTCAACTTGCCATGTTTGGAGAAGGAGGAATGCTGCCTATGACCTCAAGAACACCATCCCCACCTTCAAACAGGGAGATGGAAACATTATGCTTTGTAGGTGTTTTTCTGCTAAGGGGACAGGACAATTTCACCAGATCAAAAGAACCTCCTTCGCTCAGCCAGGGCATTGAAAATGGGTCATGGATCATATTCCAGCATGACAATGAACCAAAACACACAGCCACGCCAACAAAGGAGTGGCTCAAGACAAAGCACGTTAAGGTCCAGGACTTTAAGGTCTCCAGACAATAATCCCATACCTCAATTGCACATTTCTCACACTTGCAAATTTGTACATACAATTGTCTATATTTGTATATGTATATTTCATATGTATATTTAAACTGCACATTTCACATCTGTAAATGTGTACATACAATTATACTGTATATGTCATTCTGTTAGACAGGAGCTTCTGGCACTAAAACAAATTCCTCGCATGTGAAAACATGCCTGGCAATAAAGCTGATTCTGATTCTGAAAAACGATTTCCAACAACAGTTTTACCAAAAGTATTAGTGTGTTTTGTGAAGGGGGCAAATACTTATTTCACTCATTAAAATGCAAATCAATTTATAACTTTTTTGAAATGCTTTTTTTTTTTTTATTAGTTTGTTGTTATACTGATGTGCTGTCCTCTTTCTCATCTCACTTCAGTAATGTTTTGGCTGGTGTTCTCCTCTCCACTGATTTCTGAACTTAATAATATAGACTGTTTAGTGGATATAGAATGATACAGAATGCCATTGCTTTCTGTACCCAGACAAGCGGAATACAGGACACTAAATAAGTGTTGTATAACAATATAACCTGAGTTGTGTAACAGTAATGTTGTCCATATCCATTTAATCATGAACCTGTATGCCCTTACTGACCATAGATTTACCTGGATGTGAAAATATTGACCTATAGCTACACAACTACAGTCTGCAGATGCCATAGGACATTAAAAAAGAATTATGTTCTTGATTTCGCTATAATAAATAGGTGTACCTATTACTTTGTGTGTTTTAGATTCTACTCATGTCGGACTACTTCTACGCATACTTGCGTCGGGAGCATCACCTGAGCCTGGGGCTGTACCTGCAAAGAAAGGATGGCAGTGAGGCCACACTTGTGTTAAAATAACCTCTAAACTAGCAGCTTGATTACCTCTTCTCTTCCTCCATCCTTTTATTAAAAACCTTTTTTTCTTATACACTTGTAAACTTTTCTTTTTCAAACTTACTGTATTTTATTAATCTGTAAAATCCCCCCACCTTTCAGACCATAACGAATACCAAAATTACAATATTACGAGTGACCTGCCATTTTACGTTCAATACGTGTAGGTGACCCAGTGAGCCAGAATACTTTCAATTGTGTAAAACTTGTATTCGTAATGCAAGGTGTTGGGGTCCCTTTAAATCCATCAGTTAAACCATGACATCAGTTAAAGGGCTATTTACTCACACAACTAGTGGAATTTATTGCCACTAGTCATATGTCCCTCACCATAGATGGCATCATTAGGTGTATTTAAACTTACCCAAAGTAAGATTACAACATTCAAAGGCTCATGCTTCGGTATAATATGGGAATGGTGATCATTCAGGTTTAGTTACTAACAAAACACACTAATCTTCCTTTCTCCCAAGGTGTAAGAAAATTAAACAAACTTACATACTTAAGTGAGTAATTCAATGCCACCTCTTTATTGTGTATATATAATTTATATTTGAAGCAATAGCTCATTGCTCCAGGAGCAGATGCTAAGGCTGCCGCAGCATCTCAGGATTTTCCTCAAGATAAATCTACAATGATTATCAGAAAGTGTTGTAATAATTACCATTATGTTTTGGGTTTGTTTGTTTTTTTTTGTAGTTGTTATTTATGTGCTGTTTACCTTGGTATGGGTTGTTTTAATGGAGAGTTTGACTTATGTGGAATACTGTTGGAATGTTTCTAAGCTGAAAATGAGAACATACCATGCAAATAATAAATTGCTATTTGTTTATTTGACTTCTCTTGTATGGCTCTAGTAGGATGGCATTCCTAGTGGCCATGGGTCATGTCCATTATACTTAGTTACAATACTGAATAAAGAACTATGTGGTCAGCCAGGTTTGCTAAAAATTGCATAAATATATTGTTTCCAAGCAAAACACGATTTCATTCTTTATAGTAAACTTAAACAGGTTTCTTAGTTACCAGTTGAATGAGGCACATTGAGCTTGATCATTGCATGTAGTAAAAAAACAGACAAATTACTGTACATTGTGAAATCTAATGATGGTAATAGATTTAAATGGGAATTGTAATGGTAGTGTTGTGGGTTCAACTCTCAGCTTCTGTTCAGGTCTGTGCTTTACACAGGTGTGTGTGGTTTTCAGTGCTTAGTGTTATTTAATTCAGGGCATTAATACAAGGGCAACATATGGTATCAAATCATGTTTCTTGTACAAAAGTGCAAAAAAAAGTGTTAATATTACTTAATTCAGTCACATGGAATCAATGCACACATTTGAATAGTCTGTTCCACAAGCTTTTTTCCCAGTGTATACTATAATTTCGAAAGTATTTATACTTTACAAATATTTAATTTCACTGATACTTAAGTGATCTTAATTAAATTAAAAGGGTAAAGGGAAAAAAATGCTTTTTGCTCTTTACATGTTAATGTGGCTCAGCTATCCATGTGCAAGTGAAAAGATAGACAAACCATCACACTGCTGTGATAAACTAATGTACGAGCCCCAGGTCCTCGGTTCCATATGTTGGAGTTAGCATTGACTCGATTCATGTTAGTGATTTACAAGATTTTTATTCTAATGAACTTATTTCATTATATCAGGCAAAATTTGTAGTTGTCCAGTTGTTTGGAAGTTTAAGATAAATGATAAAACAATGAAAACTTGGTAGGATATTTATGGTATAATCTAGCTAATGACATTCCACATATATTGCAGCTAACTAGCTAATTTGTTGCAACAACTGCAACTATCGATTACTCTCTTAAGGGATCTCTTATATCTAAACATTCGGAAGCGTTGACAGTATTGACTCATCCTGTGTGAATACTTTCATTCTTTTTGACTAGTTTACACTTCCTTCCACTTGTACCTTTCTGTGAACTTTTTTCCAGAGAAGACCAAGAGACTTGGATTTCCTTGTGCAGCAGTCTTTATTGTAGAGACATGATGAACGCGAGTCTTCAAGTCAGAGTGTACATGGGCGCTGCAGTCATCAAGTCTGATTTAAAGTTGTAATGCATTGTATTTATACCTGTTAGGGGCAGTCCCTTCAGATAGAGACAAAACACTCAGGTGACAATTAAAGCATGAAAGGATGCAACAGTCCCCACACCAGATCCTGGAATTTCATCCACCCTGAATCCCACAGTCTTACTTAGACCATTTAATTATCATAGGAATGAGTTCACCTCTTATGCTCAGCATTCCTTCTCTCAGACCTTGAAACAAATAGCCACCTTAAACAAGGGGACAAATGGCACAAAGAGACAGTTGATATCCCAAATTACCTTGCACTTTCTTTTTATATTAATGTGAGACAGGAACCACAAGACTAATGTAAAGTTTGAATTTAACTAGCATTGTCACTTGATTTGGCTTCTACATGACACAAAATTATACTAGAAATAAAAGGAAACAAAACAATGACTTAAAAACAATGACTTAAAATCATTTCCCCACAACCTTCATAAGTGAACATTTTTAATGGATATGCTAAGGACAAGTGGGCAGAAATTTTATAATGATACTAAATATATCATTTAATATATCAATGAGCGAATCATTGGCACAACTCTCCCCACTCTCCAAGATCTGTACTTCTCCAGAGCGAGCAAAAGGGCAAAGACAATCACTCTAGACTACTCACATCCAGCACATTCACTCTTTGTGATGCTACAGAGCACTGAGCACCAGAACGACCAGACATAGGAAGTTTCTTCCCTCAGGCAATCCAACACACAACACTATTCTTACATTATTTACTTAAAACACATCCTTACTTATTTATATTTCAATTTGCACATTTCAATTTGCACATACAATCTATATTATATATGTGTTCGTGTCTTGTCAATGTCATTCTGTTTACACTGTGGAGCTTCTGTACTAAGACAAATTCCTTGTATGTGAAAACATACCTGGCAATAAAGATCTTTCTGATTCTGATTCTGATCCTGAAAGTTCTGCTCAAAACCTGATGTTCATACCAAATCTACATCCATGGTTAGATTCTTACAGCCAGTTCAGGATATCTGGCACAAGGATTGGAATCTAGTGGTCCAAGATGAATCCTCTGCTGGACCTTGCAGGTGAACATGGTGGAAAACTTGTCCCATACTTTTGCAGCTCTATTAAAATGCTTGTAAAAGCACATGCAAATTTGACCATGAAAGTCCACAAAGGGCACTAAGTGTAATTTATCTATAAATACTGAATTGCAAACTGTACATTCAGTATGGCTGAAATATTAGCCTGTGTAGATCAGTGGGAAACAATGTGTCCGCTTCTTTTTGCCCTCCTCAGACATCAATCTTGTGGGATTTTTTTCCCAATATAAGTTGCCAAAGATTTGCAGAGTAGCTCATTGTTCATATTTATTGCAGCAGGTAAAAGAAGATCCTCTGCAGGTTTGTGGGTTCTTTTGCATTTTGCAATGTAATCAATGAGTTAGGTCATATTTTCATTTAATTTAATTATTGATTTGATATTGTTTTTTTTTGTTTTTTCAGTCTCTGAGGAAACAACCTTTCACTCCAATCCACGTGAACACCAATTCAAAGAAGAATCAATGCCAAAATTGAAAGAATTTTGTTGTAAGAATTATAACAACGGCGATGGGGATCCTTATTTATTTACTTACTTGAAAAACACTGTGTCTAATTCATATGGCCAGTGATATGGTATCACTTTTTTTAGTGAATCATGGATACATTGGTTGTAATCAAAAAACGAGACAGGAATTGAAATGGGATTCCAATGAGAGTCCATTCATCCATCCATCCAATCCATCTTCACTGCTGCTTATCCCATACAGGATAAGCAAATTTGTGATATATTAGAATTTGATCACAAAACCCAATGTTCCTGTCAGCTATTGTCATGGTTGAGACCATTTCCTGGTCAAGGCCACTTTGGTGTCTCCAAAAAGACAACTGATCTTAGGAGTAAACTTATACATTCATTCATTCATTCATTCATTTCCTACCGCTTATCCGAACTTCTCAGGTCACGGGGAGCCTGTGCCTATCTCAGGCATCATCGGGCATCAAGGCAGGATACTCCCTGGATGGAGTGCCAACCCATCACAGGGCACACACACACTCTCATTAAACTAATACATTATAATTCTTAAATAAGTACTATATACACCAAAACATACGATACTTTGTTAAATATAATATTACATGTCAAAATTCAGTAAATATCTGCTCCATAGCAAACACAGAAATACTAAACATAAGAAAACTGTGTATAGTCTTTTGAAAGTTGTATTGTTATGTGATTATGATAGCTAGTAAAGCAAGTCTGCTAAGGTGCTTTCACATAATTGTCCATACAAAAAATATTATTCATCCAAATCGTGCTACATACAGTTTTAATAATAAAATAAAAACAGATATTGTATATGTTATACTTTATAGTAGATCCCTTATAATGGCACATCACAGACCATTCTCTGAATGCCAGACATTGAAACGGCCTTGAGACACACAGAGACACGTGGTGGATCTTCCAAAGTATGGCAGTTTGTTTCTGTTTGCAGAATTTATATGTACATCAACATTGTGAATGTCAGCTGGAGTTGTGCTTGTAAGACCTGAAATAGTCATTTCATTTGAAGACAGCCAATCGTACATGGATTATCTGTCTGTTGTGGTTTTCTCATCTTACATGACACTTCACATGCATTTAAACGTTGGTTCTGCATTTTGGCCATTCTGCTTGTGCTGGATGTTATTTTTCAAAGTGCCAATGTCTAGAAAATGGTAAAAGATGACAAACTACCACTTTTTGGTCTGCAATGTGCACGGTAATAACAGAGACTCCTCCATTGTAGCTGTACATTTGTGGAAAAAAATTAATTTATCAAAATTTATATAGCAAAACAAAAATACATGGTGGCCCATTTTCTTATGCAACACTACTGAAAACTTTCATATTTTCAAACGACGGTTGAAGACCTACTTATTCATGAAACATTTCAACTAGCACTTTCTTCCCTGTTTGTTGTATGTGTCTACTAAATAAAAAACTTTAAACGGTGTTTTAAACTCACGGTATCTTAAGTATGTAACCTAGTGAACCAGAGTTAATGCATCCAATGCAACCTCTGCATAAAGGTGTCTGCCAAATGCTGTAAATGTAAGTAATTGTAATGCCTTTTCTGATCCATTGAAGGGATTAGTGTTGGGTCCATTGTGCGATGACTCAGTAGTTCCTCAGGAGCTCTCGGTTGCACTATTACAAGCTGTTGTAGAAAGGACATTATTTACATTTACATTATTTACTGTAGAGTGTCACCCAAATGACGACGAGGTTCCCTTCTGAGTCTGGTTCCTCTCAAAGGTTTCTTCCTCATATCATCTCAGGGAGTTTTTCCTTGCCGCCATCACCTCAGGCTTGCTCGTTAGGGATAGATTTTAGAGATATATACAGTAGTATTTTATATGGATATTTTTAAATAAATTTTTAACTTTAAATGTATGTATTACTTTCTTTTTTCTCTCTGTTTCTATACTTCTGTAAAGCGGCTTTGACACAATGTGAATTGTTAGAAGAGCTATACAAATAAATCAAGTTGAAATATTATTATTATTATTATTATTATTAGTAGTAGTAGTAGTAGTAGTAGTAGTAGTAGTATTATACAGTAACAGTATTATAATAATATTTATGCTTTTACCAAATAGAAGATGCTTAATTTTTTTTGTTATTCCTTTATTGATAAGTCATATGTTTTACTTTGAGTAAATAATTAGAGCAAAAAGTCGTGTCTACAACTGGGGGAAAAAAATCAACTGGGCAGGGGGTTTAAACAATGTTTCTACTGATTGGTCAAAACTAGACGTTAACCATTTTAAGCCAATCAGCGTCGATTGATTTTTTTTTTTTTGGCGCCCGTAGAAAGAACACAACCTGTGATTCGGTAGCACTTTAAGATCCGCACCAATCACAGCTCATAGCCTCATTACATGACGCAGGCCATTGGTCCGGACTGAGTATATGGCGAAAAAAAAAAGAGAAAGAAAAAAAGTCTTTTTAGATACCAGGTGATTTGTGTCAAACTGAACGAGAACGACGTCGAATGTTTCTACGTGATTTAAGTACGTTATATAGATATAGTGGGATATTTGAACTCTTCATTTCCAGCATTCAGCGGTGTGGCCGGTAAGTGTTCTGTCTAATAGCAGCGTTAGCTTAGCAGCACGTCCTCAGTCTGGGGACTAAAAAAAAGATGAATTTAGCTCCAGCACATAGAGTTATTAGTGTAAATGTGATAGCGGTGATAATGAAGTCAGACACTGACATGCACTAAGTAGCTGCTGCGTACAAAACGAGTATCTGACGCATACAGGCGTGAAGTTCAGTCTGTTGTACCGGTGTAAAGCAGCATGACGCACGTGCACAAAGCTGCCTCGTGATGTCACTTCTCTAGCGTTAGCGCTGACGTTTTAAAAGTGGATCAAAAATGTCCAAATTCATTTCAAAATTAATTTTTTATGTTTATTCGGTGTTTATTCATCACAAATCAATCCAAAATGTTATGCAAATTTCTTTTACGTTATGCTATTTTTTATTTTTTTTTACGTTATGCTAATTTTACTACGCAGCTTTAAGCTTAGCGCGTAGGGTTTTCTTTGTCAAAATAAACGAACGGACGACGAATTTTGAGTCGGCGAGGAAATAACCTTCAATATTGGTGAAAATATGTCTAATACAGTCTATAACCGGCGTTTCTGATTCTTTTCTGAGGAAAGTAGCTCGAGTTTTGCACTTTATGTAACGAGGAGTCTCTGTGACGTCATCGTGATTTGAATGTGCATTCACGCTGGTTTTATTTTTTATCTTTATTTTTTGTCACACTTTACTGTTTCAGATCATCAAAAAATGTTTTTATTAGTAAAAGGTAACACAAGTAAACACATGCAGTTTTTAAATGAAGGTTTTTATTATTAAGGGAAAACAAAATCCAAACCCTGTGTGAAAGTGTTTGCCCCCCTGTTAAAACATAACTGTGGTTTATCACACCTGAGTTTAATTTCTCTAGCCACACCCAGGCCTGATTACTGCCACTACACCTGTTCACAATCAACAAATCACTTAAATAAGACCTGACTGACAAAGTGAAGTAGACCAAAAGATCCACAAAAGCTACACATCATGCCGAAGCAATTCAGGAACAAATGAGAGAGAAAGTAATTGAGCTCTATCGGTCTGGGAAAAGCCATTTCTAAAGCTTTGGGACTCCAGAGTCCCGCCACAATGAGAGCCATTATTCACAAATGGTGGAAACATGGAACAGTGGTGAACCTTCCCAGGAGTGGCCGACCGACCAAGATTACCCCAAGAGCACAGCGACGACTTATCCAAGATGTCACAAAAGACCCCAAAACAACATCCAAAGAACTGCAGAGCAAAAACATAAAGGCTCATCTCAGATTTGCTAGGAAACATGGTGATGATCCCCGAGACTTTTGGAAAAATACTCTGTGGACTGACGAGCAAAAGTTGAACATTTTGGAATGTGGGTGTCCCGTTACATCTGGTGTAAACATTTTTTCACACCACTGTATTTAGAATTAATTTCATCAAAATTATTGTACTTTTAAGAAGAAAGATTTTTCCCTTAGAGTAAAGAATTCTTCACCATAAAGAGAAGGGCTTAACTGGCCACCTAGATTTATTTGCATGACGTTGAGGAAAATGCTGTTTGAAAAATCGAAGGGTGAATGATCACGAGAGAGGAAGTGCTCCACAAAAATGTCCAAACTGTTATTCTTTCCTGCATCTGAATGGGAAGAGGCATAGAAATCATTTATGTAAATGGCTTGCTAATGAATCAGAAATCTGAATTTATTAAAGTTAGTTAAGAACTTAAAATTTAAAACCACTTTTAGTAAAAGGTTAAGTGTGGCTTCACCATCAAATACCAACATTTGTAGTCTTGTATTCAGTATCAAGGCACAGGCTCACCGTGACCCGAGAAGTTCGGATAAGCGGTAGAAAATAAATGAGTGAATGAATGAACGAATGAATTCAGTATCACTTGTTTACAAACTGCTGCAGTGGACAGAAGATTGTCATATCAATTACAAAAGTGCAATTCACTCACTGGTCTTGTACACAAGTGTACAAATTGCTTCTGCAATCTGGAACTTCACATGAACAGACCTAATAAAATAAAAACACACCCCTCGTCCCAGGAGTAATGTGTATTGCTCTGCATTCTTCTTCCCATTACCCAGGGACTCGACTTTTCCCAAATGCTTGAAGGGGAAAACATTCTAGTTATATCATTACGACAGTACTGTTAAGCGGTAGATGGATGGATGGATGGATGGATGGACAGTACTGTTAAAGTTAGTTCACTGGGGCTTATTAATGGACCTGGGGATTGTGCAAGCAAATAGATCTTTGTTAGGGGGTTTAATAAGGTGCTTGCTGTGTGTGAGCGTTGTGTAAGTGCTGTGTGAGGGTTGTGTACAGTAAGTGCTGTGTGAGGGTTGTGTAAGTGCTGTGTGAGGGTTGTGTAAGTGCTGTGTGAGGGTTGTGTAAGTGCTGTGTGAGGGTTGTGTAAGTGCTGTGTGAGGGTTGTGTAAGTGCTGTGTGAGGGTTGTGTACCGTAAGTGCTGTGTGAGCGTTGTGTAAGTGCTGTGTGAGGGTTGTATAAGTGCTGTGAGCGTTGTGTAAGTGCTGTGTGAGGGTTGTGAACAGTAAGTGCTGTGTGAGGGTTGTGTAAGTGCTGTGTGAGGGTTGTGTACCGTAAGTGCTGTGTGAGGGTTGTATAAGTGCTGTGAGCGTTGTGTAAGTGCTGTGTGAGGGTTGTGTACCGTAAGTGCTGTGTGAGGGTTGTGTACCGTAAGTGCTGTGTGAGGGTTGTGTACCGTAAGTGCTGTGTGAGGGTTGTGTACCGTAAGTGCTGTGTGAGGGTTGTGTACCGTAAGTGCTGTGTGAGGGTTGTGTACCGTAAGTGCTGTGTGAGGGTTGTGTACCGTAAGTGCTGTGTGAGGGTTGTGTACAGTAAGTGCTGTGTGAGGGTTGTGTACCGTAAGTGCTGTGTGAGGGTTGTGTACCGTAAGTGCTGTGTGAGCGTTGTGTAAGTGCTGTGTGAGGGTTGTATAAGTGCTGTGAGCGTTGTGTAAGTGCTGTGTGAGGGTTGTGTACAGTAAGTGCTGTGTGAGGGTTGTGTAAGTGCTGTGTGAGGGTTGTGTACCGTAAGTGCTGTGTGAGGGTTGTGTACCGTAAGTGCTGTGTGAGGGTTGTGTAAGTGCTGTGTGAGGGTTGTGTACCGTAAGTGCTGTGTGAGGGTTGTGTACCGTAAGTGCTGTGTGAGGGTTGTGTACCGTAAGTGCTGTGTGAGGGTTGTGTAAGTGCTGTGTGAGCGTTGTGTACCGTAAGTGCTGTGTGAGAGTTGTATAAGTGCTGTGAGCGTTGTGTAAGTGCTGTGTGAGGGTTGTGTACCATAAGTGCTGTGTGAGGGTTGTGTACCGTAAGTGCTGTGTGAGGGTTGTGTACCGTAAGTGCTGTGTGAGGGTTGTGTACCGTAAGTGCTGTGTGAGGGTTGTGTACCGTAAGTGCTGTGTGAGGGTTGTGTACCGTAAGTGCTGTGTGAGGGTTGTGTACAGTAAGTGCTGTGTGAGGGTTGTGTACCGTAAGTGCTGTGTGAGGGTTGTGTAAGTGCTGTGTGAGGGTTGTATAAGTGCTGTGAGCGTTGTGTAAGTGCTGTGTGAGGGTTGTGTACAGTAAGTGCTGTGTGAGGGTTGTGTAAGTGCTGTGTGAGGGTTGTGTACCGTAAGTGCTGTGTGAGGGTTGTGTACCGTAAGTGCTGTGTGAGGGTTGTGTAAGTGCTGTGTGAGGGTTGTGTACCGTAAGTGCTGTGTGAGGGTTGTGTACCGTAAGTGCTGTGTGAGGGTTGTGTAAGTGCTGTGTGAGCGTTGTGTACCGTAAGTGCTGTGTGAGAGTTGTATAAGTGCTGTGAGCGTTGTGTAAGTGCTGTGTGAGGGTTGTGTACAGTAAGTGCTGTGTGAGGGTTGTGTAAGTGCTGTGTGAGGGTTGTGTACCGTAAGTGCTGTGTGAGGGTTGTGTAAGTGCTGTGTGAGGGTTGTGTACAGTAAGTGCTGTGTGAGGGTTGTGTACAGTAAGTGCTGTGTGAGGGTTGTGTACAGTAAGTGCTGTGTGAGGGTTGTGTACCGTAAGTGCTGTGTGAGGGTTGTGTACAGTAAGTGCTGTGTGAGGGTTGTGTACAGTAAGTGCTGTGTGAGCGTTGTGTAAGTGCTGTGTGTCGTGCTGTCCCTTTAAATTTTTCTGCATAGTCACGCTTACTGTATAGTGTTATGCAACACACCCCTTATAGTAGGAGCATTTAGACACGAGTAGAGGCGCTCTGTTTCTTCACCTCAGCTAAGCTGGACTTGCTTCTCGATTTTTCTTTGCGCTGTTTTTTTTTTTTGCGTGCAATCACACACTGATTTCACACCTCGTCATATCAGTGACTTCTGTCTGACCACTGCAGCAACTGAAGCTGAAGTAAGTCTTGTCAATGGCATAAAAAGTAAAAATTTAATAAAAAAAAATAAAAATCAATTCTGTATGTGAGAAACTTTGCATTTTTCTTTCTGACACAGCTGAATGCTCCAGTCATGGATCTGCATAATAAAGACTCGGGCGATATCCTACCTGTGGTCATTATTGGTAAGTGTGTCATTGCTTACTTGTGAAAACCTTTTGATTTGGATGTTTGCTGGAATAACAGAATTGTAACTTTATGATTCAGAGGAATGAAGAGGATTTTTTAATGAATTGTTATTTTAAAATGTATTTTTATTTTTAAGTTCTGCTTTTTAAATGTGAAGCAAGAATAAAGACTTTTTTTTTTCCTTCTAAATCTAAAATAGTTTGTCTTTTGAACAGGAAATGGACCTTCCGGAATTTGCCTTTCATACTTACTATCAGGATATACACCCTATTTCTCCCGTGAGGCCTTCCACCCCAATCCAATCCTGCACCAAAAACTAGTAGAGAACTCGAATTTGTCATTGTTTGAACAGGTAATACAAACCTACATATTGTCATTTTTTCTTTCTTTTTTGGTTTCCTTTTGAACACCTAATCATAGTTATTTAATTGTATGATTTGTATGTGCGCATACAAACATTTATTGGATGTTCTTTATCGTTAAGAAATGTTTGGTGGTTGTTCCTCTCGGTACTAAGTAGAGATCTATGTCCTGTTTGCTTGACGTAAGGTTGCGATCCTCGCCCTTACAAGATAAAAGAACCATATTTCAACGCTCTGCTCCAAAATGATTGGTGTGCTTATTAAAGGTGGGGTTATAGGTTAACGGTCATGGGAGCTCTTTGTGGTTAATTAGTTTAGGATTAGGGGATGCTAACTTTTCTTTCAGGTAAATCTATTCATAAAACCCTCATGGATATTTGCAGTTAATATGCCAATTTCAGTACATTTTTGCATGCTTTTAATAGTCACCCCAGGGGGAAAACTAAAAAAAATTAAAGCTCAAACTGCTTGAGGAAATCAACTTTTTATGCCTTTGTTTGTCTCCGAATGTTCAAACATGTTCTTAGGACCTGGAGTACATGTGTGAAGGCTTGGAAGGGAGATCTTCAAATCCTTTGGCTGTACTCTTTGATTCATTGCTCTTACCAGACGGTGACTATGGCTTGGACTGTGCCTCACCATTGCTATGGCAGTATGAGCCAGAAAGAGCCATGACCCACCTCGTGCTTGGAAAAGGACCACCTGGAGGGGCATGGCATGTAAGTGTTCACAGAAACAGCTGTCACTGAGTGGAGTGAAGATTAACTTTGCATTGTCTGTTCAGCCCTAGGCCTATTTTGAGCCTCGTGCTTGAAAACGACATGCTTAATTTAAAATGGAAAAAAACTGGTAGTACTGGAAGAATTCTGGTATTTAGAATATATATATAATATATATATATTACCAGGGCAGAGTAAGAGAAGGTAAAGAGCAACACCGCTGCCTTTTTTTTTTTTTTTTGGGTCAGAGTGCTCATCCTTATACCATTTGGATTCTAGTATACTATCTGGTATTTCTGCTTCTTTTACAGGCCATGGAGGGATCCATGTTAACACTTAGCCTTGCCAATTGGATGGAGCTTCCTGGCATCAACCTGAAGGAATGGATGAGGGAGAAACGCAGGTATGAAAGTCATTTAAGGATCTGTACAAATATGCTTTGTAAGACATCACATTTTTAAAAATAGGAAGTGCTATGGATCAGTACTTGCTTTCAGAAGTAGGAAATCAAACTTCCGTTCCTTTGTGCTGCGAAGTAGGGGACAAATATGGATGATCTATAATTTTCCTCTCAAAACAGCAAAATGTATAGTCACTGTTTTAGATTTAAAAAATACTCGGATGTCTATGTTGAATTCTTCTCTATGTGTACTGGTTAGGGCACATTGCAATTTTTCCTTTCACCTGACGGTGGCAGCAAACATTAACACAGCTAAAATTCCAGAGCATTTTATTTTTTCCCTATTAAATTAATTTGCAAAATGATATTTAGCCATGCCTACAGATAAAAAGCACAACGCTAACTGTGAAAGAGGGCATTTTTAAAACAGCATAAAATCAAAAAGGAAAGTTTGGTCTACTTTTTATGAACTCTCAGTCTTCCACTGACCAATTTAGGATTGATATGTCCTATAACAATTGGCTCCTGAAATGGA
Source organism: Tachysurus fulvidraco (assembly GCF_022655615.1). Classification (NCBI taxonomy): domain Eukaryota; kingdom Metazoa; phylum Chordata; class Actinopteri; order Siluriformes; family Bagridae; genus Tachysurus; species Tachysurus fulvidraco. The sequence continues at coordinate 25,110,011 of NC_062522.1, forward strand.
CCAAATGTTCCAGTTTGGATCAGCTGCACATTCATGCAGTTGTCTAGTCAACCAATCAAGTAGCAGTAGCAGCACAATGCAAAATCACACAGATACAAGTCAACAGCCTCATCTTATGTTCACTTAATTATTAGAATAAAAATAAGGTGTGATAATGTAAGTGCAGTGTTCGTAAGAGACCAACAGTTTGTGAAATAGCCTTTCTGGTACCTTGATCACAGTATTGAGAGTTCAGTCTAGGTGGCCAGACTGATTTGATCTGACAACACTGTGTACAATGTTGGTGAGCAGAAAAGCATCTGAGAATATTCTGAGCACCTGAGAACTTTGAGGTGGATGGGCTACAAAAGCAGTAGACCACGTTGGGTTCCACTTCTGTCAGCCAAGAACAGAAAGCGGAGGTAGCAGTTGGAACAGGCTTACCAAAGTGTTTAAGATTTCAAAAACCTAGCCTTGTCTAATAAATCTCTTCTTCTAAACCACACAGATGGTAGGGTCAGAGTTATAAGTAGAGGAGGAGATTTATTTTGGTGTAGAAATTACAAGTTAGGACCTTTTAGTTGAATCCAACTTTTAACCAAGGAGTAAATCGGAAGCAGTTCTATTGTCATAACTTGATTAATTAGAAGCTTCTTCCATGATGAGCATAAATAGAAGTGCACATTAAATAGTACAAGCACAATTTTAAAAAAAAGTAAAAGTAAATGGGTCTTAAAATTAGAGAGAAGCCAAGTGTTTGTTTATTTATTTAATTTTTTAAAACTAAATAATCTATTATTAATGAAAAGGCTAGTTTTGATATGCTGAGAATAAATGTTTAATTATTACCTTTTGTATTTTGTGTGTGGCTTTGTTAGGAATGTTCGCAATGACCGTGCCACACCAGCGGATATTGCCTCCTACTACCAGCACTATGTGAATAAGATGGGCCTTAGTAAAAACTTCGCCCATAATACCACAGTGACCTCAGTGCAGCGAGTCTCTCTTCGCACAGGTGTCTCCGGTTGGCACATCCAGGGAACACAGAAGAACAATAATGGAGATGAGACGCCCTTCTTGGTCCAGGCAGAGAATGTAGTGCTGGCTACAGGTACCAGTGATTCCCCAGCTCACCTGGGAGTCGAAGGAGAATCGCTACCCTTTGTGTGCCACAGCTTTCAGGAGTTTGAGGCAGTCATCTCAAGTGAACGTCTGTGCAGGACATCAGAGCCTGTCCTGGTGGTTGGAGCAGGGCTAACTGCAGCTGACGCAGTTCTTTGCACCCACCACCTTAACGTGCCTGTGTATCACACATTTCGCAGGGGTGTCTTAGACCCAGCACTCATTTTCAACCAGCTGCCCCGTCTTCTCTACCCTGAGTACCACAAAGTTCACCAGATGATGAGCCAGCAGCAGCACCAGCTAAGCCATTCAGTCCACACTTTTCTCTCCCAGCATGTGGCATCACCAGACAATGAACACACTAACTCATCCTGCTCCTACCCTGGATATCTGAGCTTCCCAAAACACCGTGTTGTGTCTTTTAAACCCAACGGCAAGTGTGTCCTGGAGGCAGAGGATGGGCAACAGGTTGTGCTTCAGGTTTCACTGGCACTGGTTTTGATTGGCTCACAACCTAATCTGTCGTTTTTGCCTGAGGACGGACGGAAACTGGGGATGGAGCCAGGACAACCAATCAGCTGTCGGCGCAACCCAGTTAAGGTGGACCCCTTTACCTATGAATGTGTGCAGGAAGTAGGGATGTATGCCCTGGGTCCTTTAGTGGGTGAGAACTTTGTACGCTTTCTCAAGGGTGGTGGACTTGGCACGGCATGCCATCTGATGCAAAAAAAAAGGGGACAGAGGAGTGAAAGTCAGTGACCATTCAATCACAGCTTGGATGTAGGGGAGAGAAAAGAACAAAAAAGAGAAAGGGATAGCTTGAAGATTCTATACTGTACCCACCCACTTCCACACAGTCCAATGGTTATTTCAGTCTTTACTGATTCCCTTCTTTTTTATGAGCAGGTAAACTCCATTGAGGGAGCCTTTATTATTGAATGATTGGTCACACTTACCAGTCTTTCAGTGAAGGTGAATGTAAGTCAAACCCTGATAACTTTTCACCAGATTTACAAAAGTTTAAAAGGCTAAGCTCACAGTGTTAAAATAACGAGAAAACACTTGAATGGCTCAAAATAACTCTTTCAGTAATGTCTTTTTGAATAAGTCAGCATAACAGCACCTGAAAATTAAACTTCAAATTCAGTTTCTGGAATTTTGTTCCATGAAATCAGAAAAATGTAGCCAGTTGATCGTGCGAACCTAGCACTACAAATTCTGGGAAACTGCAATATTTACATTTTTTAAAATAAATTAAATCATCTTGTTTACCAAGAAATCCTTTACACAGTATTGTGCCCTCCCAAATTCAGCACTGGGGGAAAACAGGAAGGCAAAGGAAGCCTGATTCGAATACTGTACACCACATTCACAGCTTGAGACATTGCAGCTTGAGTGCATTAAAAGACGATGCCATGTAAAACAAAACAGATGTGTACTGATCCTTTCATATAGCAGCATTTCTTATTTAATGACTAGTCATATTTGTGTAAATTCAAGGGTGTTTATTGGCTCTTTTTGTTCTAAAAAAAATTAATTCTTAGACAAACTTTTCTGTCATTCAAAGCCATTTTCTGGCTCAACCGTGTGGCCTTCACTTCTTATCGTTCCTGTACACAATTAAAAACTTTCCCTATATAGGTTCCCTACCACCACAACATCCTGATCTGGTCTGATTAAATAGCTGAGGATGATCTTAAACTTATCTATTTTTTTTCTTCAACCAAATCCACACACTCTGCAACATCAGCAGTCTCTCACCGCAAGACAATGAGACCTCAGAATGCTACTTTTCGTGACTCTACATACATCAACAGCTTGAGCTGCTGGTCTCAAAGGAATCAGGGATTTTATTTATTGTCTTTTAACAAATCTGCTAACAGTGATGTGTGAGATTGTGTAATATCCTATGTAATATGTTTGTAATTATGCCGAGTTTTTTTCCAATGAAAATGTTAAGAATGTGTGTAAGGAGAAGATTCTTCATGCAGAAAATTGAAATTTGCAAAGCAAATTCGTTTTTGTATCAGTCTTGGTACTTTTTCAGTTATTGCTTAAATATATCAAATGTATTGTGTGTGTGTGTATGTATGTATGTATGTATGTATATATGTGTATATATAGAGAGAGAGAGTCTAGTCTCTGAAATCATGCACCCTCTATAATTGTTTACCTAGGATGTAATTACATTTGTCTACCATGATTATTACTATATAGTTTGCTAATGAATTCATTAATGACAAGTAAGATATCCTGTAAATAACTGATATTTACATTTGGCTAAAAGTTGTCCTGCTGTTTAGCCAGTTTAATTGTTTGCTATTGCAACCAATGCTAATCTAACAAGATCATAGCAAAGAAAACAGGCTGATGTAGTTCATTATAGCCAGGTAATATTAGCAAATTAGTTAGAATGTCTTATGAATGGGGAGACAATCTTGAGTTGCCCCAGCAAATCGAGAAACATTATTTTAGATAAACCCACGGGGCTTAACACTGCACTGAGAAATGGTTTATACATCTTCAGATGCAAGTTAGTAGCTGAAGCAGGTCACAGAAGTTGACCAATTGGCACAAGTGTATTTTCTATGGAAATTATTTTAGTCAATTAGCAGTCAGCTACTATTATTAGTATTACTAATGGTATACTGGTAACATTAAGCAGTCAGTGGCTGGATGAGACAAGGAGACTTTAAGATACATTAAAGTACTTTTTTGCTTTTTTACAATAAACTTTATACTCTAATAATTACTTTAGAGAATTTCCCCTTTGAGAGATTACATCGAGTAGGCTTTATGTTTAGAAAAACTGCATTTGAACCAATTCTGCTAATTTGCTATTAGACATTCTTTAGGATTTTTTATTTTTTTTTGGAATTGGTTGAGAAAAGAATCTAACCTTTCCAGGTTTAAGACCAACAAGATAAGATACTACTTATTACTTGAAACACCGTTAAATAGGTATTTTACTAATAACACATACATGAACCTTTAAATGAATAGTTGCATTAATAAAAAAAATTTCACCCTTTTTGGTTTGACAGTTTAAAAGTTTTTTGTAAAAATTCTAATTGTAAAAAGAATGTCTTGTGTATTTTGTGTTCCGGTCTCTAAATGTGTTATGCTCTTTGTTAAAAGAAACCATGAAGGGCTCTTTCAGTGTACAGTGCATGTCAGATGCATATTGTGATACACTCTAAATAATGTTAGATATATTGGAACCCGGTGACAACTGCAGATTGCTGATTAAAAACCTGTTAAAAGAGAACTATTTAGGCAGAAATAATGCCTGGGGAGATAATATATATTCAGTCAGCCTAACTGTCTATTCTGTCTTTTATGTTCATTGGTTATTAAAAAATAAATAAGAAAATAATGCATTTTGTATTACATTCATTAGTCACAGATTTTGAGGTTAAATGTACACCAATCAGCAAACATTCACTGTTTTGTGGGATCGTAAAGGATGGGCTAGCTTAAAAGAACTCAAATAGCACAAGTTATGTAACTTTTTGGAAAAATGTAAATGTTTAATGCTGGATAGACGGGGGTCAGAGCATCAGTGTCGCACAAGGTGGCCAGCTGCATGTGTTTGCTTATGTGTGGCAGAGATGGCACCAGGAGGTTAAGAGGCAGTGTGATGCTATAGGCAATGTTCTGCTGAGAAAACTCGGGTCCTGGTAATCGTATGTTAATCTGACACGTAAAATAACGTGCCACCTACCCAAACATTGTTCACTAATGGCAGAAGCCTCTTTCAGCAGGACAATACACCCTGCCACAATGCAAAAACTTTTCAGGTATGATTTGAGGAACATGACAAACTGTTCAAAGTATTGATTTGGCCTCCAAATTCCCTAGACATCATTCCAACTGAGCATCTGTCAGATGAGCTGGACAAACAAGTCCAATATGTTAAGGACCAAACTTACAAATGGACCACTGATCTTGTGGAGTCCTTGCCTCAATGAGTCAAACCAGTTTTGGCGGCACAACCAGGACTTACACAGTATTAGGCAGGTGGCTTTAATGTTCTGTTATTTCAGTGTCCTGTTGATGTTCAACCAGTACTCAAAACTCCTATGTAAAAGTCAATCATTCCTATAATTCCTATGCCAAGAGGCTGATCTGCCATTTTCATTAAGTGACGTGACATACGGATAAGTATGGTGACCCATACTCAGAATTCGTTCTCTGCTTTTGACCCATCCAAAGTGCACACACACAGCAGTGAACACACAAACACTTGAACACACACTCAGAGCAGTGGGCAGCCATTTATGCTGTGGCACCCGGGGAGCAGTTATAAGGAATATTTTAAGACTAAACATTTGGTCTCTTTCTATTTAAATTGTTAAAATGGAAATCTCCTGGTGCCTAAAGGTTAGTAGGTCAGAAATGGTCATTTAAAAAGCTTTTGAATTTTCTGTCACTGCTAAGTCCGTCAGTTTGAATAGTTCTGCTCCAGAAAATGCTTGCAATTCCAGATATTAATGTCCTGTAAAAGCAGTTTCTGTACTGAACACATGTAGGTTTTTAAAACTATGTTGAACTACAGTGTAAGTTACGTCATGCAAATAGAAATGAACAATCATTTATTTTTCATTTCTCTTTATTAAGCAAAAAAAACAACAACTGTGACTTCATATAGTATAAACAAGACCATGGGCATTACAATGATCTAAATATCTAAATATATTAAGGACATTTGCAGGAAAATGTCAAATTGTACTAGGAGCTCCATTTACTTGGGCTAGTCTTAATTTTCTCCATGCTCTTTCTTAATGTCTTCTCTAGCTACTAGAGTCCGCTAACTTCTCCGTTTGGGGTCGCCACAGCAGATCATCAGATCCAACCCTTCCATTTTATCATGGCTGTGGCTGGCCAAAAATACAGTAACTGCAACAATATGGCAGAGATTTTCTCTTTTCTCCCTTATCTCACATAAATTAGCAGCTTATAACTGCTCAATATCCCCACGAATTTGACTTGATTTTAACCTTTTCCAAAGTGGAAAACTGTTTACTCCCTCCCTCTGAAAGCATCAAAAACATAGCCTCTTCAAGCTAAAGTATCCTGTTATGGTATCCAGTAAAGTAAGCAGTTCTGCCTGAACTGCTGTTTTCCATACAGTTCACAGGTGAAAGCGAAGCCACTCAAAGCTGTCAAGCCAGGAGTTCTACACAGCCCTCTTATGGAGTCCCAGCAAGAGCAAACCAGCCGTTGGAGTTCCTAAATATCCACTTTGTTCACTGCTCCAATTGCTGTTACGAATCCTCCACTCCGCCACACATCTCTCTCTCTCCTCTTCATTTGACTAACATGTTCATCCTAAGACAAACTAATGTTGAGTGGCGAAAGGAACAGAATGTAAAAAGAGTGAAAACAACATGTCTGAAGTACGATCTTGTAACGTTTTGATATCCTTTCAGGATTAAGCTTGCACCATGTCAGCTGTGGACATCACAATGGAAGAAATTGTTTCCCTCACTACCTACAGTATAACTCTTTGCAAATCAACAGGCAATTGGACCTTCATCATTATATAATATTGGCATCTCTACCTTCTCCAATCTCATTAATAAATGAGCTGATTCTGAACACCAAATCAAGAGCTATTATTTAGCAACTTTCACTGAGGTCCTAGAGAGATTGCAATTTAAAGGCTGTGAAAAACCTTTCCTTCATGTGAGAAAACAAGCTCCATTTTGCTGATGATCTGTTTCAACCTGGAAAAGGCATTAAGTGAAGGATCATCTGCATGTTACATGGCACACATTTTTATCCGAGGACAGGAAATGACAAAGTATGTATGTAAGATGTGGAAATATAACTGGCCCATATGTCATGTAACATATTTATTTATGATAAGACAGTGTTATAATTTAAAGCAGTGTTGTAATGTAACGGAGTACATGTATAAATAATTATAATATATAATAATTCCCCAGGCAATCACCCTGATCAACATCTCACCATAATTATATTCACTGCTTCTTATCATAAGTACTGCATTATCAGGACTGTCAGTCATCAAATCATCTGTATATTACACACACTACTGCTGCTGTATATTGCACAAAAAGCATAATATTGCACAATATTGTTATTTGCACTCATACACTTTATGTACATTACTGATCGTTCATATTCCATATTCAGATATTTTATTCATTCTATATCCTCATTTTATACTCATTCTGTCTACATTGTATCTCATCATCTGCATTGTTTTCTTGTATAGCATTGTGTTATTTATGTCTGTACCTTTGAGAGTCACAAACTACTGGAACCAAATTCCTTGTGTGTGTCAACACACTTGGCCAAATAAATCTGATTCTGATTCTTATTCTGATTCTGAAATACTTCGTTACTGTACTTAAGTAGAAATTTCACGTATCTGTCTGTACTTTACTTCGCTATTTAAATTTATGTCAACTTTCACTTTTACTCCACTACATTTCTTAGATAAAATGTATACTTTTACTATGTTATATTTCCACTAAGCATCTTCGTTACTCGTTACTACAAAATAAAATCAGAAGAAATGTGTGTGACTGCAATAAGGGAGGTTTGGCGAATCACTGCTTATTGTTGCCAAAAGTAGGCGGAAGCACAACTGAAACCGCCATGGAAGCACCTGCTGGAGGACCTCCCGTTATCGTAGACCAGGGGTGGCCAACCGGTCAGAGAACAAGAGCCACATTTTGAGATGCCATGCCATTTTGAGAGCGAACTTGACACAAATTATTTACTCAAATGATCTTGCTCCTACTGGAAAACTGACGAAAATACCGTATTGAACTCATGCGAAGCCAACACGCACAATAAAAAGACACAAATACAAACTTCGATATGAACGTAAGAGCCGAATAAAACCGGGCAAAGAGCCGCATGCGGCTCAGGAGCCGCGGGTTGGCATCCTCTGTCGTAGACGACCACCCCGACCGGACTATGCCTAGCGAAAATCACTAAAATTTTACTTTCTACTTTTACTTCAAATACTTTAGTACATTAAATATCAGAAAATCACTTTTGATACTTAAGTACATTATATATCAGATACTTTAAGACTTTTACTTGAGTAATATTCTAAAAGGTAACTTTCACTTCTACCCAGGTCTTTTTCTAGTACGATACTTGTACTTTTACTCAAGTATTGCTTTCTAGTACTTTATACAACACTGCTTTAAAGGCTGTGGCCAACAACCTAAATACTGTAGACTGAAAAGTAGGTTGAGCTTCCATACTGTTTTGAGAGACAGCTCTAAAGTTCCTCTACCAATCATTAATTTAGGAGAGTTTACAAAAGATTCTAGTTTTTGCTTAAATCTTGAAAAATGTGGATTGAACTATAATTGAGCGTAATATTGATCGAATTTCCAATATTCTGTAATCTGTTATTTATTTATATATATATCTATTTATATATTATATCTTATTATATATATATATATATAATAAGATATAATATAATAAAATATTTACAATAATGTGATGGGTTTATTTACTTCTGTGAGATACTGTGTGTAGTGCAAAAGCTATCGAAGGTTAACAGATTTCCATCTTCATCCATTACAATGACAAAGTGACCAAACGTCTCAATTCACAGTCCAGTGTAGCCACTAGCCGAGTCGCAAATTGTTCCATATTTATAGTCACTTTAATTACCTATAAACGTGCGCTGCGATGCTCATTGGCTCGCGCAGGCCTCGTGGCTCGCGTGCTTTTATATTTGTCATTTTTAAATCTATCCCTACGGAAACGGGACCGATAGGATGTGGCCACGCCCCAAACGTGCACTAACGAGGACTGAACCCAAAGGACTTTATTGTATTGCACTACAGAGGGAGGGTTTAGTAACCAGCGTGGCGCGTTCTTAGGGCTCCTATTTAGGGAACAGGGAGTTGTTTGGACTCCAACCAGCCTGGAGGAACTTCTTACACGCACGCAGAGACGGACGGAGCGTGTGGAAACAACCGTGTCAGTTTTTCTCTGGAATACAACCGCCGTGTTATTTGTGTACTGAGAAGAGTCTTAAACGACCCAATGCACTCACGAACACGTTAGCAAGCTCGACGGCACTCGGATTAAACCGGACGGAAGAAAAAAATAACACCAAGATAAACCTGAAGTGAATCCGGCGAACGTCATCGATCCAACGGGATTAACGTTAAGTTAGTAACCAGACAGACAGACAGACAGTTTCCTCGCGTCTTTAACAGAGTTCCCTGCGGTTAAGAGGCGACTTATCTGCTCGAATGCGTCTGGTTTACGACTCGGTTGCCTTCTAACGCGGTTGAGGACTTTTTTCATTTGGCAAACAAACAAAAACAAACAAACACTATGAATTTACAGCGGTTTACATTTGACCAGGCTAGCCGTAGAAGCTAGTTAGCCGGTTAGCAAACCGATATTAGCTGTGCTAACCGACACATATACGCACTTTCCCACTACTTTATCACAGCATTTACACTTCTCTGGGCAGCCGAATAACATTACTTCCAGTATCTTTTTTTTCCCTTTTTTATTTATTTATTTTTTTAATATCCAAACATTTTCTTCACATCGAGAGAACTAGGTCTTGGTGAGTTGTGTTTTTTTTTTGTCGCTGGTGGAAAATGGATGCGGTAATGGAGAAGGAGTGCAGTGCTTTAGGAGGGCTGTTCCAGTCCATCATGAACGACATGAAGGTAAAATAAACATCACGGGACACAAAACATGATTATTGTATGAACTACATACGAATCTTTGAGTGTTATATGTGCTCTGTTCTGCCATGTGAACGTTGCATAAGTTATTTATCAGCTGTTTGGCTACATAACGTGAGGCTCCGTTTCGGCTAGCAACAGTTCTCTGGTTGGTCGACTCAAAGGTGAAGGGGGAAGAACAGCAGTAATAAGTGTTTGTGCTAAATCACTGGAAATGATTCACCCACAGTATAAGTGTAAAAATTTAATATCTTAAAATCCTCGTGCATTTGCAATGTAGGCGTTTATTAGGTTGGGGATTAATTTTTGTTATTTAAAGTAATGAGTGAGCTGTTGAAAGTGGTGATTGATGTTGTTATTAGTAATATTTTCTATCTAACTGATCAGCATTACTGTATAAGCAAATCCAAGAGCTCTTCCTGCAAATTAGAGGAAGTATAGAAAACCTTTTCACAAAGAAGTAACTGCTTCTTTAAACGACGTTGTTCCAAATGATCCAATATTTTGGAGGAACCTCGTCGATTTATATATTTTTTTTACTTACATTTGGCCTTGTTTATGGTGGTGACTAAGGACAAATTTATTCGGAAATTGGTCAGAGAATAGACATGAAATTTAGTGTTCATGAAAATCCAGTGAAGATGTTTTGTATTACTATTGAGAGCTTTACTTAATCAGCTTTACACCATGTGTTGTAGTTTTATTCATTGTACAATTTTAATTGCTTATTTGATCATGCGCTCACACACAAACACACATTTGTAATGTTGTTATTTATTGTTTTAAAAACCCAGTTGTTTTAGATTAGTTTCATAAATGATGGGAAAATAGCAGTTAAGTAAGACAGTGCTCCTGTATTTATTCCTGTACTGCAATGGCACATATGAGATATAGGCCTCCTGTTTGAAAACGACATGCTCAATTAAAATGAGTATATCTCAAAAACTACGAGGTGTATTTTGAATAATTCTGGTACCCACATAAAGGTAATACATAATATTGTTGCAAAAGTTAAAATGCGTTTATATATTACCAGGTCAGAGTAAGGGAAGAATGAACACGCACAATTTTTACAGTCTTAGAGAAATTGTAAATCTCTTTGGATACATGTAGTGAATGCCTAAAAACTCAGAATATCTATTTTATGACATCTCATCATTAAACGTTTCATGTTTGATTTATCTATTGTGTATCAGAGGTATTATAGAGAGGTTTTTGTAGAGGAATGTCTACAGTGCTGTGTTGGCACATGTGCTATGTGTTTTCTCAGCTACCAAACTAAAAACTTAATATAATTGATTTATATAATCACTAAATGTGTTCATTACATTCAAATATAACTTTTTTTTTTTTTTTGCTTTGGAGTCTCTCCACCATACAGTGATGTGCATCTCTGTGAGCTAGCCAGTACTTCTGCAAATAAAAACAGCAATAACCTTTGGACCAAATAAACAAAACTAATTTATAATGTGTTTACATACCTGATAGCTGATTTAACTTATTCATGTGTTCTAGTCAGATGAGCTGTGGGTTTAAAAACTTTAAAAACCCACACTGTTTTTGTCGATAAATCTAGCTCTTCTCTTGTCGTATACACAGCGTCTTCCTTTTCCCAACCATTTTTCAATATTAAATCAAAAACGGGATTAGATTCTGTTTATTACAAGGAATTAGTGTTTCTTGTAAGGATGTGTTTTATATTGGCATATGATTTTATAATTCTGAAACAAAAATGTAAGAGCAAATGTAGCGTCATGGCTGTACGAAATTCTTTTTTTTTTTTTTTTTTTTCCCCAAGTAGAATTTTAGCTTTCTGTGTAACCCTAGCTTTTGTTTGTATCTTGTAGTGAAGGATTTCTTGGATCAGTTTTCTTATGGACACAATGTTTACGTTTTTTAGCTACTTAGTGTTGGAATTGTGTTTTGTTTCGGTGAAAATGGTGCAGCCTTACCCCTTGTACCGGGGGCTCTCGGGTGGAAAAGGTTTTTAAATTATTAAGCATAGCTGTTTCAATTTAATTAGGTTTATTTGTATAGCACTTTTAACCACTCCCATTGTTTCAAAATAGCTTTACAGAAGTGTAGAACCAGGAAAAAAAGTGTAGTTTAAAATTAAGTTACTGTATATCTCTAACATTTATCCTTATCCCTAATGAGCAAGCCTGAGGTGATGCTGGTAGAGAAAAACTCCCTGACATAATGATTGATGGATGAATGATGGTTGTGACACTGGGCAGTAAATAATGTAAATGTAAAATAATGTCCTTTGTACAACAGTTTATAGTTTAGCTACACAGTAAGCAAACCTGAAAACATCCAGATATCCCAAAACACTTCTATGCCCATGAACCCTCAATATCTGCTCCTTTACCCACGAAAATCTATTCATAAAAAGCTAAACTTATTTAAATGTATTATATTTAAATGGGGGGGGGCACGGTGGCTTAGTGGGTAGCACATTCGCCTCACACCTCCAGGGTCGGGGTTCGAGTCCCGCCTCCCCCTTGTGTGTGCGGAGTTTGCATGTTCTCCCCGTGCCTCGGGGGTTTCCTCCGGGTACTCCGGTTTCCTCCCCCGGTCTAAAGACATGCATGGTAGGTTGATTGGCATCTCTGGAAAATTGTCCGTAGTGTGTGAGTCTGTGAGTGAATGAGAGTGTGAGTGTGCCCTGTGATGGGTTGGCACTCCGTCCAGGGTGTATCCTGCCTTGATGCCTGATGACACCTGAGATAGGCACAGGCTCCCCGTGACCCGAGGTAGTTCAGATAAAGCGGTAGAAAATGAGTGAGTGAGATATTTAAATCAGCCGGGGTTTAAACATGAGTCTGAGTCCCGAACACTAATTGGAGGGCTGTTCCATAACAAATAGCCTGTACCTTTTGATCGAAATAGGCGGGACTGATCATAAAAAATGAAAGATCACTCAGGTACTGTGGTGCGAGCCCATTAAGTGGTTTATAGGTTAGTAATAGTATTTTATAATCAATATGAAATTTGACTGGGAGCCAATGCACTGATTATTATTAGAATCATATAATATTTTCACCAAGGGGTAGCATATACAGAGAAAAAAGCAATGTGCTTAAAAGAGAACCTTGCGGAACACCAGACACTACCGTAGAATGTTTAGAGTAGTCATCATTTAGATCTACGAACTAATAGTGATAAGTCAAATAAGGCCTGAGTCAGAAGAGGGCTGTCCCTTTAACACCAACAACCTAGCCTATCAAGTAAAATAGCATAGACAATGGTAACAAAAGCTGCATTAAGTTCAAGCAACACCAGCAATGAGACAGAACCCTGACCAGAGGCCAGTAACAAGTCATTTAGCACTTTAACCAATGCTGTCTCTGTGCTATGATGAGGCCTAAATCCCAACTGATTCATTTCATGAATATTATTCCTATGTAGGTATGAACAATAACTGCTGAGCTACAACCTTTTCTAGGATCTTGGAGATAAAGGGGAGGTTTGATATTGGCCTTTATTTTGACAATTGGCTTGGTCAAGGTCAGGTTTTTTTGTTAATCAGAGCTTTGAAACCCGCTAGCTTAAAAGATTTTGGCACATATGCTGATGCTAAGGGAATAATTTATAAGAATGGGTTTGGTAGCTACTAGTAATATGTTTAAAGAAAACTGGGTAAGTGATCCAGTATGCAGGTTGATGATCATTTTTGAAGAAGAAATGAGTGAAATTAAGTCTCTTGAAGGGGAGTAAAACAGTCTAATTACTGATCAGAAATATTATCTATGGCATTAGCTATCAAATTTTTTAGTATTAAATGAATGGTCTGAATTTTCTGCCTTATATAAATTTTTCCATTGAAATAATTCATGAAGTCATTACTGCTACAAATTGATGGTGTGCGCTTTTCGTCAGTGTTTTTATTCCTAGTTAATTTTGCTACAGTATTAAATAAAAAAGTATGATTTTTAGTAGTTATCCTGAAAAAATACACTGATCACTGATACACTGAAGAGATGTTTTGTAGCTATGAAGGCTTTCCTTTCAAGCTAATTGAAATACTGATAATCTATTAGACTGCTTTAACGTTCTCATTTTCTAGCTGTTACGTTAGCTGTTCTATATGTTATGTTAGTATGAAGAACTTCGAATGAGTTGAACACGTGTCTAGATTCTTGCTTGCCGCCTAGCTAATCATCATGTATAACCTCCGTCCCTGCCTGTTAGGCGTGGCTGATATATATAACTTTAACTGGCTGGACAAGCTTTGTTTAATGTGACAAACTCATTTGGTTTGATCAATTTTTCTGTTAAACACAGAACACTAACCTTCTGATCAGAAATCATTTCAAGAAATCTTATATTTAACAGTCCTAGCTTCATATCAAAGGTGCTGGCTGTGCATTCACTATGATCTAATTTTATGCTAATAAGGTTACTATAACAAATATAGTGTTTATAGACTTTTGTTTAGATCGGGAAACAGACAGTCTCTATATTGTGAACCCTGGGTGACGACTCATGCAGCTAGCAGACAGTCAGATTAGCCTGCTTGTCTGTTCCGTGGCCCTGGCTCTGGACTGTCACTGATTAACTTGACTTAAAACCATAGCCATAGTTCTTAAACTGTGCTATGCTGCAAGAATTGAGAGCAGCATCTTCCTGAGTGGGATGAACACCGTCCTGTCCTAACAGGCCAGCTTTGTCCTCAAAAGTGCTCCAGTTATCTATGAAGCCCACATTGTTTTCAGAGCACCACCTGGAGATCCAGCAGTTCAGTGACCATAACCTGCTATAAGCTACATTGCCACGCTGCATTGGGATGGGGCCAGAACATATGGCATCTGGTATCTAATTTCATATGCCTTAAGATGGAGTCTCCTATAACCAGAGCTCTTTAAGGTTTCTCAACGGGTGCTTCACTGAGGAGAGCAAACCTGAAAGACGTGTGAAGAAGTGGTGAGGAGAGAGGAGCGGCGATCCTGTGGGCAAGTCTTAGCGTTAGCCTTGGCTTTGCGGCTATGCCAACGAGTCGTCACCAATTCGCCCCACTGTAAGGGCTCTAATACCAGAGTTGGAGGGTTACTAACTCCGCTTAATGCATCCAGATTTTCCCGTACAGAAGCTACACTGCTCTAACTATCATTAATCCTCTTTACTGACTGAATGCTCACCTCTAAAATCGAGATCTTCTCCATCAGAAAGGTAACTAACACACACTTATCACGAGAAAAATTAATGCTAATAACATCCTGCAGCTCACACAATGGACAAGATAAAAGTATGACATACTTAATGATAAGGTATCTTTCACTTGAATGAGATTGGAATATTAAAAAGTAGAGCTTTTTCTCTGCTAGCTGTTTAAAGACTGGAAACAAGGAAGAATGAAATTAACTGCGATAGGAAGGTTAAAAAAAGAAAATTAATAATAATAAACGAAAGTGACTGAGTAAAATATTACCCAAAAAGAAAAAAAGTACAATTTAAACGCTGAGACAGGCATGAAACCTGTGGCAAATGATTCAAACAAAGGAAGTGACCTGTAATAGTAATTGTAATCTTTTAGGACTTTTAAAGTGCAACTGCCTTAAAGAAATGCTAATTATTTTGCTTTAAATTGATAAATACATCATTCTGGTCAATAGCAAATATTCTTTACAAATTCTTTAATGTGCAACTGCTTTCAAATATTGTAATAAATGATTTTACTTTAAAAGAATAGTTTGTTCAAGATGGGCAGCATGCCACAAAATTCTGCAGCAGCCAGTTTTTGATATTTCAAAATTTTTAAGCCATTTTTCTTGACTATATTATGTACATTTTGCCCAAATATAAGTGCTGTATTGCATTGTCTAGTGATCTTATTTTTTTATTTTTTTTTACTTTAAATATTCTCAAAAGAATGCACGTGAACATATGCATATCATGAGGTTTTCATAGGGTTTATTAAGATACAAAAAGTGTTTTGAGAATGTACACCTTCTGATTTTGAGATAAGATAATTCTGTAGAAAAGCAAAGACCGTGAGGAATCACCATGCAAAGTGGAAAATATTTACAAGCATAATACAGATCACAAACCTGCTTATTGGCAGCCATTAGTTTGCAAATTTGATGTCCTGCAACAACTCCTTTTCTCCAGTAGATGCTAGCCTGTTTGCTTGCATAACCATTCAGTTTTGGCATAAATGCCTGAATTAATGAGACGGTAGTGATTCGAGTGAAATCTGCAGCAATCTACAGATTTAAGAGACATGAGATTATACTAAGGATAGCTTTTATGTTTGAACATATATTCAGGGTTATTCAGTGACAGCTGTTCAATACAAATAAGTGCATGGAAACTATAACTGTGGCCATAATGTTTTAATCTAGTTTAATATTTACAGTGTACTTTGCAATCTTGTACCGTGAACGAGGGTTGGTTTGGTAAAACTAACAATTATTCCTGTGTATCTTAATATTTAAGACTACAGTATAATGTACATATGCACATTGCCTTTTCTACATCCCTGTGTATCTCAATATTTATGTCTACAGTTTACTTTCATGCACACCATTTTTCATTCTATATTTAATTCCAGATTATACATAATCGTTTATATTTTATTCTTATATTTTTATTGTTTACTTTTATTTCACTCTTTCATAGCTATATTTTCATCTGTGTTTTTTTTTTATTTTTTTTAATTTATTTTAATAATTGCACTGTCCATGGACCGGACCTGATTCACATTTCACTGCTCGTATGCTCTATATAATTGTGTTTGTGACAAATAAAAATCTTGAATCTTGAAAGTTAATTTTTTTTTGAGTGCAGGAAGGGAGGCAATATCTTATGTTTTTGAACCATAGATTTTGTTATAATTCTTGGTAGGATGTGGTGTATTATTCATTAAAATGTAGATTGTGGCTATAAAGGGATGCATGTGTTCAGCAGCAATGCTCAGCTGGCTGTAGCATTTATACATTTGATGGCCTTTAATATTACCCTTACACCACCACATCTAGCCTAATCTGTTGAACCATTTTGTGATGTTTGATATGAACATAAGAACTCTTGACTGGTGTCTAATGTAATGTCTTGCACCACTCCCACAGGACGGGCTGGTTGGAATGACTGAATGCATGCACATGTGTTCCTAGTAAAAAGTGGTTAGCCTATCTTTTTAATTTTGCAGTTCTGTAAGTTTGTAGTTCTGTAGCTCTAGTCTGGTTACCTGGTGAAGTTTAAATGAAGAAAGTCTGCAAAATTCTCCTGAAATACTAGATTTAGTAGTCAACCTAGTCAGCTTATATCAGTATTTCTTTTAAAGCAAATACTTGCACTGAATTAGTTAGTCAGGTTATTTATTTGTCGTTCAGTCGAGCCTTAGAAACCATTAAAACCTGAAACGCGTAGCCTGCATGCGACAGTTCATTGAAGTTCAGTCTGACGCATTGTTATTTTTCAGCATTTAGTATTTCTTTTTGCTTATGGGGAAGGCAACTACCTGCCTACTTTTTAAAATTATTAGTAAACTAGTAAAAATCAAGTCCTACTTGTTCCATATACGTACCATAGTATTACCAAAAGCATTTACTCTGTCACGCTAACTAAGAATCAAGGTCATGTGTAAAACCAGTTCGCCCACTTTGGAAGAGCGAAACATAAAAAGGTGCCAAAAAGCTATAAGTAAGTTTGATTATATATAGGTTATATCATGTTATAAGCCATTTTTGATCAATTATAGACGAAAACATACTAAGTTCAGCTTCTTGTGAAGTTTTGTTCATAGCTGATTAAAAAACATATGTTCCCTGAATTCTAGCATGTGAAAGAATTTCATTTAATCCCCCAAAATTTTACTTAGGCCGATTATTTTAAACCTGTTCAACTTTATCCGGTTTAAGTCATACCTAAATTTAAACAGTCTGAGCTTTCGTCTGTATTCTACATATGGCAATGTTTCTAGTTTGTTTAAAACCTAATAGCAGAAGTACGCACTTCATTGGACTGTGCTGTAAGAAGATCTGAATTATTAGCTAGTATTGAGCAAGCAGGAGAGGGATCTAATGTGAACATCATAAAAGCTGATGTTCTGTTCTCTGCTTTATTGCTTCAGACTAGAATATGAATTAAAAGCATCAACCTTTAAAAGATTTTTCCTTTACTGCTTGCTGCTCTTTACATATTGCTATTTTGTGATTCAGTAGACTGGACCAACAGGTTATTTTCCTTTATTTTTGGTTCAAATTGTTTCACTTGCGAAAGCTATAATACTGTAGAACTGTAAAAGAAGACACTCTAACTGAATGGGGGTTTTTGTGTAGATGAAGGCAAACCCTGAACTTGTGGGAGATGGAACGTGGAGGGATTGGCATTCATTTGTTTAAAACCTTTCTTTTCTGAAGCTTTTGACTGAGCAACCCACTGGCTATTTCTAGATGATAACACACTTCTTGTGACAACCTTATGGTTAAAGTGTCTGCGGGGAGGTCACAAACAAGCAAAACAAACAAACAAAGCATTACCAACCAGAAAGTAGCAAGAAAAGTGCTGTTATAAGTGACTTGTTTTGTAAAACTCTGCTAACAAAGACACGCTGTGAAATGTGGAAACCTTGTTTGTATGTAGATCTCAGTTATGTATGACATAATATTTCAATTCAGTACCACTATTAAACAGTCATAAAGACCACAGTTGTCACTAATTTGAGCTGCCAGTGGTGGTGTGAAACACCAGGTTAATGTATGCCAACATTGTCATCATTAAGAGGACTCTCCTCAGGATAACCCTGAAATGTACTGAGATGGCTGCATTTCAGCATGCATGTGTACTATATAGAGAGCACAGGTGTAAAAAAAAATTCTCAATTCTTAGATGATTAGCAAATAAAATGTCCTGACAGGCTGTTTTTGTTCTTCCAAGATGTTTTATGAGCTTAAGACTTTATTTGCATGTAACAGCTAATGTTTTCCCTGACAAACACCTAAACAAATCAGCAGGGACTGAGAGCATTTCCTTAGCTTAAACTTCCTCTTTGCTTTGTTTAGGAACCTAGTAGCATAGGCTAAAAAAAAGGAGTTGGAGTAAATGTTTGTAATACCATTCAGCTGTACAAATGCATCCTGGAGAAGTGCAATATGAGACAAAAAATGAGACAAGAACAGCTTTTTTTTTATCTTTAGTACCAACACTGCAAATGAGTTCTGTATTTAAGCGTACTTTAATACTTACTCACCTGTCCACCACCTTTTACAGTCATTTCCATTTTAAGATTAGTAGAGAGATTGTGATGGGATTGCTTCCACAGTCCTTGTCATGTTCTTTCACAGGTTTTCAATAGGAATTTGATGCTGGCTCTGACCTAATGTAACAAAATTCTAAATAAATTTACTTAATATATATTGTTTATATTAAGCCCCCAGGTGGTCCACCGGCAGGAGCTCGTGCTCTCATTGCCATGGCCTGGGTTCGATTCCCAGGCATGGAGCTAACCCAGCCACTGAAGTGTTAACTCTCAGTGTCGGTCCCGAGCCCGCATAAAAATGGGAGGGCATCTGGCTTAAAACCTTTGCCAAATATATTATGCAGACCACGTGATCCGCTGTGGCGACCCGGAGCAGGGAACAGCTGAGGGGAAAAATAAATTATTTATATTAATTGTTACTACTGAAGAGTTTAAAACACTTGCACAGATCTTCACAGTAAAAGACTGCTCTTAGTATTGTATCCTGATATTTTCACAGAGCTCCTGCACAAAATGCATAAAGGCCTGATAATATACTATGATCAACAATAAATGTCACTATGCTGTATATTGTGCTAGTGAAATCTTGTTTATGGATGAGAGAACACTCGGGAGGCATCATCACACCACTTATCTGGGTGACGGGGAGCCTATGCCTATCTCAGGACGATATACACCCTGTATATACACCCCCTATACACCCTGGACGGAGTGCCAACCCATCACAGGGCACACGTGCTCATTCACTCACACTCGCACACTGCGGACAATTTTCAGAGATGCCAATCAAACTACCATGCATGTCTTTGGACCGGGGGAGGAAACCCCCGAGGCACAGGGAGAACTCCACACACACAAGGCGGAGGCGGGAATCGAACCCCGACCCTGGAGGTGTGAGGCGAACGTGCTAACCACTAAGCCACCATGTCCCCCAGCTTGTGGCATCAGTGCAAGCTAAATAGTCCAAACTAGAAAAAGCTGATGTATTCATGGTGTAGCAGCTACCGGGATTTTCTGAAATTTCTGCTAGCTTTTTATTCCTTAATACTGGGCCTTCTGACAGGAATTTCTGGAAAAAAAAAATCTGAAAAACATAAAAGTAAATTTTGTTAAAACAAGGGATTAATATGTACGCAAGAATTAAATCATAAAGAAAATCTAGTTTATGTTAATCATTACCATCATTATTGCTCGATTTTCAGAGATTTTGGAGAAAAATTCACACATCTGCAAATTCACACGTTTGTGTTGAACCGACTCTTGGTGTCATTACAATACAGCTTTGAATTTTTCTGTCATGTTTTTTCTGAAATTCTGCCCTGGCACCTTTGCCGTACTTTGCTCCATTATATATACCATTATATATATTTATTTAAACAATAAGACAGTTTTTTGAATACCCTAAAATGACACCGTGGATTCATACTTTTATAAAAGTATTTTCAATCAAAATGTTCTGAAAAGATTTATTGGTGAAATCCAATTTGAGTTTCATTGTTTTGGTATGTTTGTTTATTTATTTATGACATTGGAGTAAAAGGAGGTCAACTGGAGGATAACTGAGACTTTGCCTGACTCTAATGATTTACATCTGTTTATTCTGACTAACCTTGCTCTTTTTCCTCCTTCCTCTGTTTGTTTGTTTGCCTTTAGGCAAGTTACCCTGCCTGGGAGGACTTTGTTTCAAAAGGGGCCAAGTTACAGTCTCAACTAAGGTAACAACTGACTGCTTCCTACATACACATTTGTTGTTTTGTTCAGGAGCATACATGTAGCTATATTGTACTGTGTGACCACAAAGAGAATGATCAGAACTCATGGTCTTATATGAGGCACTTATTTAGGATGTTTGTTTCAACACTTTATAAAAACATAGACCTATGTAGACATATGGGAGGGTTATTTTATTACACTTTTTAATTTTCTCCCAGAATGGCGGGTGTAGGAAGGTAGGGTGTAATGAGCAATGATCATCTGGCTCTCACTGGCTTAGCTAAAAATAATTTCCTCTTTGACTACCCAGACATGTACACTTGTGCACTTGCTAGTCACAACAATGATCCATTGTAACAAATTAATAAATGTCTACACTATACTATACTATTCTGTCCTGACACCATAGATATTGCAGTGAAAATTGCATGGCTCTGATTTATTTCGGTTTAATATACACATTATATCCACTTTTGCAACTTATGGTAATGTATTATTTATTTTTTTTATCTTTGTTTCTACTTAGAACAACCATCATTGTCATTGGCTCATTTCTGGATGCTTTCCAGAAGGTTGCCGATATTGCAACTGGAACACGTGGTGAGAAGTCATTTATTCACATTTGACATCAAATAAGTAATTAAAAGTAGTGTGTATATGAATACAATATACACATATTCACTGTTTCTGAAATACACAAACAACTAGGCATGAAATGTAAATGCAAAGGCAAACTGAGCTCAAGTTAATGTTTGCTTTGATTATTATCTTGCTGTAAGTTGAGTTCACCTGTGGCAAATGCAATTGACTGGACATGATTTAGAAAGTTCAGGAACTCTCTGCAGTCTTCTGCAACGGAACTGTGTCGAGATATAGATCTGGGAATAGGTATAAAACCATGGACGCTTTATTTGTCTGTATCTTAGAGAAAATGAGACTATTTAAAAACTGCAAGAAATAATGACACTAATCAGAAGACTAAGCAGTGTTTCTAATCTGGCTTTGCTGAAACATATGACTGTGTCATCTGCCAGTTAGCTGTCTCCTAACATAAGGCGCTGTAAAAAGCGTTATCTTCCCACTTCTGCAGGCATTAGCTCACAGATGTAAATTATTGGCTAGTTATTTATAGAGTATATACACCCCTTCCACCCAGAGCATTGTCAGTTTTAATCTTTTGTACTCATTGTCATGAGAATTCTGTGGCATAGTTAAGAATTGACCTTGCAATCGCTGCTTAATAGTGTAAATGTTACCCTAAGGAGCCCCTGGATTTGACAGCAGAAATTCCCGTTATTAGAGTCAGTGTTTACCTATAAATCAGGCTGAAATATGACGTGATAATACTGTTTCCTTTGCCTGCTTGTGCACAGTTAAATAATTATAAATAAGTTGTTCTGACCAGGCACATGAATTAACAAGATACATAGCCAACTGTTTGTTTAACTAAGTAGCTAAGTAAAGTCTGTTTGTTCTGACCTTTAAGATTTTTATTTTGTTTTTTGACAGGGGCAACAAAAGAAATCGGCTCAGCGTTGACCAGAATGTGCATGAGACATCGAAGCATTGAGAATAAACTCAAACTTTTCACTACGTAAGGATGTTCTTTATCTTTATTTTCCTTTAGCAGCCATTTTCACTTTGCATTCATTTGCTCACAGAAAATATATTCATGATATTAATGATATTTTTACAAGTGAAAAATTAACTTTGTTAAAACCTTAAACGCTGTAGCATTTGACTTTCACCTTATCAGAAAAAGTGATAGCTCATTGAATTACACATGGGTCAATGCATAAGACTGGGGGGGGTGTGGTCATTTCTTTCTTTGTTGCACAAAGTATCTTAATTACTAGAACTCCTTAAAATGGGCTGACACATTGTCCTCAGAAAAGAATCAAGGAAGAAACTCAAGCACAGGTCAGTCAAAGTGCTAAAAAGTGCAAAAAGAATCTAAAAGACATGGACGACTATTTTAAAATTTTGTATTTATGTGCATCAGCATTTACAAAACCAAGCCGTGTTACATTTGCTATTTTAAGCAGCTTTCTAATGAAAATCCAAATCCAGCTTTCTTAAAAAGAACATTTGGCGGGAGCAATTTTAAGCAAAACGTAAATGAATGGCAAGGTTACATAGACGAAAACAGCATCAACTTTGTAAATGACTAAACATGTGTTTTCAACAAGCATAGGTTTTTCCTTAATTTATACTGAAGGGGTTCAGCTGAAAAAGACAGTTTGTAGCTCACTTGAATTTAACACCATAGTTACTACATTAATTATTTTCTGGTCTTATTCAATCTTATAGGTGGTATCATGAAGAAGGGGAATTGTGTAGAAATAGTGACGACACAGTCAAGTTAAAACTTGTCTCTGGGTCTTCCAGTAGGGTAGTGATTTTAAACTTGCCTCCCAAATTGTAATGGGGCTTAAATGGCTTAAAGAAAACAAAGTAAACATATTGGCATGGCCATCACAAAGCTCTGACCTGATTTCCATGGAAAAGTGTGTCTGAGAAAGGGGACAAAAAACCCTGTGGTATGTGCTTGTGGTTAAGCGTAAACTTTCAGCCTCAACTTTAAGTCAGTGGAGGGGTTGCAAAAATGAGACTGGGCAACACATTGCAGCTTTTACTTGCCTATTAGGCTAGTTAATATATGTATGATTTATCCAAACCTGTATAAGGAGGTTTTAAAAGTATTCTCATGCTTTAAGCTAGAATCAGGCATCATGTCAGTACATGTTTCTCTGAACTGTGTCTACACATTCCTGTATGACCTTTTCTATTATCATATTCTATTCCTTTGATCTTTATACACTGTTTTGTGTGTGTGTGTGTGTGTGTGTGTGTGTGTGTGTGTGTGTGTGTGTGTGTGTGTGTGTGTGTGTGTGTGTGTGTGTGTGTGTGTGTGTGTGTGTGCACTTTTGTGTTACAGCGCTTTCATGGATAACTTGATCAGTCCACTGGAGCTGACGTTGGAGGAGTGGAAAAAAGTGGCCAATCAGCTTGATAAGGATCACGCTAAAGGTTTAGATTTCTAAAGACCAATACCTCTTGATTTATTGAACAAGACATCCACCTCTTTTATTTATTTTTTGATCTGTCGTGTAGTTGTTTGGTGTTCTAGGTATTGGAAACATGCTATACTTTTTCTCTTTTACTAACCAGAATATCAGCAGCATTCTAAGAATACAATTATAAATCCACAGGGGTTTATATAATTATCTTCAAACCATGAGTACAATACCCTTTTTCTTGCTTGGAGTTGAGTACAGTACTCTTTTGCTCTCAATATTGTTTAGTATTGTACTCTTCTTCTTCATGAGATTGTACTGTACTCCCTAAAAGGTGGAGTACCCGAGTACCAGTATTATCAGTTAGATAGTAGAGCATCTTCCCATAATTTTTTTTTTCATATTTTCTGTGGTGAATCGTGAAAACTCGGTCAAAGCCGGAATGGCATTGAAGAGAGCAACTGTCTCGCCATGTAGTCAGTAGTAGCTGTCATGTACATGTGCCTGCTATCGTTCACTTGCAAGCGGCCATCTCATTGGTTCCGTCTTTGACGGGAGCCAGTTAGCATAGCCATACCTGCCAGGTGTGATTTTGTCTTTGTAAAACTTCACCATGATTCGGGTCTTTTTGTCACTTTGGGAAAACTGAGTAAGTTAAGCACTAGGAAAGCTGTACACAGACATAAGTGAACAAATTGGTTTCAGAAGCAACCTCTACGAATGTTGCAGTGTTTTGCAGGGAAACATAAAAAAATATAGAAACTTATGGTACACTTTCTGTAGTAGAAATCACTTCATAAGGTTGCTGGGTTATTTTGACTAAATTTCCAAGCCGGGAAGCATATTTACACAAATATGCATGTTACCTATAACCCTGAATGTGAAATTTTTAAGAAGGGATTTGTCTTGTTATTATTAATGTTATTAGCATTTCAACAAAAAATGGTCAGTCATTTATATAAAGTAAGCGTGACACAATGTGATTCGAAATGTTTGCTCAAAAAAACTCGAACTACTTTTCACCAAAAAAAACCCAAACCCTGCCGAATTTTTAAATATCTTTAGAAAATGTGCAGTATTGTGTATGATTTCTTGCTATTGAAACTTGCATTTATTTTATAAAGGTTTTGAAATGTTCAATATTTATCTCTGTAGAGTATAAAAAGGCACGAGCAGACATCAGGAAGAAATCATCTGATACAATCAAACTGCAGAAGAAAGTAAAAAAAGGTAAGAATTAGAAGAAGAGTGGGGGGGGGTATAAAAACTTACATTTTAATAAAATTGTGTATACAGCACTTTAACATTATAAAAAAAAATTCAAAAGTTTACAAAGTGTATTTGCATTTTCTATTTGTGGATGCATACATTTGTCATAGTTCAAATAAAGATGCAAAAAAAAATTTTTTATTTACATTTTTATTTACAGGAATGTACTGTGTAATCCAATTTCAAATGGAAAATCAAAGTCCCTTTCCAGTTGCAATTCCATTGTCTTACAAGTGATGATCCTGTCATAACAAAAAAAAAAAAACAAAGAAATGACCTCATTTGCAATTTCACTTTTTTAGCATTGTGTATGAAGTCTGCCAGAATTCAAATGGAATTGCCATTTCCTTGGCATTTGCATTTCCGCTGCCTTGTATAAAGACCTGTCAATCAGGTTGGGGGTGGGATTGTACTATTTGTGTGTTTTGTATTTGGAGTTGATGTCTCAGTTGACAACTAAAAAGCAAAATGTGCTAAACAAACAACTTAGACGTGATGTACACTATACTGCCAAAGGTTTTTGGACACCCCTGTAAATCATACAGGCGTATTAAAATCAAGCACCTAGGCATGTAGACTGCATTTACAAACATTTGTGAAAGCGTGGGTCGCTCTCAGAAGCTCAGTACATTCAAGCATTGCTCCGTGATAGGTTGGTATTCGTGAAATTTCCTCACTACTAAATATTCCATGGTCAGCTGTTAGTGGTATTATGGAAGTATATCTGGAAATGGAAGCAATTGGGCACAATAGCAACTCAGCCACAAAGTTGTAGGTAATGTAAAATCACAGCGCGGGGTTGGCGTGTGCTGAGGCGCACAGTGCGCAGATTCCAGCTTCCTGCAGAGTCAATAGCTACAGACCTTCAAACTTCGTGTGGCCTTCAGATTAGATGGTATTATTTGTAAGCTAGTGAAGAGCTTGTTTTATCTGTTATAAAATGGTCATGAAATTGCATAACATTCAATGTGTGTCAATTGTTGCGATCAGGACCAACGCACACACTGTGGGGTGCACAGATTAGGTGTTCAAATGTTTTTGCATTGCATAATTGCACCCCTATTAAAAAGAAACCTGGATTCTTTTTGCTTGTAACATGTGTCCATGATCATGTCGTGTGATATGCAAGGAGTAATTCTATTAAATGTACAGTATGTTTGAGCTGTCCACTGATTAATATATTTTTTTAGTTTCCTGAGGTTGTTTTGTTAGAACTAAGTAGAGTAGAAGGCCCATGTCAGGTCATCAGGATTCTTTCTATTACTTCATCCTATTACAAGACAGTCAAATGACCTGGATGAATAAATATGCCTTTCCAGACACATTTTACTATATAAATACTTTACAATTGTTTTGCATGGATGTGCACAGGTAAGGACGAGGTGCGGATGCAATTGGACAGTGCCTTGCAGGATGTTAACACTCGGTATACCGAGTTAGAAGAGACCGAGAAGAGAGCTGCGTGTCGAGCACTCATTGAGGAAAGAGGACGCTTCTGCTCTTTTGTTACAATGCTAAAACCTGTTCTTGTGAGTTCTCACTCACTCACTCACTCTCTCTCTCTCTCACACACACACACACACACACACACACACACACACACACACACACACACACACACATGAAACTTTTATTGTTTTTTTGTTGTTGTTTTTTTGGTGCTACTCTTTGTTACAGAGTGCTTTGTTTTATGGGCCTGTATGTTGCTTGTGATTTTGTTCATTATTTGTTGTGTTTATTGTAGGATGAAGAGATTAGTGTGCTTGGTGAAGTAACACATTTACAGTCCATTCTTGAAGACCTTTGTAACTTGACTGTAGATCCCAGTGCTTTACCACCTGCCAGTGAACAGGTACACCAGCTTTCACACATGCTACACCTACAGCATGGATATTGTAACTACATTTACATTTTACATTTACAGCACTTGGCAGACTACAGATAAAGGTCAAGATTCAGATACTGTAAATCTTTCTCTCTTCTATCTCTCACCCCTCCTTCCCTCCTTTCTTATCTGCAGGTTATTCTTGACCTTAAAGGTTCTGAATACAGCTACACATTCCAGACCCCACCGGCATCTCCCAGCAACACACTGTCACGCAAAAGCAGCATTAGCAGGTGTCTGTGTGTTTGTGTCTTTATTTCTGTTAACATCAAGTGAAAGTGTTCTGTCTAAAGAATATAATGTAATGAATGATAACACTGTTTATTTTTGTCCTTCCTCTGAACGTGTGCCTCTTTCTAGTAACTATGCCTCAGTGCGCCATGTTCCCTCTCTGGATTCTATCTCCAGTGTTATGGAT
The DNA here is from genome assembly GCF_022655615.1 of Tachysurus fulvidraco. Classification (NCBI taxonomy): domain Eukaryota; kingdom Metazoa; phylum Chordata; class Actinopteri; order Siluriformes; family Bagridae; genus Tachysurus; species Tachysurus fulvidraco. The sequence goes on from NC_062522.1 coordinate 25,137,327, forward strand.
GGCCTGCATTTGCAAATGCAAGACGTACGACAGGTAGCGTGAGTGCACACACATCCAAATATATACAACTGTGTAACGTTTGGTGACAAATTCATCTGTTTGTAGTGTTACTCTAGGTAAGGAGCACTTCTACACATTGCCTAAAGGATCCCCCCCTATTGCTTTTCTTTATTCACTCCTTGATTATGCTCTCATTTTATTTGCCATTTCTTCCTCTCTTGCTCCTCTCTTGCTTTCATTGCTCAGGCCGCTTTTGTGCAACACCTTTTTACAAGAACAATGTAAACACCAAATTAGTGTATTTAAACTATTGCATGTTTTTATTATATATTCTTAATTGTAGCTGTAACTGGCTTTATCTGTTTTGATGGAGTTCTTGCACTCCCGGCATCACTGTATGATTCACTTCAATGTTATGTAGTTGGATTCAGTGGAAAAACAAACTTGCTCCAGCATTGCCTCATTTTTAAGAGAAAATTCATCTGCTTGTGCCTGTTTCAGAAAAGTAACCTTATGCTGAAAACAGCTCTGTTGCTTGTACAGGCCCCAGCAAATAGCATTGGTGATATCACCATCCTTTAGTAAACCAGTCATGTATGCAATGTCTGAAGGTGTTTTGTTGATTAGCAAAAAATCTAATACTGCATGTGATCCCCAAATGTTTTTATACATTATTGATATCAGCTGCTGTGTTAGTTGAATTATTTGCCTTCTATCCTATATTGTCTAAATTAAAACATAAAATGATCGTATCATAGTCTGCTGCTGCTCTCCTACGACAGAAAACTCTACAAAAAAAATTTAACTTTAACTTAAATTTCTTTCTCCAATACATTTAATTAGAAATCTGAATCCAATTTATAGTAATGGTTAATGATGTGACCAGGTTCATTAAATGCAACTTATTCCAAGCAATAACCTTAGAGTTAGTGCTAGAATTGAACTATCTATGTTCAAAATATATTTAATCTAAAACAGATTCATAATAAGCTTTCATTATGAAATGATGTTTCTATGTCAAAGACCTTTATGTAGCTTGTCAAGCAATTTTAGCAGTTTAGAGATTTCAGCATTATCTAGGCCCGGGCTATTCAGTTGGCTGCAAGGTAATTTGTTCCGACTTTTCAAACAGCCTAGTGTGAAAGACATGTCTATAATAAATTTAGTTCAGTCGGACAATGGACTCTACAGTTATGAAGTGAAGCACACCTGTTTCATTCAACACGAGCTACAGTTACAGCACAGAGCAGGAGTTGTTAGCCAAGTACAGACCTGCCAGCCTTTACGCATTTTGTGTAGCAGATACGCATTTAGACATCAAAGTACGCTGCTACGATTTGTCACTTCAAAATACGCATTGTAAGAAAACATTGATGCCTTTGAGTACAACTGTCTTTGCATTTGCGCACCAGGCAATGCGCCTATGGGTGTAACCGCATTGGGCAGCAACCTGGGAAAATAATAATTCAACCAATCATAACTCTTCAACGTTACAAGCGGAGAGCCGTCAAAACGAATGTGGTTTTCATCTGTCTCTGTCCGTCTTCAATTCTTCTTACAGTGACTGTTTTTTACAAGTGAGGACTTAACGTTTCAAAGTTAAATGGCCAGAATTTTTAATAAGCCTGCCGAACCACAGGCGTCGTTAGGCCCAAGTGTCCGGTGTTGTGCCTCAAGTTTAAGTTTTACGCACAGATCAAGTTGTACTTTATTTTCCAGTATTTATGTAGGAAACGTAAGTCATTGCCGTCGTACTTTAACTGAAAAGACAAACTGGCGCGAGCACGCAGAAATCAATATCCGCGAGCGTCTGTGTATCCCTTTTATATCACGCAGTCATGCTATAAAGATGAAACTAATGTATTTTTTAAAATATCAATCGTATTCTTACTCTATTGTTACTGAGTCCTGTAGATCACATCTGATGGACATCAGATTTTTTGTGAAAAGCAGGGAAATAAAAGCAGAAAGTAGAAAGGGGGAGGTCATGATATGATCAGCCAGTCAAAACCATAGCGAAGTCTAGAGTCTTGCATTATTGCTGAGAAAATTAACACATGTATGTGTTGTCAGATATGAAATTACTGTTTAGTTCATTTGATCTAATTTATGGCAATACATAGAGTTGTTAAAATAGTTTTTATGTTGCCTTTTCAATAAAAGAGTTGTTCATGGTTTACTTGTATGTTGAATAACTAGATATGGTGGTGAGTGAGAACTATGTGCTAAGTAAAAAATTGTGATGAGTGAGCATGTGAACTTAATCAACACTGACCAGCAAATGTGCCTGATCTTGCACCGTGTCCCTGCAGTAAGTTGCTACTCAAAAATTTTTTCCAAGGTTGGCAGGTCTGCAAGTAGCGAGAGCAGCCTCTCCTGTGAGATGCAATTACTGACAGGACAATGACTGATGAGAACTTTTGTTAGTATTGTTAGTTATTTCTTTCTTCAGTTTTTCACTAAAAAAATCTGAACATTCTGAGAAAGAACATTAACCCTATTCTACTACCCTAGCTCTCCTTACACGTGCAAAGTCATTAATGGCATTAAAATGAGTAATTGTGCATCCCTCACAGCCTAGCACCTGCTCTACTGTATGTGTATTGCTCTGACAACATATACATCTGATTTCTCCGCTCTTGCGGAATCTAAAAAATGAAATTTCTCTAATTAGAAGGCAGTTTAAATGTTAGCCAATTATTGGGATGGCTGTTGTTTAAATAGGCATACTAAAATAATTTATTTTGACAAAAAATAACAAACTTTTTTTTTTCATATTGTAAAATTTTTGATGTGCAAAATGGATGTGATATGGCTCTCTGATTTACCCATTTGAAGGTAGCAAAAATACAACACGTTGAATTGCTTGTTGTATGTTTAAATGTAGGGGAAAATGCTTTAGGTGTCTTATGGTGCAAAAATACAACATATGGGCTCCTATCTCTATGGCCCCTCATTTGGGATGCTTTTTATGAACTGGCCCCTATGACAAACTAATGGAGTAGCTTCTTTAGGCCTTTCCTATTTACTTGTCAGTAGTATTTATTAATTTGCATGCCTTTTAACATGTCGTTTTTGAATATTTCTAGCATTATAATGCACTCTTAATACTACCTTGCAGAAGAACTACCGAGTAGTTGAGGATAAAATAAAAGGGTTTATTATACAAAATAAAGTACATGCATAATATACTATCGCAAATTGCATGGAGATTGAACTCCAGGAAATATGGAATATATTAATACCAAACAAGCCCTGAGGAATATTTTTAGTTAACATGATATAGATTTACTCCACCTCCTGATCATAGTTATCTGACCGGTCCAGCATCATCTTACTACCTCAGTTTATAAATCTACTACACTTTCATTTACAGCATTTGGCAGGTGCCCATTTCAAGAGTGACAAACAAAAATGCTTTTAAGTTACTATCACGCAATACATTAACTCTGGTTACAGCCTTAACACACCAAGAGACTAAACCACTGTTCAATTTTTTTTATTATTTTTGTATAAATACACACACACACACACACATAGATTGCCTGGTGCGCAAACAGGGTCGAAAGTGCTAGTTCAAGTATTTCATGAAGAAGTAGGTCTTCAACCAGCATTTGTAGATGATCAGCTGTCCACCACCTCGGTGCCAGAACAGAAAAGTGTCCACCTATAGAGTATATCTACCTCTTACACAGAGCTAGTGGGACCAGTCGAGCAGTGCTGGTAGCTCTGAGGGTGTGAGGTGCAGTGCGCGGAGTGCTAAGGGCTTTCAGGTAAGAGGGAGCTGGTCCATTTTTGGCTTTGTAGGCATAATCTGATGCGTACAGCTACTAGAATTCAGTGGAGGGAGCGCAGCAATGGGGTGGTATGAGAAAACTTAGGAAGGTTGAAAACAAGTCATGCAGCTGCATTTTGGATCATTTGCAGAAGACAAATTACGTTTATAGGTAGACCTGCCAGCAGTGAGTTGCAGTAGTCCAGTCTTATGATGACAAGAGACTGAACATGTCTTAAGACAAAAATGGCCGAATCCTTCTAACGTTGCAGAGAAGGCAACATTAGCAACATGCATGGAAAAGGACAGTTGTTTGTCCATGGTTACCCCAAGGTTGCGAGCTGTGATTGAAGGGGAGATTCGTTGGGATGATGGGGAGATTCGTTGTGCAGGGATCTTGCAAGATCATGACCTGGGGATGAATCACCTGGGATTATCAGCAGTTCAGTTTTGCTGGAATTGAGCTTCAACTGATGAGCCATCATTCAAGACGATTGAATGTACTGCTTTAAAGCCATAGTGTTTGGGATTTTGCAAGTTGTTCTGTGAGAGATATATAGCCAGTTGATTATTAAAGACAGACAGAAATTTTAAAAGAAAAAAGAGAAGTGATGCCACATCTGATAAATCCAGATCAGGCTTCTTCATGATGGAAATATCCCTGCTCCCTTGAAGGTAGTTGGTACATGACCAGATGTTAGGGATCCATTAATGATTGTGGTGATGGGGGCAGAATGTCTTGAGATGGTCTGAAGTATAGTGTAGGGAGTGGATCCAGTGGGGAGGCGGTAGGATTGCAAAACCAGATGAGTTGTAAAGACTTCTGCTGCTACAGTTAAGAAATGTGACAACGAAGGAGTAAGGGAATCCTGACTATGAAATGTGTGTGCAGTCCGGGCAGAAGTGTAGGTCCAGCAGATTTTCTCAATCTTCTCATGGTAAAAAGAAGCAAAGTCTTCCACAGTCAGGGAAGATGCAGCAGGAGGAACCAGGGGGGTGAGAAGAGAAGAGATGTTGTGGATCTTACTAGGTTCTTGTGCAGAAGCTTCAAGCTTTTCCATGTAGAAGGTACAGTAGTCTTGACCGAAGTCACGTCTGAAGAAAACATGGACAGGAGTGTATGGTAAGAGGCAAGACCTGCATCGAGTTGTGATTTCTTCCACTTGCTCTCTTCAATTGCTCTCTTCAATTGCTGCACAATACATCTGAAAGCCATGGAGTTTTGGCTTTGTCCTTTGAGTTAAGCTTTGTGTTGTGTGATCCCATACTGATGTACTGAAGAAAATGCTTGAAAGAGCATGCGTTTCGAAGGTGACCATGATTCTTTAAAAGCATGATTTAGAATACCTCACCAAACCAATGTTGCATTATGGATTAGGCTGGAGTTTGATTTCTCATGCTGTAAAAGAAGCCAATTATGTTTATAACCAGGTTTTGTAATCTAGATGATTTCTTGAGTACCTTAAAATTTAATGATATTCTGATACTTAGTATGTATGCACATATGGATACTCATCCTGGTGTCCATACATACTGCTAAAATCATTTATTTAAAATGGCTTGCTGAACAGCAGGATGAAGTCATGTACCTTTCATGACTTCCCACCAAACCTTTATGCCGAGCAAAAGGTGGCCCTAATCATCATCTCGTTCTTTTCATTAAAAAAAAAAAGGAAACATGAGGATTTTAATGCCAAAAAATTAAAGCTTGTTTTCCAGTTTATTACAGGCTTCTTTGGTTAGTGTAAGTGCTGAAAATGTTTCTTTTTGTATTGTGATTTTGTATTTCTGGGTTTTGGTCACATGGCTGGTGCAGGTTGATGTACAGTGTCGCTTGAAAGTTTAACCCTTTAGAAATTCCTATACTTCTGCATAAACATGACCCAAAACAACATCAGATTTTCAAACAAGTATTAAAAGTAAACAAAGCGATCAAATAAATGAGCAAACAATATTATACTTTTTTATTTCATTATTGAGAGAGGTCATCCAGCATTACATATGTTGAACTTTGATTTCAGTATCTGTTATGAGCCCTAGTGCAGCAATAACTGCAAGTAAAGTTTCCGGTAACTTTTGATTAGTAATGCATAACAGCTTTGTTTTTTTTCCATTCCTTGGTACAGAAAAGCTTCAACACTCAGAATTTTGGTGGGTGTCCTTATATGAATTGCTTTCTTCAGGTCCAGCCACAATTTTTCTTTTGGATTAAAGTCAGGACATTGATTGGCCATTTTAAAACATTATATTTGTTCCTCTTTAATCATTCTTTGGTAGACAGACTTGGGTGCTTGTGATCTTGCCTTGGTGTGTGAGCCATTTTCATTTAGATTTAATGGCATAATTCTGAATTCATTGTTAGATTAATGATGGCAAGCTGTCCTGGCTTAGATCCAGCAATAAAGGCCCAAAGCATGATACTACTACCACCGTGTTTCACAGAACGTATAAGGTTATAATGCTAGAATTCATTATTTTCCCTTCTCCAAAAATAATGCTTCTCATTTTAAAACTTAAAATGTTAAAAGGTTTTATTTTGATCTCCTTCCTCCACAAATTATTTTGTAGTGGCTTTCTCCTTGCAACTCTGGCTTGCACAACGAGGTTGTTGAGTGTTGACCTGATAGCAGACTCATGAACATTAATATAAACCAAAGTAAAAGAGGCCTTAGGTCGCAACAGAATATTACATGTCTTGCTTTTGGAGTGATCTTTGTTGGGTGTCTACTTCTGGGAATTTACCAATGGTCTTAAATTTCCTCCATTCGTACAGAATCTGTATGACCATAGATTTTTGGAGTCAAAACTCTTTATAGAGGATATTCTATCCATTTTCAGCCTGATGAGCAACAATAACTCTTTTTCTGAAGTTCTCAGAAATTTCCATTGTTTTTGCAATGATCCCCTTCCGCAAACACATGTATGTTGGTTATCCTTAGCCAGATTGCCAACACACAGGTGAAGTAGATTTTCCTCTGCTAACCCCTATTCTCTACTCTAAGCATTCTTTAGCTTCTATATATCCTGCTGTGTGCATATTAAAGTCCAATGCAACATGTGCACCCTGTGGTTGGTCACCAGTTTAGCTTCCTTTTTTCAATGCTTAAGTTATGATGAGCCATACTGAAGGATTTGCTCTTATGCAGTTTGTCTTTGAGCTCTCTGAAAGCTGCCAACAATCACTAACTTAAGTCTACACTGCTGCTGGATGAATGTAACTCTGTAACTTCTCCAGGTTCTAGAAGTTTAACATCACCTCTTTCAGTATAGAGATCATCTCCCAGTACTATTTTGGTTAGTCCTAAGGTGGGTCAGTTCCACATTACATTATGGCCTAGACTAGACATCTAAGTGATCACCACCTCCTCTTGCTTATATAGAGGATGAAACAGAATGCTCATTATGTACATAATAGTAGTTCTGTGAATAGAACTGTCATTTGACCCCGAGTCAATTCTGCAATTTTTCAGGGAACTTGCTGTTGTTTGGAGTAGTGCTTGGGCAGCTTAAAAATGTTCAGTAAGGAATGTTAATACCCAACATGTCTTTAAGATGCAATGGCAAGGTATGATAGGGTAGTAAAATTCAATCTTATGACTCTTCAGTATGTGCAGAGAGTATGCCATCAACACTGGTGCAGTTGTTATTGCTGCCTTATGCTTACCCTTTTTTTCATCATTGTGGATCTTGTTGTCTTTTGTCTGTTCGTATGTTGAAGGAGCAGATTCACAATATCGCTGGCACAGAGAATGGAACCTCTAGACCACATCCACACCAAGTTTACAGTGGTTATGGGGAAAGAGCTAGAGCCCAGTCCACATCAGGAAAGGTACACACGTATGTGACTAACCAGCTAGCTGTGTATCAGTGCAAAGTTTGAGTTAGTGAAACTAGTAGCTGAAAAGCTGGTCATTGATTTCTGTGTTTGGGAATGGGTCTGATGGCTCTGTATTAGTTTATATATCATGATGCATCAACTGCTGCTTTCTCTCCTGTATATAGGCAAAGACAGCCAGAGAGCAACTAGCTCTGACCTTAGCAGGTACACTCAACTCTGAGACTCCTCACACTAGTCGTGACTCTCTGCACTGCTCCAGTGGATACAGTACTCAGACAACAACCCCATCCTGTTCTGAAGATGCAATACCCTCACAACATGGTGAGAACACACACAACCTTAGTCTCACACCCCTTATTACAGTTTTTTACAAAAAATATTACCTAATGCAATTTTCCCCCCTCATGTCACTCTAAAATTTGTTTGTGATTGGCATTTTTATATTTACAGTATTTACAAAAGTCATACACATAACTCCACATATCTCTTGTAAACAAAAATATTTTTGGGGAAAGTCAGTTGTCATCATTCACATCAGGAAATTGTAAAACTATTTATTACAGGCAGATTTATTTCTGCTTGGGTAAATGTTTCAGAATTCCAGTAGGTCAAATCTTACAAGATTTACTGTCTCTTATTAATCTTAAAGACATCCAAAGTCTACTTCATATCTCCGAGCAATTTCTTTCTTGAAAAAACAACTTAAGGTACCACAATCAAAAAAAAAATCTTAGGATCCAGACACTGCACTATTCACAAATAGAGGCATAAACTAACTCCCAGGAATAAACATACTTTGGTCTGAACAGTTCAGATGGACCCCAAAACAAAAAACCAATAAACTGGTCACGGAGTATCAGGTAAGAATGTACATCCACTATTAAGAAGATTCTACATGGCCTAAAAGTCCATCATTTAAAAAAAAAAAAGAAATAGAAGAACTGAAGAACACTATTCTATCTGTGAAGCATGGGGGTTGTGAGGGTGTTTTACTGGAAATGGGACTGTTGCACTTCAGAAAATATATGGCATCTTAAGGAAGCAGGATTATTTGAAAGTACTGGAGCAAAGCCTCAAGATATCTATCAGAAAGTAAAGACTAGTTCATAACTGTGTCATCCTGCAAGACAATGAGCTTAAGTATACCTCCAAAGTTGTCTTCAAAGATCCACCTGAATCCCACAGACATGCTGAGGGATGAACTGAAAAAAAATTTCAACAAGGTGCACAACCCTGAGTTATACCAGATTTGACGAGGAAGACTGAACAAAAATGTTTCAAAGAACATGACAATCTGCAAGGCACTAATAACTTGTCTTTCACTGTCAATGTGGCTCTTGTGGATCAACATATGTGATTATTTGCAGTCTGTTGCCAAGAACAGGTTCACGATATATTGTTTTATCTCAATTTTATGAAGCCTATTATTTCATATTAAAGGAAATGAAGTTCTTTATAAAGCAGTTTCAACATTCTGATCTTGCTTTAATTTGTGCTTTTAGAAGAAAGAGGTGTAATTGATTATAAACGACAAAAAAAAACACGAAAATCCCTTTTCACTTATTAAGCAAATAAAATCAACAAAATTAGTATTACAACAAAGGAAATTATATATATATATACACGCACATACACACACACACACACAGTATCTCACAGAAGTGAGTACACCCCACTCACATTTTTGTAAATATTTTATATTATCTTTTCATGTGACAACACTGAAGAAATGACACTTTACTACAATATAAAGTAGTGTACACCTTGTATAACAGTGTAAAATTGCTGTCCCCAATATTTTGTGTGGTCACCATTATTTTCCCACACTGCCTTAACCCTCTTGGGCATGGAGTTCACCAGAGCATCACAGGTTGCCACTGGAGTTTTCTTCCACTCCTCCATGATGGCATCATGGAGCTGGTTGATGTTAGAGACCTTGCGCTCCACAATGCTTGACCGTATGAAAGACACACTGGAGTGAGAGCGATAACACCAAATTTAACACCAGCTCCCCATTCACACCTGAGACATTGTAACGAGTCACGTGACACTGGGGAAAGAAAATGGCTAATTGGGCAAAATTTGGACCTTTTCACTTAGGGGTGTACTCACTATAGTGGCCAGCGGTTTAGACGTTAATGGCTGTGTTGAGTTATTTTGAGGGGACAGCAAATTTACACTGTTATACAAGCTGTGTATATATTATATTTATTATTTAATATATATATACACACGTGGACAAAATTGTTGGTACCCTTCGGTCAATGAAAGAAAAACACAATGGTCACAGAAAAAACTTTAATCTGACAAAAGTAATAATAAATGTCTTGATCATAAAAATAATCCTTAGATGATCTAATCTGTAGCATTTTTTAACCCACGTTCATTATTAAATGTAATCAATACACTTTTCCCTCTTCACCTTTTACCTTCACCTCTTAAAGTCTTCCTCTGTAGTCCTAGCACTTTTTGACATTGAGACCTTTTAAGGGTTAATACATGATGCATAATATACTTTATGAATTACTTTTATCTTTACTAGTATCTTTAATTCTTCTCTTTTAATTTTAAGGGGAAATGCACAGATTTCTAACAATTTTCTTAGTTACGTCACTAGGAGCAACTCTAGCACTATGAATCTTAACGAATACAGGCCCAGAGGTTTAAATAAGGCAAGGTGACGCACCTGTAGATAATTTTATCCAAGTTTTTTTTATTATTATTATTTTACAGATCATTTTAAAAAGACCATTCTTTGGTTTTATTTGTTTAGTTATATTACATGAATCTTCCAGTATTGTTAAAATTAAGATAAAATTGCTATATGTTTAACTATTTAAAAAAATAAAAATAAAACAGGCTTTCATGGGGTGTCTTGGTTTTTTCCACATTGCTAAAGATTAGACGTTAGTTTCAATATACAGTAAAGATCAATAGCTTAAATATTGTCAAACTGCTGCCTGTATGCCAAACAGTTTTTTGCATACAAGTTACAATGTATTATTCTTTTCCAGCAGTAAAGAAAGAACCTCCTCTCTATGGTAGGTTTCTGACTAATATTGTAGAGTACATTTTATTTCCGTTTATTTCATTTTGGTCATCAGAAAATGTAACCAATATTTCAGGAATGAGTTGCTTCTATTCATAGAACAATGCCATCCTATATACGCACACTGCAAAATGTGTCTGTGTTTGTTTCTGTATTTGTGTTGGCAAGCATGTACATGTTTTATTCATCAGTTGACAAGTGCTGAGTCACATAAGATCTAATGTGTACCTCATCCCATATTCAGATTTACATACTGTATCTAATTTCTCAGTGAATAAATCAGTCAAAGCAGTTGTACAAACTGATAAACTAATTCCATTGAACATTCCAGAAACATCACTTTCACCTGGTCACATTAAACTCTGCCAGTATAATTTTTCTACACGAATCATACATATTCACACCTTATAAACCACCTCAGGTCTGTAATTATACTGATCTTGTCCTTTCCTGATGTTCTTATGTGTTTGTCTTTCTGCTTTCTCAGACTATGATTATATTTCCCTCCATGGAGGTGACGACACCCCCAGTCCATCTGATTTTGATAAGTCCTGTACAATTCCACGAAATAGTGAGCTGAGCCTGAACTACCGTAAACTATTCCAAAGCAAGAGACCAGCATCCACCGTGAGCCTGCTGTCTGAGCCTGAGTCACTACTGTTACATCAAACACACACGGCCACCATCCGGCGTAAGCCGTCCAGCAAAGCCAACCTTCGCCGTGGCACCATCAGTGGAGGAGTGCCCATCCCCATTTCCACACCACAGGTAATCCCTTTGTGTTAACAGTCCTGTGATGATGATATGCTGTTCTGTTTTTGTGGGTTGTAATTGTTTATTATGTCTTAGTGGTTTTGTGTAAATTGTATAATGGGTCAACATTTCTGAAAATATTGACTTTGAGAGTTTATTTTAATGGATGCGGACGTATCTTCATAGGTGCCACTGAAGCCTGCTAAATCCCAAGCAGGTTTGGCTCCAGGCCGTAGTGGAAGTGAGGAGGCAGTGTTCACTCAAGTGCACCCTCAAGCTGCTCAACACCCTAGTTCAGATTTGGCACATGTCAAGCTGTCACACTGTACCTCTACTCAAAACACAAGTACAGTGCCAACCCCGTACTATGCGATGTTCCCTGGACAGCCACCAGTAGGCATCATGGAACAGGTCACCCAGACTAGCAAGCAACAGCAAAGGCAGTTCCAACCCCACAACGACAATCATCAACAGTACAACCAAAAACAACTGCAATATCACCAAGATTACAACACAAAGGACCACCCAATACAATATCAACAACGCTGCAATCAAACACCACAGGAGCTGCAGTATCAACAGTACATTCAAGCACAACACCAGTACACACCTCAACATCACTACAAGCAACAGTATCAGCAACAGATGCAGCACAAACCAGCTCAGAATCCACAGTTTCCCAAACAACAGCATTCAATCCAACAGCATGATCAAAAGCAGCAAAATCAACAGAATTGTCAACTACCTCAACAGAATGCTGCACTACAGTGCTGGTCATCTGCTCCAGCTCCAGATACTGCAAATCAATCAGACGACATGAATGATTCCAGACAGATGGAGAGTGGTGGAATTGATATGTTAAGCATGATCCGCAGGGGGGTCAAACTACGACGCACAATCACCAATGATCGCTCAGCACCTCTCATCACTACCAACTATCTCAACTGAAGATTATTTTACATGCTTTAGGCATTTTTACCTTTATTATTATTTTTTTTTACTTTTACATCTCAATTTTTTAAGCTTACCATCAGGGTTAGACAGTCTGCCTTCCCAAAAAAAAATTATTTTATTTGGCTGCTTAATTATAATTAGGAGTTTTTGGCACTGGTGTGTCCATGTGAATGTCAGCTTTCATATACTCAACTTTACTATATTGTTTTTGTCCGATATGAAACAATACAGATTCCAGTCTGTATTTGTTCAGAGAAGAGAATATATTTAGATTAGATTTGTTTGATTTTATTATGTACTTTTATAGAGATTTATCTGAAGAATTACAGCTCCACTGCCTTTATCTGCCTGAAGTCTGGATTTATTCAGTGTCTGTGTGGAGTCCAGATATGCTGATGAAGAAACTTCTGGAGAATGTGGCCATTCTTTCATTGCTTATATTAATCACTGTGGCTGTATAATCTGCTAGATTTTGAAATGATTTAGAAATGTATGATCCATTTTGACCAAAGCTTTGAAAACTTAGGCTGTTCTAAAAAACTTGGATATTTTTTAGAGACTTTAGAGAAAGTAGAATCAAACATTATTGGAATTTTAATTTTAGTAATTGCTGCTTTCTTGTTGGGTGAAACCTATAGACTTTTGTGTCATACTTGGAATAGATACTGAATTCTGGATTTATCTTCTAATTTTTATTTAAATAATTGTATTTTTCTGTAATGATTTCTTTCACGTTCACCTCTTTTATTTTTTGTAAACATTTCAGAATAATGCTATTGTGTTCCAGGTTTAGTGACACTTATAAATTCTACACTGCCAACTGTTAGAAGTGATTCTGTCTAAGCAATATACTGTATGTGTCTACATATTCTGAAAACAGTCATTATTGGTTATTGTGTTTTGGGGTTTTTGTTGTTTGTTTTTTTTGCTGGTGACTGTTGAAAAGCCTTGTTTTTCCACTTGGTGAATTTTTTTTTCATCATCTAGTCTTTTAAAATGGAAAAAAAAAAAAGTGTAAGAGAAGCTTGCAGTTTTAGTAGCACAAGCCACTGTTCTTGTGGCATACATAAGTGGTGATCTGTTTGCTTATAGCAGAACAAACTATGAGGCTGAATTGTTGCAGTTTCCAAACACATTTGATAGGTTTAGACATGCTATATTATGCTGAATGGATCTTTATCTTAAATAGTCTACCTATATAGTTGTGTGTTTTCGCTTTATTTGTCCTTGGCATTTGAGATAAAAGCTGTGCCATTTATTGTAAAATGTTTTATGCAGTTTGGGCTTTCATTTAAAGTTTTTTTTAGCTCTATATCGATGCTTTTGTCTAAGAAATAGCTTAAAGAAAGATGATTTTGTTTTTTTGTTATTTTCTGGTTGCATGATATTTATAGCTCTACTTGTTTAGCTGTCCTGTGTAATAGAGAAAGCTAATGCTGGTCATGGGCTTTTGGACAGCAAGCACATTGCCTTTGTTCTAACTTTAAATCATCAGCCAATCTTTTCTTAATCTAAGAATTACATTAATGGGAACATCTTGTGTAGTGTTAAAGTTGTGGAAGAATCCTATCCAAAGAGCAGCTAATTTGAATTCATTAGTACATCATTTAATTTTTGGAGAAAACTGTAGTTTTACTAGGTACTGTATACAAACACGGAACAGAATTATTGTAATAAAAGTCTGATATGCCATACCTTAATGCCTACTTTAGTGTATTTCTGTGTGAGGCACAAAATTTATATTCTTACTGTATATTGCAAATACATAGTTCCATGGTTCCGATTAGTTTTTTCTACTTAAATGATGCAGGGAAATGATTTAATAATTTTAAAATGGGCCTGTAACACTTTACACACATTACTAATTTTGTCAAATGTTTATGGGCTGACATTTACTAGTCCTCCTACATTTTTATTTGTAGATTACCCTTATGCTCCAAACTGTTTTAAGCAATGATGGCACCCTTTAATGCCTTTGGGAGTTTAACTCCAAGTTTTAGCTCCTAGCTGAAACTCACACTTGTATCTGTCACCGTTCAGATTGAAAAAGTGTCTTGTACACCCTCATAGCAGGAATTTTACAATTCATAAGCATTCATAGTGTTTTGTAGTACACTACATCTTTGCTGCGATTTTACTAGCATTTTAAGATTAGTATTGACCTTGTGAAAATATTGCAGTTTGTGTTGCTAAAGCATGGTGATTTCATATAACTGAGGCAGTTAGTGTAGTGCATTTAATAAATTTCGTATTCAATCTTTTTTTAATTATCATTTGTATCTGTATCATTAAATATGTGACATGAGTTGAACATTGTTACTAAAGAAAAAAAGAAGAATATTTGAAAATGAATGTAGCCCTGTTTTAGCTGATTTTTTTTTTTTTTTTAATTGTGATATTCAATTCTGATTCAAACTAATGAGTGGTTTGCACTTTCAATGCTATTTTATTTAACTTTTATATAAAGCTTTTAACAATAGACATTATCTTCAGTTTTAGAGAAATATACAAATTCTGAATTAAATTTACAAAGTTTAAAAATGTAATGTAAATTTATCCCCAATGAGCAAGCCTGAGGTTTGTGATGTGATATTAGGAACAAACCTTGAGAGGAACAAGACGCAGTGACATACAGTAATTATTATAAATAATTACATTTCTACAGCTCCCAAATAGTCAAGTGGAGTTGTGTAGCCAGGAGCCTTTATAAACAAGATCATCCGCATAATTTCTGAATTCATTATAGTTTTAAAAGGAATTCCTTCCTGCTGAAGCCATGAAATGTTTACTGCTGTGGAGACCTAAGCGCAAAATCAAACAGTGATTCAAAGCCACCGTCATGCTCTCCAAGTGGTATTATTCACAACAAGTCCCATTTATCTTCAGGCTGTCAGCTTGGGTTTTAAGTGATTAGACTCCAACCAGAAGTGGGGCATCAGGAAGGTCCAGGGAGAAGAAGCACTCAGGATCACTGGCAGGATCACATACAAACTTTATGTATGCTTGTGATTTATATATCATCTTGTATGGATTTTTTTGTTGTTTGTTTGTTTGTTTGTTTTTAAAGTACAAAGACTGGGTTCCAGGTTGTATGAAAGAATAGAAGGGATATGCTTCCAATTGAGGAGCATGGCATACCTTCCCAGTAGGGTATAAAGGCAGTATTGTACCATAGTTGGCTTCAAGCTTTCAAAGCAATTCCAAATAAGGGTGTAAATCACAATTAAAGGCTTGCTTAAGTGTGTCAAATGTATTAGACCAAAAATTGATTAGGGGCATGTCCTGAACATGTGGAAGTGGTCGACTGGAGGTTTGCTCACAGGCATCACTTTTGTTCGGGAATATTAATAAAAGCTAGGTATTGTTGAAGTGAGATTCATGAAGTACTTTGCTTGCATTGGACAAGTAGAAGGGACATTTTGATATGGCTCAAAGGGAGGATTTGGGGATATCCCAATAAGGATATTTCTGGAGGTTGTTTTACTTGTCACTGTTTCTTAACTTATACTGACAATCATAAACTCCTTTGTAGGATTTTTATGAGTAATAAAGATTATGTTTATATCTCAACAGATCCATGCAAGGCAATGTTTAGCCAGCAAGATTATGATTATGATCAAATAGCCATTGTCCCCATCTATGTCCATGGTTGCTGTGGAAACCAAAACAGAACAACATGTGAGTTTGAGGGTCATTAAATGGGTGTGTTTTAATAGCCGAGAGGAACAGGAACAGGAAACGTCTCTTCTATGCCATCATATTTGGAGGCTTTAATGTACACAGTTCTTGTGCTATAACCTTTCTTTGCCACTAGGTGCCTCTGTAATATTGGCTCAGAAATATATTTCATTCAGTGTGGGACAGTGTGTAACATATTCCAGTAATTTCACTACCTGGAAAAGTGACATTCTGAATGAACTGAAATACCTCTGTGGGTTGTAGAGGACAAAGGTTTCAGCAATAAGAGTCATTCTAGCCACATAACTTGCCTTAATCGTCTCAATTCTCACACTTTCATGTATTTATGTATAATAAGTTGCTTTTTATAATGTCTGCCAAATGCTGTAAATGTCTGTTTTCAGTTATAGACTTATCAAACTCTCTAGAGTGCAACACACTATGAGCCCAGATCAAATTCTTTAATTAAATTTAATTAAATTATATTTAAATTTGGGAGTTGGGGAGAAAGCATTGAGTCCAGTAATTGCAAACCATCTGCATTAGGTCATTGCCTCTACCATCTTTCTCTTAACCAACCATCTCCCCAGCGAATATTTTCCAACAGACTGGTATTATCTTTCAGTTAGAGGGAGGGACTTAGTGAGCTGTGCTTGTGTGTGTAAGAACGAGAATGACACTCTGTGTGTGTGTGTGTGTGCGCGTGTGCGTGTGTGGGTGTGGGTGTGTGGGCGTCCATGTATGTATCTATTTGTATGAGAAAGAGGCGGAGAGTGTGTGTGTGTGTGTGTGTGTGTGTGTGTGTGTGTGTGTGTGTGTGTGTGTGTGTGTTGGATTTCTCCATAAAAGCACCTAACCCTTACCACTGACCTTTTGTCCTGTATTTGAGACCACTGTGTGAGGGGAGTGAAAGCCTGAGGCCTCCAGCCAATGGCAGAGAATTCCATAATGGGGTGTGCTTCTGACAAAGGGAGGGCCTGTTAGTGACATAACTGAAATTGTGCAAGTTGTGCATTCTTCAAAGAATCTTCTTCTTCAAAGAAAAAGAGTGAGAGAATTCCTGGGTTTTTACATAATGTGAATTGTGATACATTTTCTTTTTGTTATTTCCCATATGTATAATACATATATCCACTTCATATTTACATACAACAGAAAGTACACTAAATGTCCAAAAGTATGTGGACACCTGTTGACACAAAGTTGCTTAGGATGTTTTTGTGTGCTGTAGAGTCTCAATTTCCCTACACTAGAAATAAGGGGTAAAAAAAATATGAAGATATGGTTTGGCAAGCTCGGACTGGTAGAAGGTTAGTGACTTACACAAAACCCTGACCTCAACCCCACTGAGCACCAGTGCGGACTACACCCCAGGCTTTCTCACTCAACATCAGTGCCTGATATCTCTGATGCTCATGTGGCTGACTGGGAAAAGCACTTAAATAAATGTTACAGAGCCATAGACCAAAGACCTTAAACATACATGCGAACAGATTGTTCGGTAATACAAAGACATGAAAAGGGAAGACAGCAGTCGCTTGAAAAGAGTAACAGAATGACCCAAAAGTAGTAGCTATTAGCTGTTACACAAAAAAACAATAAGCAGTGAAGTGCAACTCAAACATTTCTGTTAAAACATATTTGAACCACATCCTCTCACTGTTCACCTGCACGTTCATGCAATTATCTAATGAGCCAAAAACTTTCAAAAACTGCTGAACTCCTGGAGCTTCCACACACAACAGAGTAAAACATTTATACAAAATGGTGCAGAAAGAACAACCGCCATTAAATGCTGTTGAAAGAATGTAAAAAATGTTTAAAGAAATCTACACTAATCTAATTTACACATCGATTTGTTATATTATTGCCAATAATACAGATTAGGCAAAAACCTGTCAAGACCTATTAGTGAACATGTTGCAGTTTTGTGATTTGTCAATGATTACTTGCTAAAATGCCAAATTAAAATAACTATTATGGTATATAAGAAAAAAACAATATATGACATAGTCATCCCAGTATTGGGTTGCAAGTCATTACACCAACAGCGCCTGACCCTGTGCCTTGAGTATGTTTGGTCCCCCAAGAATACCTCTCAAGCCTGGTGCGGATAAATTAAAGTTACAAGCTACATTTTCCCCTTTACTTTTGCAACAACCAACTACAGTCATTTGTTGTGTCATAGTACACCTCATGTGGGTGGGTGGGTGTAATACTCTGTGGAAGTAGATGATGCATTTTGTTTCCCATGCTGAAAATACTTGCCCTCATTGTCAGATGCAGTTTTCACTTTGAGGGGCCTCAAGGAGAGGAAGCATGTGGTGGGTGCGTGAAAAGACGTTGTTAACAAACATACAACATCTAATTTACAGGCAGCAGACCTTTTGACTGGTTGGTGTAACTGGAATATTATGAATTTTAGACTGTGCATTTTATGTTTATAATACAGGCTTGTATTATTCATGATTTTAAAAGATTTGTTTATGTTGGGTATATCAATTAAGCCAAAGCTGGTCTGATATGACACTGTATGTAATTAAATAATGCAAAATCAAAATACATAAATCATAAATCAAAAAGGACAGACTACACAATAATGACATAATAGGAATCATTTGTTGCAGTGCTAAATAAATTATTACATATGTGATTGCTAAACAGCCAGACGTTGTGCCCACCATATTAAACATGCCCTCGTCCAAACTATTTTGAGACCAGCAGCAGGCATCAAATTTGAAATCAGCTCATTTAGTGGATAAAAGTGTAAAATTTCTTTGTTTAAACATTTATCTTATCTATGTTCTATTGCGAATAAAATATTGGCTCATATGGTTTGAAAGTCTTTTAGTTCTCATTTTATTCAAATTAAAAACGTCCCAACTTTTTCAGAATTCAGGTAAAGAGACTTGTAAAGAGTGCTTATTTGAGTTATTGTATATTTCCTGTCAGCTCAAACTAAGTGATTTTTTCTGTAGACGACCCCCATTATATTTTTTGTGTGAAAATCACGTTTATTTAAACATGAATGGAATGATGACCCAAGACACACAGACCATAGAGCAGATATTTATGGATACCATACCATCACACCCATACAGTATGTTGGCCTTCCCAAAATTGTTGCTGCACAGTTGAAAGCACAGAATTGTCAAGAATGTCTTTGGATGCTGGAGCATTAATACTTCCCCACAATGAAAAACCCAAAACCCAGCATGGCAATGCCCCATGCATAAACAAGGTTCATGAAGATCACAAAGAAATTGAGTGGCTTTCAAAAAGTCCTGACCTCAACCAAATTAAACACCTTCAAATGGAATACTGACTGCAAACATGGCCTTCAAGCCTGACATCAGTGTCCAATCTTATTAATAATCTTGTTGCTAATTGGGCAAATCCCCAAGGTTTATAATAATAAAGGACTATATGGGATATTCAATTGCATGTTTGATGGGCAAGTGTTTTAGTTGAGAATTGAATCCTGTTCCCCAAGAAATTGCAGAAAGAATGCAGGTATGTTTCGAAGACAAAACTATCCCAGATTAAACAATGTAAGGAATGCTACAGTATACGAGTATATATGCATGGACTAGGTTACTGGACAATGTGTTTAGGACTTCAGCAGAAACACAAGTTGCATGTTTTACATGAAGAAAATAAAGAAGGTTCAAATTATGCAATGCATTTAACACTTGACTTGAACTAAGCATGCTACATTATTATATTCTGACTGTGAGCCAATTGAGATCTTTCCAAGATCTCTAAGCTGGGAGAATTTTACTGCTGTGTATTTAATCTGTTTTTATTGTGAACAATGTTTAAAATTAATTGATTGCATTGTCTATTAATTTAATAAAACAATTACTTCAAAAATCCACAGAAAATTGGATGAGCATTGAGTAGGTAACTATGAAATGTTCTGAAATGCTATGATTAACATTTTGAAATAAGCATTTTATATTGGATTAAAAAGTGCCTCCTGGCACAATTATATTGCCAGATATTGTGAAATTGAAGAGAAACTATTAAAAATATTCCACAGCTTTCTGGATAAATTATATTGTAGACATGGTAACTTTGAAGAGAAATATCATAATTCTACCATAAAATAAATGTTCCTTTTCATGGCTTAATACAATTTTGTCTCTTAAACCTTATATTCCCTCATTTTTAAAATGGGTTATAAAAAAGTTTAGCTTTTATATTGTGTGATTTGTTTTGTTACTTATTTATTGTATACAATCTTTTTGTAGTTTTTTTGCTGTGTTGAAGAATAATTTCCACTTTCAGTGCTATTCCCGTGTAGTCCATGTCTCTTTTAAAACCTTCTGAAATTTTCTACATGAACTGCTGACATTTGACATATTTTAATCCACAGAAAGGACAATACATTTTTATACTTTCATGAACATGATACTTTCTACTGCCACAGCCTGCTGTACCTCCTGTATATCTTGAGTGACAGATGTATAATCCAAGCAGCAGAACCATTTTTTCTGAAATGTCATTGTGTTTTCTGATGTGTTATTTTGTTTTTCTGATGTGTTATTTTGTTTTCTGCATTGTCATTGTGTTTTGTAATTTATTTTGTTTTTGAATTTGTTGTTTTGTTTTCTGATTTATTATTTTGTTTTGCACTTCTCGGCCACCATACAAATTGTTTGCCATCTATAGACTTATATAGAAAGCATCAGGGTTTTTTTGCTAACAAATGTATTAGAATTTGACCTTATAATTCTAATGTTTTTAAAAGCTATAAAACTAGTATGTGTATAACCCTCATTGCAATGTTGTTTTGAATCCTTTTCTTTTTTTTACATCTCTTAGGGCTGCTAATTTGGTGTAATTCTGCAGCCTAATTCAAGAAAACAAAAATAATCCTAAATTTTTATTTAATACTTTAGCAAAATTAACTAGGAATAAAAACACTGTCAAAAAGCATACATCTATTTTTTATTGAATTATTTCAATAGAAAAATTTATAACATCAGGCAGAAAGTTCAGACCATTAATTTAATACTAAATTTGATAGATAATGCCGTAGATAATGTTTCTAATTTTCTTAATATTTGATCAATAATTAGATTGTTTTATTCCCATTCATGAGACTGACTTAATTTCACTGATTTCTGATTATCAACCTGCATACTGGATCCCTTACCCATATGTTTCCTTAAACAGATTCTACCAGTAGCTATCCAACCCATTCTAAAGATAATAAATTCACACTGGCTATGTGCCAAAATCTTTTAAGATAGCGATTATCAAAACTTTGATTAAAAAACCTGACATCGACCCACGTCAGCCTTGATGAGGAACAATCAGAGGTAAATATGGTTAAACAAGTATTAAGAAATTCAGCAGTCATAAAACACTTGCTGGAGTTAGTTAAATGAAAATCATGTCAACAATTCCATCATTTATGGGTAAAAAAAAACATACATTGCCCTTCAAAAGTTTGGGATCACTTGGACATTTCCTTGTGTTCCAATGAAAACCCCATTTTAATCCATTTCAAAAACATAAAATCAGAAACAAGGAAATTGATCCCAAACTTTTGAACAGTAGTGTACACCATTTCTTTTGACTGCCATTTTGCCATAAACACATGACAAACTTGAAAACCATTTGAAAGAACATTGAAGAACACATCAGTTCAATACTTTCAAAGATTCAGTGTGAGCATTTTTGAAACCTTTAGAAATATTTCTTTCGTCTAAAGATGAATTCAAAGAATATACAGACATTGTTAACTGCCAAGCTTCAAGATCACACGTTTACTGTGAATCGCCCTCAAACAATATTAGGGCTTCAAGCACAATTTTTTTTCCTTTTCTCAGCTAAAACACATTTTGACATATTATCAACAGGAAACTTGCTCAGTATTAGGTTGCATGAAGCTGATTGACTGAACTTGGTTGTATTTTTAAGTAACCCAATGGAGCACAAACAATTTCAGCTCAATAGGATCTTCAGTTTTTGAGAAACACAGATTTAAACTTTAATCGCTATAGAGATCCATACCCTAAACTTTGTATACCTCTTCAGATGTTTAATACGATCTATGTTGTCAGATGTTTAATACGATCTAGCTTTATTTCTTATTTAACTTTATAATATTTGTTTCAATTAAACATTTTTCCATTGCACTTGTTATAGTGAAGTAGTTGAAGTATAAAATGAAGTTTATTCATCTTCAGTGGAATTCAGTCAGTTCCAGATCAGTTCCAAGCCCAAATAAAAAAAAGAATTGGCATAACTGTGAAAACTCAGTGTAGACACTGAATAATACCTGCAAATGTGGGTTCACGAGTAAAATCAACAAACTGAAATAATGAAACAAATTCACACTGATTATATTTATAAATTCTACTCTTAGCTATCATACTCCATCCATTGAATTCACTTTATACTATTTACTTTCATGCATCTTCCACAGTATACTGTTTTTTCCTTGCCACTTTCACCTCTGGATCATTATAGATCTAGATCTGAATTGTTGAAAAGCTGCTTTTTTCCATTGATAAATGTTAAATCCCTCCCAGCACTAGCTTTAGAGAACAATAAAAATCACAATGACTCAAATGCCAAGCAGAATGGTTGATTATGCTGAAGACAGATATGCTTTGAAAATCACCCGCCATTTGTTTAAGGAGAGGCTGGAGAACTTTGTACAGCACTTAAAACTGTTGCATTACTATAATTGATATGGCCTCATTCCTTAAAGTAAAAAAGGTTGTTAATGATTCAGACATAAGATGGCAAGAACTCCAAGAAAAGAACTGTTAATTCAAATCTAATAAATAGTTTTTAGTCGTGTAATTAAATTAAATTAAACTAAAATAAGTGAATACAACACTTGTAACCATGAAGACCTTTCACAAACTTACCAAATATTATAACTATTAGAAAGAGGTTTTACATATAATAAACACATTTACCTAAAAGCTTGAACTATTCTTCAGGTCAGCAGCTGTTGGTTTTTGGATTCACTTATGGCTTAATTTGAAAATTGATGAAAACTTTCTCTTTATGAAAATTCCGTGCTTCTAAAGAGTAATGTATGAATGTGCTGTACTCCAACACATATGTTATGGTAACCACACTGAACATTTCCAGTCAGACCACCAATGTAAAAACACCAGCCCACTCTAGCAACTCAAAGAAACAGGTGTGTGTGCATGACAAAGAATGTGTAGGTTCCATTTCCATGTGTGTGGGTTGTTAAACAATGACAATTCTCTTTTACTGTACGTCACTGGAACTGGGATGTTCCACTTTGCTATTACACTCTGCAAATTTGGATTTCATTGCTGTGTTTATCCGTTTTGGATTGTTGGACTGTCGATCAACCTGGATTATTGCCTGCATCGTGTGATTGTGTCTGCCTGTGATTTCTGGACTTTTGGACTGTCTGTTGACTTGGATAATTACCTGGTCTATATTATTCTCACTGCCTGTCAGTTTTGGATTATTAATTAAGATTTTTGCCTTTAGTTTTCTGACTCTTTGTGTCTGCTGTTGCCTTTCTACCTGCTCTCTCTTGTCACTGTTGCATCACTTCCATCTTATTATCAAGACAAGACTTTCTGTGTCCTGTATTTGGGTATGCATCTGCCAATCCTGATGGTACCATCTGGCCAGACAAAGACCCAGGAGACGTCTGAAGAGCATGCACTCTCTCCTTAAATCCCTGTCCCAGACCTTAGTCACATACGTGCATAGACTTCAGGACCTTGCCGTTGTGAACCAGGAACTTGTACGCCACCTCAATCAGCCCTCCACCGTGACCACTTTAGCCGCATTAGGTCTGTCACTGGTGTTCAGTAACATTGTCAGTGCAATGTCTCCTATTTTGGGCTCAACGAGGAGATCAAAGTCAAACTCACTGCCCGAGAGCTGCCAGGAGGACGCTTCAACACACCTGGCCACCCAGTCCACAACACACAACTCTTTGCTCTCCATTGTCACCAGCAGTTCCGGCCTCGTTGCCCAGTCCTCCACAAAGCCCTATCCTGAACAGCTACCAACACTGCTGGTCTTTGTCAATGGTCTTTCCCCATCAGCTGGCTACACCACCATCTATTCGACTAGATTTCTTAGATGGCCCACTTCATTTTTCCTACCCAAGCTACCATCCACCAAGGAAATCGATTAGCTCTTGCTCCAGCACACCATTAACCGGCATGGCCTACCTCACGACCTCAGGACCAAGACTGAGACTTGGAGCTGGAGGCATGCCTTGGCCATGCTCAATGTTGTCTGGAGAAAGGCCCGCTCTGTGCTTTCAGTGACTTTCAGTGCATCTTTTAAAAGATATGCCCGTTGGGCCAAACATAAATGCTGTCCAGCACCTCCTTACAGCATTGGGCAGGGACTTTCCACTAATTGTTGCCTGCAGTAAGCTAGTCCCACACTTTGTCGTGTCCTTTCCCGATCTTGGTTAGGTACTTCGTTATCTCCAATAAAACCAAGTGTAAACCCAGTGGCAGTTCTACTCAAGCTCCACAGAGTCCTGTGCAAGCCTGCTCACTGTTTTTTTCTGCCTGTTATTTCTGGGTTTGTTTTTTTTTACTGTATGTTGACTTGGACTATTGCCTGCTCTATGTTGTTGTCACTGCCTGTCAGTTTTAGATTATTGGACTGTGTTTCACTAAGATTTTTGCCTGGCATTTTTGGACTCTTCTTTTTTTTGGATGCATTTCTGAGTTCTCTCTTATCATTTTATCCTTCACCCTTCCCTGTTTCTATTAAAGATTCGTAATTTGTACTCTCATCTGAGTCTTTTATTTGGGTCCGCATCTGCCACCCCTGACATAAAAGGTTATATTTGTCTGAAGCATATTTAATTATGACCCTAAATCATTAAAACATTTTGCAATTGTAAAATGGGATGAAAATGGGTCTGCCAATAATGTCTGTCAAGATTAATAATTTTTAACAGCCATATACTTGTGCATGTCCTACAGTTGAACAAGACTTAATTAAATAAAACACTAAATGAAAGAGTTTTTTCCCCAGAAGCCATAGGCTTTATTTAAAAATGTCAGCAAAAGAAAATCAGTGCCATGTGGGCTGTTGATTTTTTGTTTGTTTTTTTCTTAAAAATCTGGACCTGCTTTGACATGGTAAAGGCTGGCATATGCCGAGAGCAATTGAAGTAATAAGGCACAACAAAGTTTGTGTATTCAGAAGTACTTAACATGAATATGCACATGTGACAATTACTGTAGATTTGCAGCAGTCAAAAACTTTAAGGCAGAATTTGCTTGCAAATTCAGAGGCAAGTCAATTTTCTCAGAGGAGGTGGAATAGTGAAATTAAACAAGATCCCCATGTAAACTTAATCCCACGTAATTAGGCTTTACTGATGATGCAGACATTGTGTTGAGGCAAATGTCTTTTGAATTATAATTTTTTTGTTACATGACCAAAAGATTATTATACATGGTGGGCATTTTATCTAAATGAAATACAACAGCAAATAACAAAAGTTTTACTTAAGGTGTCAACAGGAGGTGATTTGTTTACCTAGTAAATTTTAAGGTCAGGCATCATGATAATAACAAAGCTGAACTTTTCCTTATGATTGGCCCAAAATAAAGCAATATTATTTTCTCATTTTCTTTGTTGAAGAACTTAGAGGCAAATACCACAAAGTGTAAGCCACAGAAAAACAGGAAGAAGAATAAAACTAACAGGAAATAGACACCATAAAATACTTGAGAAAGCTCCAGTGAAAATGTAATATGTGTTTAACTGTAGATGTACTCTCTCTCTCTCTCTCTCTCTCTTTCACTATCTCTCTCTCTCTCATGTTCAAGTGTAAAATTAAGTTACTATATATCTCTAGCATCTATCCCTAATAACCAAGCTGAAGGCAACAGTGGCAAGGAAAAACTCCCTGACATGGTATGAGGAAGAAACTTTAAGAGGAGCCAGACTCAGAGGGTAACCCACTCTCATTTGGGTGACACTGGACAGTGAATAATGTAAATGTAAATAATGTCCTTCATAAAACAGTTTGTAGTTGATTGAAATAATAGGTAATAATTCCGAGCTCACTTCCTATCGACATGACCCAACCATAAAGCTGGCTAATGCAACAGTGGTTCAAAGATCCCGTGACTGTCACCGGGTGGCCCCATCCACAGCAACCATGAGTGACTGGCTGTCCATGCAGATCGATTCAATTCAAATTTCAATTCAAACTTATTTGTGTGGTGCTTTTTAAAAATAGACTCCGGCAAAACTAGTTATGACAGCATATCTGAAAGGCAGAGCCAGAAGGTGACACAGACATGAGGGCTTCTTGGGACATACAGTAATGCTTCCCACCACTTCACAGTCAGAAAACCTGAGTGACCTGCAAGGTTGGTAGGGCAACAGTATCCAAACATCCCAGTTCACCAAACACCAATAACCCTCCAAATCTGCTCCTTTACCTAAGAAAAGCTATTCATATAAAGCTAGATTTTAACACTAACTAGAAGGTAGTTCCGTAACTGTGGGGCTTTGTAAGAGAAAGCTCTGCCCCCTGCCTTTACTAATTGAGGTACTACGAAATACCCTGCACACGTACACACCACACACAGACACACACACACACACCTTACCCCTCTACCCCCACCCCAAACCACGCTCACATTCAGTTTTAGCAGTTCTTGTAAAAGGAGGGTTTCTTCCCCTATGTGCATACGTTGTGGTATGACTCACAAATTTCACACCATTTTGAATATACATCCACCTTCTGTTCTTATAATCAGAATCCACCATACATTCATTCATTCAAAATCTACTAAAATCTACTAAAAGAAGCAAAAATAATGGTGCTTAAACATTTTATTTGACACATTTTACAGGTACACTCCCATAGTTCATAAGTAGGTTCCAAACCAAAATGATAATTATTGTTACAAATGTTTGATTTTTTTGTATCCTTATGTTTTTGGCAAGAAACATTCAGAAGACTTAAATCCAAAGACTTTCTAATAAAACATATACTGTACTATATAGCAAAACAGAACGTCAATAAGATTTTGTCAGCATGAAAGTCCCTTTGTGCATTTTGATCATAAAGGGGATGTCCCCTGGTGTTTTTTTGACAAAAAAAAAAATTCAGAGGGGGTAAAAATTTGTACCTTCATGTGACAACACATGGATTTTCTCTGTTGCACAGGTGTTCCATTGTTTGCGATACTTTTTTTGACAATGGGCTTTTGCTACTGCACAATTTAGTGAATCCTTTGTACCAAAAAAAACTATATACGTATATACAGTGCCAAAGTATTCAGACCCTTGACCAATTATCAAATATAACTAAATTCCAAATATATTTTATTTTAAAACACTGTAACTAAAAATCAACTATTGTAAAGCGACATTTTTTGGTGGGAAATATTTTTGTGAAAAAAAAACTTAAATAGAAAAAAATCCTAAAATATTTTGCTTGCATAAGTATTCAACCCACACATTTTAATGTTTGGTCAAGGCACATTTTGCTGCAATGACTGCTTTATATCTTTTTGGGTACATACACCAATCAGGCATAACATTACAAGCACTGACAGGTATTTTGTCCACAAAGTAGATGTGTTAGAAGCAGGAAAAATGGGCAGGCATAAGGATTTGAGCAAATTTGACAAGGTCCAAATTGTGATGGCTAGACGACCTGGTCAGAGAGGTTGGGGACAGGGTGACAGGGTCATGGGTGAAAATTCTCCTTGATTAGAAATGGTTTGAGGAGCACAGCAACGAGTTTGAGGTGTTGGCCTCCAAATTCCCCAGAACTCAATCCAATCGAGCATCTGTGGGATGTGCTAAACAAACAAGTCCGATCCATAGAGGCCCCACCGCACAACTTACAGGACTTAAAGGATCTTCTGCTAATATCTTGGTGCCAGACACCACAGCACCCCATAAAGGGGTCTAATGACTTCCATGCCTAAGGGGTCAGGGTTGTGGTAGCGAAAGTGGGTTCAACACAATATTAGAAAGATGGTCATAATGTTATGCCTGATCGGTGTAGCTTTGCACACAAAGATTAAGTTAAATTGGCTCCAGGTTGTTCAGGTTGGTTGGATGACATTTGTGGACTGCAATCTTCAAATAGTGCCACAGACTCTGACTAAGATTGAGATCAGGACTGTGACTGTAGTACATTTATCTATTTGGTCTTGATCCACTCCAATGTTCTTTGGGTATTTTGCTTGGGATCATAATCTGCTGAAAGGTGAATTCCCTCCCAAGCTTCAGTTTTAATTTGACTGAAACAAGTGTTCTTTTACACTATTTTTGCTCTATCCATTCTTCCTTAAATTTTAAAAAGATGCCTAGGACCTGCTAATGAGAAACAACCCAACAGCATTATGCTGCCACCACCATAGGGTTGTGTCTTGAGTCATAGGTAATGTTAGGTTTCCTAGAATTCATACATGCTACATTGAGAAGCCAAAAAGCACTATTATGGTCACAAACCTTCTCTCACATCCCATTTGGGTCACTCATATGCTTTCTGGCAAACTCCAGATGAGATCTCAGAATGATCTTAAGTCCATCCATTTTATCCACAGCAACTTCAAGAATGTAGTTAGATGCCAATAATAAAGTATCTGTGTTCTCTTAAGGCAATTTCTTTCATCTGTATTACTTGTCAGCTGCTAAATCACAGTGGTAAATAATTCCCAACTAAAAAACGGCTACCCTATAATAATTAGTTTTGTGTTCCAGCATTTTAAAATAAAACATATGAGGGAAAATTCAATGCACCATTTGTAATTTAGTAATATGAGATAATTAGTCAGGTGTCTGAATACTTTTACAAGGCACTTTGTGTGTGGCTATATTATTTTGCATTAACCATTACACCAGAATTCACCAGTATGTGAACAATCTGCAGCATCTACATCTCCATCGTATGATAACAATGTGCAGTCCTTTGTCCTAGTGGATAAAAAAGATTTTATTTTATGCAGGTTAATAATTTAACAAAACTTAATAGGTTGTTTGGTTAATAATGTCAGCCAAATCTGACAATACCTGAAAGCTAGAACATAATAAAACCAATTGAACCCTATATTTGATCATTTTGCACAGAAAACATGGACGGTGGCCCGGTTAAACCCTTCACATTGTGAAACTTCTATCTGTCTACCAGCCTTTATTCATAGATTGTAGACTGACAATCTTTAGGAAAATATCATTAGAAATATCATTAGGTATCATTAAAAATCATATTCAGACAACTATTTACACATAGATTTGGTGAAATATATGTGTGGTTCTTTTCCCCAGCTGCCACAGTGATATGAGAAACTGATGAGAGAAATATAACTTAACCTAGTATTAAACCTTCTTTTTATGACGTAACACTTAAACTCTCATTCTTTATTTCCCATCTCACTGTCTGGGACTTTTTCCTACATTTACATAGTTGACCCTTTGGTATCACACAACTAGTAACAAAACAAAGCGTATCAGCATGCTATGACTACAATCTGTAACCTCCAGCATGTAGGGGGTTCCACCTCAGTAATCACGAAGCCTTTGCAGTCATTGAACATGCTTTGTGACAGGCAGCTAGGGGATTTTCTGAGAACAATCATGTGATTTTTTGAATTGCACTTCTGCCTCCACATACTCACTTCTATATCTTTGCCACTAATTTAAGCTACTCAAAAAAAGACTAATGGCCCACAAAATTAACTGTTGCATCATTGAGAGCTTAATTTACCAGTTAAGTCCAAGTATAAACGTTATGCACCTATTGTAAACATTGAAAAAGAATTTGGAATTGACCTGACTTGACCTTAATAGCCAGCTGTCTTTTCTTTGCACCACATTAACTTTTTTTAATCATATTTGTAGGGCTCTAGCCTCAGTGATGCATTTTGGGATTTGGAGTCCATCACAAAGTAAATATTGTTGCAAGCAGTGAAGTCTCAGTAGTTAAGGCTATAGTTTAGAAGGACATAAGTTCAAATTCAGTGCCACTAAGTTGCTTTTGTTGGGGCATTGAGAAAGACCCTTAGCCCTCAAATGTATTTTGTCGTAATTCGACATGGCATAAAAAGTGTCAGCCTTATTAATTAAGTGTAACACTAACATCAGATGCCCTTCTGAATCTCTATTGAGACTTGAATCAGACTTTTACATTTTGACATAAGTTTGACTTGAAATGCAGCAGGCTTATTTCAGTTAGAGTTTCTGCCCTCTGAGTTGGACTATGCAAAATGTGAGTGGTCACTATGCGGCATGTGAATTTTATTGTTCATAAATGTTAAAACAATTAGTAGAACATTGTAGAATAAGATTCACAAAGAAATCTCACATACATTAAATAATGTTCAAAAGCTAGACAATCACTTTCCTCCAGCATCACTCGCGATAACATTAACAAGCTCACCATCTCATATTACTCCTGAATTAATATCAGCTGAGAGATGTAATAACTCCATATAAAATCCATAATGTGGTGTCAGTGACCTGTGGTATCTCCAAGGGTCTGATTCTTGGGCATCTTTTATGTAAGTTTGAAAGGATTCCCCTTGGAAACATTATAGAAGTTTATAGGATATTCTGGGTTCTATAAAGATAAACATTAAAACTAATAAAAACTATAAATGTTGTTTTATGAACTTGAGAGACCTCAAATAAAGTCATAAGCTTGTAGGCAGGGTGTACTAATGGACTCTAATTGGAGAAAAAGAAGAGAACATCACCATTCGTAAATCATTACACTGACAGACAACTTTGGAAGAGCTCTGACACTAGACACATTTTAAACCAAACATCCAAGCAATCCAAGCAAGCTTTCCAACCAGTTCAATACTATAATTTCTATACTATTAGTTTATATCTTGTTTTAATTTGTACCTGTAAATAAAAGTGATGTAATTGCAAAAATCAACAAAATGATTATTTCAACTGAGGAAAAGTTAGGAAACCCTATGCCCTTTGGATGAAATAACCTCTATGAGACATTTCTTGTAGCCATCTACCAGTTTCTGACATCACCTCGAAGAAAGATTCCCCCACTCTTCAATACAGAATTCCTACAGATGTGTGATGTTTGAGGGGTTTCTTTTATGCACAGTCCATTTGAAATAGGATTTATAGGATTTAGAGCTTTACTTTACTTTTCAGCCAGTTCTTGTTGGATTTACTGGTATGTTAATGTTATGTTGCAAGGTCCCGTTCCACTTCTGCTTAGTTTTTTGACAGAAGGTCTCATGTTTCTCAAGCACTTGATGCAACCTGCAGCAAAGCATCCCCAAACCATAACACTTCCGCCTCCATGTTTCACACTTTTTACGTGGTTCTTTTCCTGAAATGCCCTCTGTTATGATCTCCAAATAATTCAATTTTAGACTCATCTGTCCAAAGCACATTATTGCAGACGTTTGGCCAATTCGTTTGGCCAATTCGGGCTGTGTTCTTTTGCAAACTTCAGTCTTGCCCTCATGTTTTTCTTAGGCAGCAAAGGTTTCCTCCTTGCATATCTCCAATGATAATTAAAGATGTGCACTCTCTTTCTGATTGTAGATTCATGCACTTTGACATAAACTGTAGCAAGAGATTTCTGTACAGTAGGTCCCGTGATGATATTTTATTTTTGGAGACTTCTTTAAGCATCTTGTGGTCTGCTTCTTGTGATGAATTTGCTTGGATGGCCTGACCTGGCCATGCCCGCAGTTTTTTTTCAATGTTCTCTACTTAAATAAGTGATTTTCAGACAGTGTAATTGCCGATCTGAAATTCTTTTAAGATCTTTTTTTATATCCTTTACTAGACTCATAAGCATCAACAATGGCCTCAGAGAGCTCTTTGAAACTCAGCATGCTGATTAACTCTCACTTCAACAATTAAGAGCAAGCCAAACTAAATATCTGAGGTTTAAATAAGACAAGCCTTCTTCAAAATGCTCTGTAATAATGTTATAATAATTTGCACCTGAGGTGACACCCCTTTGGGTCATTTTATCCATTTTAAGTCCAAATAAATGTGGGGGTGTCCTTATTTATTGTTTTTTTTTAAAAAAATACATTTTACAGATCATTTAAAAAATACATTTTTCTTTTTATTTATCAGTTATATTACTTGAATATTTCAATATTGTTAAAATTAAAGTTAAAGTAAAGTTAAAATGAACAATAAAATGTTAAACTTTTTAAAAAAAACACAGCTTTCATGGGGTGTCCTATTTTTTTTTACATGACTGTATATACGTTGACTAATAATTACTGTGGCCATTTATATATTTTTTGTGCAGGTTTGCCCTAGCCAAATGAAACATATTAGCAGTAGGTTGTACTCTTGTGTTTGACACCTGTGATTTAAAGCATAGAAAGATCTCATCTCATGCTAAGAGGCTTTTCCACAATGCAAATAAAATAATAATTTAGCTTTGCCTTTTTCTTTAGTTTACATGTTGGATATATAGGTTTGTTTTTCTCCTAACCCTTCCTAATGGGAAAACCAACTTTTCTTTGAGCATAATGAGCTTGTTGCCGTTATTGTAATATGAATTTGAATATGACATTATAAATCATTTTATTTAACTAAGAGCTCCATTCCCACATCATGGGAAATATTCCACAATTTACATGCATCTTCCACTGAAACTACAAGGTTCATATATTTAGATTAACAATTGTCTACTATTCTAAAAATTATTTACACACACACAAGAAAGGACAACCAGTGAACTAGTGACAGGGTCATGGACACCCAAGGTATGTTTACAAGAAAATTATGCATTAAGATTTTTGAGCTACTATTACAGCTGCTGTCACTGCAGTAGACAAAATAGGTAATGGGAAAAATGTTTAGAATGCCTTTTTTTAAAAAAAAATAATTATTCTGTTTCAACATTTCTTTGAAATTACATAAGATAAAAAAAGACAACTTTGCAGTGAAATGTGCTCCACTATTCAGGTGTGATGTTTGATAACTTACTGCCAAACATGTAATCTATTTAACCTACTGACAAACATGATCAGTAGAAAAAAAATAAGTAAAAAAGTACTTTAGATGTGGATACAAAAAAAATAATGTAGTCAGGGGCCAGTGTATAAAAGGCATGTTCAATCTTCTGGTATTTCCCCCTCCCCCAAGCTTTCTTGTCCTGGAAAGTCAGACTGAACCCGAATCTTCTCTGTATGCTGTCTCTATGCCACCAAGCATCTAGTAGGTTTTGTATTTTGGTGCGGAGGAGTTTGTGATTGAACAGAAAAGTAGATGATGCTTATAGTACTAGGATTTCACTGGTGTCATTAAATCTATAAACAGTGATACAGTGTTCATAAGTAATATGCAAGATACTGATAAGACTGATTACTTCTTAGACCATTCTCAAAAGTAATTCCCAGAAGCATTATTATAGGGCCTCAATGCTTCTTCATATTAAAGTTTCATACAAAAAGAGTGAGCCAAAGATCAACTGTTCAATTAGCTTCTGAAGGCTCTGATAAGTTATCTGCCAAATGACATTCCACAATTTTACAGACCCAATGCAGTGAGCAAGGGTCATTAAACAATGACAACCACTCACCCTGAATTAAACACTTCCCGCCATTTACAGGTCTTAAAAGTTGAAAATGACATCGGACACCTTAAGCTTATTCAAATCTTAATCTTGACACAAATCAATGATGAGCAACATAGCAGGAAATAATGGTGATCTATTGGCAGACATATTGTCTAAATCTTTAATAAAAAATTATAAAAAGTGCTGCTAAAAACAACAATCTTTTAATTTTGCAAACAAAACACCTAAATAATTTATCATACATAATTAAGGTGAGACAATACAACAATTCTACAGTTGCCATT
The DNA here is from genome assembly GCF_022655615.1 of Tachysurus fulvidraco. Lineage (NCBI taxonomy): Eukaryota > Metazoa > Chordata > Actinopteri > Siluriformes > Bagridae > Tachysurus > Tachysurus fulvidraco. Next base: position 25,171,206 of record NC_062522.1, read on the forward strand.
ATGAAGGCAATAATTATAATCCCAGTCTCCTTGGAAGAGGTAGATCAGAGAAGGAATTAAAAGAAGAAAAAAAAAAAAGAAAGATTCAAATATGAACTCATTTTCTGAATGACACTCCAAACTATAATGCAAATGTCAAACAACAGTCGTCATTCCAGTATATAAATGCCTAGACTGTATTATAAGATCAACATCTTAACCAGCATAAACAAACATGTACAGACATTACATTCATCCCCTGAAATCTGACCATTTTTGGATCCAGCCCAAAAATCACACCTCAGTAGCACAATCATTTACAGTGACAGGGTGTGTGGGGTGTCAATTTTCAAGGATTAGCAAAAGGTGACAATTTGTACAGATTAAAGATAGTTTAGACTGACAAAGGGTTAAAGAATTTTTTTTTAATTCCTCATTAAGACGATTGGAATAGCATTTAAAGAACTACTCTGAGAACTCAATCATTGAAGAGCCACATTTCCAAGAGGAACTTTACAAAAACTAAAAACAAAAAAGCAGCCATCTCCTTAGAGATGAACAGTCCATAAATAGTGCTGCATTGCTCATGTGCAGCAACACTGACGGCCCGTCAATTCTAAGCCATACCACAAATGATACTCCATTCAAAGTCTTTTGAGCATCTCTAATCTGGCCTTGAGATTTTCCTGTTTATGCCGCAGTCTGTCTCTTTTTTTACTAAGCTCCTGTCTCTCTGTTTCCAGGTTGCGGATGCTCTCCTTAGCTCGTTTTAGTATCATCACCTTAGATGCTTTGTCATTATAAGATAGTTCAGGCACGTGGTCACGCAGCCGTTGGAAGCAGTTCTTTAACTCATTGCGCCGTTGCCGCTCCATAACGTTGTGACTTCTACGGCGCTCGTTGTCGTCGTCTAGGTCACAGGCATGGCGGGAGGTGAAGTGTCTTGTATTTCCGCGAACACGTTTTACACTCGGTGAAGGAGGCGGGGGTGAAGCTGGACGAGGAGCAGCATAGTTGTGTTGCTGCTGGATCTCAAGGTGACAGCGCTTTAGTGCCTGCTCCTGCTCACGCTTGCTATAGTCTCTCTGCTTTGAGCGTGTGAATGTGTTGCAGCGTCGAACAGTCACTACATCAATCTCCTCCTCTGTATCACAATAAACAAAAACACTTAATGTTAAAAAAAAACAAAAAACAATAAAACAGAAACCTAAAGCAAAAGAGTGCAAAACTACTGAAGTCCAGATGACCATCAAAATGTGGATTAAGAAGGCTTACATACAAAGGTATTAAAACAAAGAATACCAAAACTTGAAGAAAGTGCTGGTCAGGAGAGGACCATCTCACTAAGACAGTCATGGTGTAGTTGCGCCTGGAAATTAAGTGCTAAGAATAAGAAACGTTACCCACCAGAATCGCTAGATGATTCACCGGCCGCGGACAAGGAGCCGTAATCAGAGGATGTCTCGCTGAACTCGGGCGAGTTCCGGATCAACTTCTCGCTCTGCGTTGTCGTCTGACACGAGGCAGCGGCGCCACTACAGTCCAGCGTAGAACCTACAATCTCGGCAAAGATTTCCGTGTCGATATCCGAAAGCAGGGGACTCGTGGAAAGGACGGACATTTTTTCTTCAGCCGATTTCTCCGCAGCGCAGGACCACAAGCAGTCGTCCGAGACATCAGACTTCACGCGTTCATCGCCCAGATCACAGCTCCAGTTCCAGTGCAACAAGTCGCCGTCCTCGAGCAAAAGCTCCGACACCAGCTCGAGCTGGTCCACGCTGGATAAGGACCTGCCGAGGCCGCCCTTTCCCGGCGGAGACTGTGGCGGCGTGGGGATCGACTGCAGGTCCTTGATTAAGTTCTGACAAAACTCGTCGTCGAACAGCAGCGGCTCCGACTCGACAAGCCAGTCGTGTGGCGGTGAACGACTCGGCAGCATGTTCACAGAAGCCTAGAAAACAAAAACAACCTAAAGTGAGATGCGGTTCGATTAAACGCTGACAACGGAGACGCTTCCGCGGCCACGTGGTTGCACGGATAAACTTTCCACGTGTTCTCCCATTCATGCGACCCAGACTGTGTGGGCGCATGCGCAGTTCGCTGTACGTGTCTGATGTAGTTTTAGGTTCAGTTACTTGTTTCTACGCTATACCGTGTGTTTTCCACACGATCGGATAAAAACCATCAGAACACCAGCAACTTTTTTTTTTTAAACGGGCCGCACTCGGTGGGCGGGGCTTCACTCGCCCCTCCCAGGTTTATGGTTACGTCATGCAACAGCTGGAAAGGCCGCTAGGTTCACAAGTGTATTAAAGGCACCTTAAAACACCCCTTAAACTAACTTTCAACTCGAATATACAAAAGTGACAGATGTACTGTTAAGCCTCACATGCATTTCCAACAAGTAATTTTATTTATATTGCACGTAATCTAATATTTATAAAGGCATTTCCTCTCAACTCGGTTCACTTGGGTTCATTTAAAAATATCTTATTTAATAGTCGGTCTTGTTTAAAAAAATTAAAGTTGGTCTTATCCGAAGATGCGTTAGATTTTACACGGAGGAAAAAAAACAAAAACGTATCTGGGGTAAAATCTCACGTGCAAAAGGCGCAGCCGGCATTTTCGTGCCCATGCTGCTTCATCCACGTCGCAGTGCTGCGCGTTTGGCGTGAAAAATTAAGGACTTACCTTTTTATTTAGTGACCCTAATGAACGCAGGCGAAGCCCGTCGTCGAGGAGCTGCGAGAGGCCAAAAGTAGCACGAATACGCGAAGAGTAGTTTATTAAATCGACAAAAAAAGGCTCGTCTCCATATCGCGAGACCACGCGGCACGGAAAGGCGGTGGGCGGCGCGCTGAAAGGATTTAACGTTATACTACCGAAGCGCTTATTAGTGTCCTTCCACGTCCAAATTCGCGCCAAAATCCACCTCTAAATGATGCAATGCGCAGAGCGTTTATTATTATGACAAACGCTGCGTGGTGGAAAATGTGTTAGATCGTTAATGTTGTAAATTGTCTGTGCCATCGGGGGGTTTGGAGGTGAGACACAGACGTGTGGGGATATAGTGCGCGGCGCGGAGTGATCTGACTGCCGGCGAAGCTCCACTGAAATTCCAAGAAAACGAAGGCGGGAGGCGCGTTTTACTTTCCACGTGTCAGTGAGCACAAAAGCCGGCTGTTTTTTTTTTTTCCCTTATGTGTTCCATTGCGGGCCACTTCTGGGAACTGATGACTGTTACTCCGAAACACATGTGTATCCATACAGTTTATTCAATGTAGAAATAAAATAAAATAAATAAACCCTTCAAATTCACATAGATAAGCGAATTGCTGTTGAAACATCTGGCAAACCCGTCTGTTAATGAATGTTTTTAGGTAGGAATCTCCAAAGAGCGTACAAAATGTCTAGTTAGCTCACTGTGCTCTTCCTCTTTTGCTCACAAAAAAAGAGTGTTTTTTTTCTCTCTACCTTCATGCTTTATGGGAGGCAAGAACTCCAACACATTAGATCGTTTTGGACCGGAAGTGTTCTATTAATACTGAATATTAACGAATATCTGAATATTTGTAATGATTGTGGACTCTGGAGAATTTGGGTTTAGTTTGGACTGTATGGCTGCTGTATGCAGGCTCCCCCTATAGGTCAAAACGCGCAGACCCTGGAATAGAAATTCATGTGTAAACATCCTTGGATTGCACCGAAATCCAAAGGGTTTTATCGCTCCAGTGTTTCCTTTAAAGTTCTGATTAAGGCAGTGATAAAGGCAGTAAATGGTTTATTTTCTCGTTCCTCAAACACAATGTCACTTTTTCCATTTGTGAGTCAGAGAAGGAGGAAAACTTCTCCAGTATCAACATTCCGTTTCCTTTGACATATCATGTTGTTTTACTTACAGATATAGGAGCATTTTTATAACATGAATTACTCGGTGTATATATTAGCATATAACATTAAAACCAGTAACATGGATTATTTTGTTATGAATGGAGATTTAATTTGTTACAATGCAGCATATGCTTAGTTCAGGTCAATTTCACTTAGCAAAATTTTAAACCATACCAAAATGTGTTTATGCATTGATATCCAGTTTCTCCTCTTGGGTTGGGATTGCTTTCTTATCAAAAGTAAACCACTCCAGATTTGGTTCGCTATCAGGCCGAGAATACCTATTTCAGGTGGACTCAGATTGAATGTGTTGGAGCGGATCCAAGACTGCCAATGATGCTTTTCAGAGCTTGTACTGCGGCTCCATTCAGTTGATTGTTTTGGGGGCTTTCCTCCATCAGCTAACTCTTCAGGAAGTGAAATGGTTATTCATACTTGATCTATGAGCTTGTATATTTTTGTTTATGAGTGGTTATTTACTTTTCCATCACTTTGGTAGAGGTTAAGTTTGGTTCGAAAACTTTTGTGGCTCATCTCTGTATTTCTTTTCAAATTCCAATCTGGCCTTCTGACTCTTAAAGCTGATAAATGGTTTGCATACTGTGGTATGGCCAGCATATTTCTGCTCTCAGCATCTTCTTTGAATTGTGGATTGGGATGCCTTCACCCATGGCCTTTTGCTTTTGGGGTTTCCTCCACAGTTTTCAATTTTTTTTTTATTAACTGGTGTTGTCTTCCTTTGTCAACCTGTTGCAATCAACCAGTGGTTTCTTTTTATAGACATTCCAAATTGTTGTATTGGCTATGCCCAATGCTTGTGCCACTGATTTACTCGATTTACCATATTTTCTCCCATAGACAAATCAGTTATTTGGTGTATCCGTTTAAAAAATTAATACAGCCTGCAGGATGTAATAAACTGTAATAAGTCCAAAAGACATGTATTCATGTCCACGTGTGAATTAGCCACCAAGCTTGCGGCAAAGCACTGCAGCAGTAACTCTATATTTAGCGCATGCAAAATGAGTGTCTGTAGAAGACAGTAGAATCACTATGGGGTCATACTACCCCAGATGCCAGTGGCATCAGGTGACATAGACTCACTGCAGCCTCTGGCAGTATACTTACACTCCTTGTCACCATGTAAGGCAGAGAACTGGCACAGGCTTTGCATTGAAGCCCTCGGTGACCTGCCACCTGATGCGGCATTCTGAGAGTCCAGTGTTTAGTGAAGAGCTTCTCAGAAACACAGCTTCAGGACTGGCTGCCTTTATATAGCCAACTTGCATTGGTGCTTCAAAAAAATATCCAACCAACACTTCCTGTTGCAACTCTGAGGAAATGATTTAATGTTATAGAATAAAAAAAAAAAAGATAAAGTAACTGTAATTTGATTCACTTCAATTTTATATTTGATTCAGTAAAAAATAGTTTATGTGGCTAAACAGAAATTAATTTACTGGACAAGGTATCACTTATTAAGTTGAACTGGAAGTTGAAAACGATATCTGAACTTGTAAGAAAGTAGAAGTCAGGTTTGATGCAATTAAACAACTTGCAAACACTCAGGGTGATGTATGTGAAAGGAATAGAATAAAGGAAAGTTTTAATTAGATTATACACGTCATGCAGCAATTATGTGAGCTACCATTACATAACAATTGTTTTAAATCTGACCTTTATTTAATATTTTAATCATTTATATTTCAGTGTATGTAATGTTAATTAAATAATTGTAATTGTAAGAACTGTAAACTATATTGTTGCATTACAATATCAACTAAGACCTAAGACTGTTTAAATATCCTCCCTTTGCTCTCAGAAAACCTCAGTTCAGCCTCTTTGTTGGAAATGCAGGGATTCTAGGCTTTGTGAAACACCCAGTGATGTTCTATATGATTCAGATCTGGTGACTGGGAAGGCCACTAAACTAAACTCATAGTCATGTTCTTGAAACCAGCTTGATATGACATTTGCTTTGTGACATTATGCATTATCATCCATCATGCAATTGTCATTTGGTCATGAAGAGATGCATGGTTAGCAACAATACATATAATATATACACTAGCATTCAAGTGATAATTGGTTGGTATTAACGGGTTCAAGGTTTGCTAAGAAAACATTCCAAACACCATTACGCCCCCTGGACCATGCAGTTGTTGCTAAATTCTGACCCTACCATCTGTGTGTCTCAGCAGAAATTAGGAATCATCAGATCAGGCTATGTTTTTCCAGTCTTTGACTTTGCCTGAGACTATTCTAACATCAGCCTCAGTTTTCTGTTACCTGCTAACAGAATTGGAACCTAATGTGGTGTTGTGCTGATGGCTGTCTACTACAGTGTATATAGCACCCCATAGTGGTTAATATTTTTACTGAAAAACAGCCTTAACTTGGAACATGCCCTTTATTGTTACATGGCATTGTCATTACTCAAGCCCTTAATACAAGTATATTAATAACAACTAAGGAATATGTGTATATGAATTGACAAATGTTTATTATTAAAAGAACAAATTTCTCGAAATGACAAACATCTGTTTCTATCCAATGTTTAAATACAAGTGTAAAAGGATATTCCAATTATGCCTGCATTTAATAAAGCATTTATTTAGAGTTCCTACAGCACCCTAAAGCACTCAATAAATTCAACAAAGACACTTGTTTCTTTAAGTGTTCTTGTATTATTTTGTCTGGTCACTGGCAATAAAAACTCAAAATGCTTAACATCGGATTTGAAGTTACATCCGACACCTGTTTCTTCTGCTAGCTAGTTCACTGTGAACAATAAAAAAAAATACCACCCAAAACATTTTAATTTTATAAACAAAGAAGCAAAAAAGTTAAGGCAAAATAATCCAACAATTATCAATTTTATCAGAGAATACTGGATATACTCATCTTTATATCTGATCACCCTGTGTGATAGCAGTAGTCTAGAATTATATGAATGATTATTCTGAACAATGGAACATCAAACACTGCTTAAGTTTTAGAAAAGTTTAGAAGTTTTTACTTTTCATGCCTTTTTTTTATTCACACAGATTCCTAATCAAATCAATTTTAATTACTCGTTACTTTCAACCCTCATAGTAAACAAGCTAGCTAGTAAGGAAGGTAAGAAGCTCAAAGACAATAGACCACAGAAACCACATTAGAAATTTTTCTGGGTATAGTAAAACAATGTTGTTGTTGTTGTTTTTTAATTGCAGGGAATATTTTATCAATTAACATTTTAACCACTTTTTGTGCGATTATGTGATTAGTTCATCACCTCTTTAGTGAAACAAGTCTGGTTTATTCTGTGGTGTCAGGTTAGGCCCACTGTCTCCCAAGCAAATACAGACAGAGAGAGGGTGGTACTGGTAGATTGATATGGGTAAAGAGAGTGGGTGGCATAGATGAAATGGGAGTATCTATGAGAGTATCTACACTGACAGAGCGAGTAGCTAAGTGGTTAGGTGTTGCTCAGAAGGTCATGTGTTCGAACCCCAGGCCCACCATGCTGCCACTGCTGGGCCCCTCAGTTGTATAAATTAAGGTGTATAAATTATAAGTCACTCTGAATAAGAGTGTCTGCTAAATGCCGTAAATGTACAGATGTGTGTGAAGATGACCATTAAATCTGTGTGAAGTAAACAATAGCTCTGGATTGCCTTCAGGGACAATAGCCAGTTGAACTAGAAATACTCGCTGTACTAAAAGTATTTTTCAATTTAATGTACAATTCTTTGTTTTATTCATTGTCATAATGAACATCACCGGTGTCCAGTTACATGTGAAGGCCAGTTAGTTGGTTTCTTCATTAACGTGAAAAGTTCAGTGAGGTTCCAGTGTGTGTACAGTGGAAAGACCATTTGTCAACAAAGTGTTCCTTGTGGCCAGATACACACACAAACAGCTTGACATTCTCTCTTTCAACAAATAAAGGTGTTACACAATTGTTCACAGCAGCTTCAGAGACATAGCTATGAAGCTTTTCCCAACTCAATCTTCTTCTGTATGGCTCTTGCTGAGTGGTATATTAAAGAATCGATGAGTCCAGCAACTAGAAGAAGAGAAAAGGAATAATCTAACTTGCAGTTATGGCATAAATGTTGGGTACAAACAGTCATGTCACGTACCTGTGAAAACACCACCTATAATAGCACACACTCCAGTTAAGAAGTGAGTGAATGACCTGGGAGAACAAACAACAGTTAATCAGAGTGCTCTCTTGTAAATGCTTATTTCAATGACATGTAAACAATATATGAGCTTGTGTGTTCTGTGAAAACATACCGCTGTTTCTCTGTGAATTTGACCATCATGGGTGAGAGCTCATACAACACAAATACACCAGGCAAGCCCTGATCCCCAATTAGACCATTGGCTATTTTTTCGTGTCTGGTCACTGAAAATTGGTTTGTTTTCACCACCTAAGTTAACAGAAACCATTTAGGCATAGAATCAAGCCACTGTTTAGTACAGTACATACAATTTTCTGTTTAGCTGGACACATCACTGACATCTGTGAAGTTTCCTTTTTAATTCAAAGACCTCCTGTATTAGTATTTTGTTGAGTAATATTTTGATTTTAGCAAAATCACATATCTATACCCTAAATTGCTTTATTTTCCCCTTTATTGCTATATTTTGTATGACAAAAATATATACATGATTTTGCTGGGAGGAATATTAATTTCAGTTGTTGCTGCCTCACAGCGCTATGATCCTGAGTTTGATCGTGAGCTCAGGTTCCTGTCTGTGTTGAGTTTCTCTGAATGTTCATGTCCAAGGTCGGTTCCTGTGGGTTCTATGGGATACCTCCCAAAAATATTTGCTTATATATAACTTATAAGATCCCGCCACTGTACTGGCATCCCATCTGGGGCTTATATTATAGCATACATCCTTCTTATTTACAAGCCAATGCAGATTTCAGAACTAATATATCAACAACGTATCGATTTAATAGTTTTATTGTCCGCATTACAGCTACAGTCTCCTGCATAGTAGGAATGTCGTATTTACGAGTTGAAAGCACATAAACACCACCACAAAGTCGGAATTACGAGTGGCGAACTCTGTGATGTCGGAGTTTCCGAGTTGGTGCTTGTCAGTAAGAAAACAGTGTCTGTAGTTTGTGATAAGTCTTTAACTGGCTTTTTAATGGGCAATAAATCGATTGTTGTTCGTTTTGTAGAGCTAAATGTAAAAGCACGTCGTAATTACGACTTCCCAAGATGACTTGAACGTACAGTGTAAGTTTCTCACTTTAGCTCATGATTTAAATTTAATTTGCTTTTTCACTTGTAGGAAACTCACCTCTCCGTCTCCCTTCACGTAAACTGTTGGGACTATTTTCACGAAGTACTGGTACATCATTGACGCTGGAAAATAAAGGAGGCTGTAATTAAAAAGAATAAAAAAAAAATAAAAAATACACACACAGCTGCAGTATTAGGCTCCGCCTGTAGGGGGCGGCCAACTGGTTCTTTTCTCTTTCCTCCATTTCCTTTTTCCGGTTACGTTCTAAATCGACAACACGCAGCAGCTACAAACTACGAGCCTCGAATCAAGTTTAAAACGATTCTGAGGGGGAACAAAATAATAATAACTCGGTCAGTTATTTGGGAAAGGTATAAACTATCTGGACTTTCTACATTCTGCAACGCCAAGGTCGTATTTTTTAAAGGTTTCAAAGCAAGAGCTAGGTGTCACATTAGCATCGCTGCACATTAGCTTAACTGCTACCTAGTTACACTTAACTACCCGAATGCATACGAGCACAACTGGATTAGCTGTTTTACTACAAAGCAGCTAGCTAACAGAAATACAGAGAGTATCTAAACGTCGCTTATTGTGTCTTCGGCTAAAATTAAAGTACCTTGATGTTGATGTGTGTCGCTCGATATATACATGATATATACACTATTATTAATTGGTAATAAAAAGGAATTGTTTGGGTTACTAGCTAGCAGCAGCTAAACGTGTGTGTTATCTCCTTTAGATCTCCACAGAGCACAGATGCCTGTAGCTGTAGGACCGTATGGACAGACACAGCCAAACTGTTTCGACAGAGTCAAAATGGGCTTCATGATGGGTTTTGCAGTCGGAATGGCTGCTGGTGCCATGTTTGGAACTTTCTCCTGTCTCAGGTGAGCTCTCTACTTCACTACAGGCTATAAAATGGTTCCCAGCTTACTGAGGATAAAACCAACCTGGTCTGTCTGGTACAGTGGTCCAATTGTATAACCCAATTTAGACAAGGAGCCTTATGTAAGGATTATAAGCCCAGTGTCCCTGACTTGCTGCAACTAGATAGATGACATCATTGTGTCCAATACGACACAGCATGTAGACTACTTTTTATGGTTCTATATTATTTAACTAACATACTCCTGTTTCTACACAGAATTGGGATGAGAGGTCGAGAGCTGATGAGTGGAGTTGGAAAGACCATGATGCAAAGCGGGGGTACATTTGGGACCTTCATGGCCATTGGCATGGGTATTCGATGCTGACACTGCTGTTCACTTTACTTTACTCTGGATTCCTTTCATATATTCAGAATGCCACACAACTGAGTTTCTGTATTTAAATTGTAATTAAAAACACTTAAGATAAACAGGTGCAAGAACTTTGGAATTTGTCCTCTTGTGATTGCTATCGGAGGGATTTAATGAAGGAGAGACGCAATCATCAGTTTCTCCTACTAGCATGGATATATCCGTTGTACTACAAATTAAGATCAAAATTTCACAAATAGTTGAAAGTGACCTGCTAATATTAATGTAAATGACTATTTCAGGGTCAAGACAACCAGTAGCTTGGATATAAAGTAAACTGATTCTGAAGTTCAATTTAGAGCAGACCTCTGTTCAACTGGATTGCCAAACAAAATAAATTTCCATTTTCATTGAAAGATTAGGCCTGCTTCATTTTGAATTGCATGATAGAAAATAACATTCCAATTGAGAGTTTGGTATTTAAATAAATAAATTGTGACAGACTCTTGAGTTGACAGTTGTGTACTGATAAAGTACATATAGCTGTAGTGAAAGGTAAAATCCGTAATTCTTTAAAGCTGGTATTATTAACAAGAGCTACATACCTTGTGTTGCTACAACATTAGTTTCATCTAGTGGGTTGACAATTCCAGGATAATCTTTTCCAAATGAAAGATGTTTAATCAAATGGGTCATGTTGATCTATGGATATTTAAGAAAAATGAAATTAACTTGAATATTATTCTTATTCCACAAATGGAATAAATATTGATATGATATTTGACATTGTAGAATAAATAAAACAATAATCAGGGCTTACATTATCCAGTCCATAACTCTGCAAATCATGAACTGAGGAGGAAAAAAAAGTTTTGGCAAACATGTTATAAGTTGTTTGGTTGTGCAAAGTAACTCCTTGATTCTGATTAGTCAACAAAGTCACAATTCTGGAATGGAAGCAAAGCATAAAACAGTGAGAGACTTTTAAATACAATATATGAATGTATTAAGGGGACTATAAATCTGTGTAAGTAAAAGATTTACTTACTTTCCACAGCATGAACTGCAGAAAGAAGAGAAAGGAGTCATGGTAATACCTGGGCTCCATAAATCACTTAACATTTTACCCATTTCTTTTTATAAAGGGCAATGAACAGCAAACTAAAAGGCAAAACTGTCCTGTTTTATGGAAGTATTTTCTGGACAAATGTATCAAGGCATCAGAAATGCAAATACAAAAGGGAATTGCGAATCCACCTGAATTTTGGCAAGCTCCATACACTGCTTAGGAAGTGAAGTAACACTTGTTTATTTTGATATGTCAGGGTTGTAAGACATAGGAAACGCAATTGTAAATGAACTTTGCTTGTCCATTTGAAATTTGTTAGACATTGTACCTTTGTGTAAAAGAAAATGCAAATGATAAATGATTTTGCATTTTCACTTGAATGATGTCACAATTTGTGTTCACAAATAGAAGACGTAATGGCAAATACGTTTAAAAATTGTCTGGAAAATATTTCCATACTGGGCTGAAAATCTTCAAATATTTATGTAACACCCCCCTCCTCAAAAATAAATGAATAAAATTTACGTCCACCACAAATCTGCAATAAACTGACAAAACTTTGATGTTTTATATTGAAAAATTACAGTACACATTATATAGGTCTTTTCACCACTTTGGAAGTTTAAAGCATGGTTGAAGGAAGGAACTGTCCATTATCCAAAACATACAAGCTCATCAGATTTAGTGCCATTCTGTCTGAGAAATGCAGCAAATCTCCATCATCATGGAGCAAGACAATGAACCAAAAACCTGAAAGGTTTTCAACGGTTTCAAAGGGAACATATTTAAGGCTTGATGTAGTTGCTGTTAAGTCTCTCTGTTCCTATACATCTTCATTTAAAAATACTGGGTGGTCTACTAACAAAGGTGCCATATTCTAAGCTGTTAAACATGTCTTTGAGGTAAAGATCAGAAAATAAAAGCTGACATTCTTGGATGTGTTCATTCATTCTGTTAGCCCCCTAACACTAATACCTTCCATTGCCCACACCTGGGGTAATCTGGTCTTTCATTTTTCCTGACACCATCATACAGATTCCTCATCCACAAAACCCGTGTGCACTATTAGGCTGCACAAAGGTGGATTTAGGAAGGAATACACAGGCAGTGTATTTTTCTACATCAACAGCTGGACAAAGTCACAATGGAGGAGAAAACCCAGAAACTTTTGTAAGAACTAAAAGGTTATATATTTTAAAAACATTTATATATATTAAAAATGTTTTAAAAGCGAGAAAAGCTCTAATGCCTTTAAATATGGCAACACTGCAACCAATCGTCTCTCACATCAAGGCTAATCCTCGCTAGACTCACACGAGTTCAGTAACAGAACTAACAGATCCACAGAGGATGGCATTTTCTTGTGCTTCATACTGTCCTGACTCACCTGGAGCAACAGTGCACATACAGTACAAACCAAAAGTTTGGACACACCACCTATTTAACAGGACAATGACCCCAAACACACCACTTTTTTGTTATGTATGTATATAATTCCACGTGTTAATTCATAGTTTTGATGCCTTCAGTGTGAATTTACAATTTTCATAGTCATGAAAATAAAGAAAACTCTTTGAATGAGAAGGTGTGTCCAAACTTTTGGTCTGTACTGTACATGAAGATGTTATATGTGGCATAAATCTGCTGTCAATCCCAGCGAGTTCACCTCCAAACACCACAAATAATGCATTGGGTCATCACAATGCAACTGGATCCTGAACAGATCATGCTCAGGCAGTGAGACAGGGCCCTATACTCCACTTTAACTCTGAGATTTGGCATACCTTAATGATGTTTGCTGAGCACATCCTCTACTACCATTTCACACATGACTGTGTTCCTACATTTGCCACAAACAAAATGATTTGACCTGTTTACAGATGACAAGGGTAACAAGTGCAAAAACTGGTGAGCTGGTGCTCAGAGAACAACCTGTCCCTCAAAGACAAAGAACCTAAGTAGCAAGGAAGGTCACAGTCTTTATCAAATGCAACAGAGTGGACAGCATGGCCAGCTTCAGGTTCCCAGGGATTTAATGACGCAGGAGTTCAGATGGCCAAATAACACCAATGTCTGTTTTCCGGAGGATGCTGCAGAAAGCTGGGCTGCCCCAACAGCTGCTGGTGACTTTCTACTTATAGAATAATCTAACATACAGCATCTGTGTGCACAGAAACTGATAGCAGAAAAAGCTATACAGCAGGATGTCTCCAGTGCACAGATCATTGGGATACAGCTCTCAGCCCTGAAAGACATCTACAGCTGACACAACTTCAGAAAAGATCTGGGACACTGCCCACACCACCATCTGTTTGTTTCATCTGGATACAATACAAAGCCATATGCACCTGCATAAATGCGATGGATATACAAAGTCTACACACCCTTGGAATTTTAAAAACTAAGAAAAGTTATGTCCAAATGTTTTCACCCTCAATGTGAAACTATAAAAATTAAGTAAAAAAAAAAAAGTTTGCACACCAGTGTTCAGAATAAACCAATCTCGCGGTCAAAATAAACGATCATACAGCTGTCATCAGTTTATTTATTCTGATTCAAATAAAGATCAACGGTTTCTGTAGGATTTTCGTCTTGGTTTCTGGCAGCATGTGACGGCTCAAGCAAAGACAAAGAATCTTTCTAGGTAGGCTGCCAAAAGACCTACAGCAACATTAATGGAGCTACAGGAATATCTGGCATGTCCAGGTTACTGCTCATTTGCATCCTAAACCTCTCATCTGGACAAGAAGGTTGCACTACAGAACACTGACAGCTGCTATAGTTAATAAACTTATTTCTCAGGGAATAATATATTTAGCCATAGTCTATATCCCAAACTGCACCATTATTGACAACACCGTATACTGACTAAGGAAGTACTGTACGTGTTTTAAATGTATAGTTTATTTTCTATTTCTTATATAGCATCTATAAAGGAAATTGAAAACCTAGTTTCATTGTACTTGTGCAATAACAATGAAGATATTCTATATATTCTTATATATATCGTACTGTCTCATGTTTATCATTTGACCTCAAACCCTAAAGTCTTCAGCGTATTCAGAAGTGTTGGTTATAAACTGAGTTACTTTTCATAAAAATTCTTCCCACCAGAATGAAACTAAATCATGGTTCACTTGGATGAGGATGTGACCCCTGATCTTGACACCTGTCAAAATAAGCTGAACTAAAAAAAACAAAACAAATAGTTTGCTTGGTTCACGATACAAGATAGGTGAAAAAAACAACAGAAGAAAAAATAATGATAATAATAAGAGCCAGTGGAAGAATTTACAAGCACATGCATTGTGACATCAAACAAAGAAGAGATGAAGGATGAAGGATGCTCTACAAAATCTAACTTAATACTGTATTTTTTAGTCTTCTAATGAGCTGATGATTACATGCATACATCACCTGTTATGGAGAACCTTACTTTATAAACTAATTGCTACCAAAAATCCAAGACTGAATCTGGGCTGATAGGAAAATAAACTGGCATCAGTACTCACCATGAACATGAGACTGCTGAAAGCTCTTTCCAGGGGCAAAGTGGAAATTACCAGCAACCTAAAGCAAGAAATAAACTTTTATTTAAGGCAACTTCCAAGTAAGATTATGATTAGAAAAGGTGTGTTGTATAAGTATTCATTGCATGCCTGGAATGGAATTATATGTCATGAATATGCATTGCTTTTAGGGCTTGAGTGCTACCTTATTGACCTCGAGGAAGCCATAGACCTGGCAACCTTCATTCTTTTGCTCTTGCATTTTCTGACTGAAGCCCTCTCTCTTGCACTGCTCAATGGTGTCAGGTGTCTTAAAGGCCCAGCCACGGCGACGGTATGCCTCACGCACATCATCACACGTGTTACAGCACCTAAAAATCAGTAAGCCAGTAGTATTTAGAGATCCTTTAACGATATTACATTTTCTTTATAATAAATATTAAAGTATTCTCTTCCCATTGTGGAGAAATTTGAATTTGTGAGTTTGAATCCCCCCCAACCACACACACACACACACACACACACACCCTCCATCTCTGCCTCCTGATTTAGCAGCTCTGTGTGTTGAAGTGCCAGAGGTTTTATGGGAGGTAAATAGTCATCTTTTGCTATATTCAGTTAAAACATGCAACTGAATATTAAGAAAAGTGAAATATGCAGACCTGATCAGATTACTCCTATATGTGCTTCTTGGACATTCCAAAACCATAGGCAATCAAGTAAAGACCCAGATTATTATCACTCTTGAATCAGAATGTATTGCTGCCACTATGTTTTCCGGTAGGTTGCGTTCTTTGGGCAGCTGCTAAATCCAGTTTCATCAGATTGCCAGATGCCAGAACACATTTCCACTGCTACAGAGACCAGTGTTGGCATGCTTTACGACATTCCAGCTGGTACTTGGCATTGTGATCTTAAGCTTGTGTGCAGCTGCTTGGCCAATGAAACCCAGTTCATGAAGTACACGAAGCACTGTTGTTGCTTTTAGAAGCAGTTTGGGTCTCTGTGACTAGTGCAAAAGAGGATACCCCCAAAACCTAAATATATACAATCCTTAATGCTAATTGCACCAAAATTGCAAAATAAATATACCCATGATTTCTATTTCCCCTAATTCACAAAAATATTACTGTAATCTTTAATAGCCCAAAACCCAAATATAAATATCACTTTGCCTGCTAATTGCACCAAAACCCAAAATCAAATACCCACATAACCACCGATAGCCATAAACAGAAATATAAATACCACGTTGCTAGTTGCCCTGAAACTCAAAAAAGGCACTAATGAGAAACTGAACTTTGTTTTCAGCCTTTGTTCTTTTCAACTTGGTCTGATCTCTTATCATTTGAAAGTACTGATTTTATCTTTTGAAGCACTGTATTTCCTTCAATAAATGCAAATCTAGTTTAGTAATGTGTAATTAACCTTCAAACAGCCATAAAGTACACATAAATCTATTGTCAAATTTCCAATCCAATCCGATCAACTAAGTAATCAATGTACAGAGAACGTGCCCCAGCTCAGGAAGAGGAAAAAACCTTACTTCAAAGTTTCTGTCTCTGCTCCATAGCAGCTCTCACAACGATCTGGATCCAGCGTACTAGGATCAAAAATCTCACCCTCTTCTTTGCCCAAATCTAAAGAGAGAGTATCATTCTGTTTGCAAATGAGCCATGTTTCACCATTTCACTTTTACTTAAGTATATCAGTTATGTCCAATAGTCAAATGGATTATACCAACCATGTTTCTCTGCTTCAGCAGTGACGGATTTGCCATCCTTATCCAGTCTCTTCTTGAAGAGGTTGTGCTCCACATCCAGCTGCTGCTCTCCTGCTACATCCATGGCATCAATGCTCAGATCTGTTGGATATGAATATAAAAAGCACTTATAAAATGCAATACCATATCAAGGGAGACATGGTTATTAATGAAAATGTGGAAAAGACATTTATTTACTCACAAGCACATGGCATATGAGGAAATATGAAATCAATGTTAATCTTTAGCTTGTCTCCTCTTGAGGTATCCACAAAGAGTTCAGGGTGGACCTGTAATGAAAGGTTTTGCCCAACAAATCTTTCCTTTAGGTTATATTTAGCTGTCAAAATAACAGTGTATGTTAGAGTAAAGTGTTACCAATTACGCGAGAAATATTTTCCTTGCTAATCAAAATCAAAAAAGTTGTCTTACACACACTGAATTGTGTGCAGGATACAAATTGCAAACACTCTGGTCTGTTTTGGTCTTCCTCACACACACACACACACACACACACACACACACACACACACACACACACACACACACACACACACACACAGAGTCCTGTAACTGCTGTAATCCTGCTACCCAGTAAATTAGAATCATGCACCTGTCTATATGTCTAATTTTGCAGTGAGGACTGGAACGTGTTACCCGGATAGATGAATGTGTAAAGTACAGTTTGGGCCTTTATTTCTGAAATGTTACAACTAAAATTCTGTCCAGCACTATATATTCTGTCCTGAATCCTTGTATCTCTCATGGTGTTCCACATGTATCCACTTATATCTGTGGGACGATTTTACAAATAGAAAAAAATTCAAACATTAAAACATGGTTCATTTGCCCTCTCTCTGACATGCCACCTAACTGCTCTTACCAAGATGCTTGCACACGGTCCACAAATGGAATTACACATCTGTTGACTGGTACTAAAAAATATGATCACGTTATCTCTGTCCTGTCCTCTCTTTACTGAGTACCGATCCATTTTAAAGTTCAGTTTAAAATCCTGCTCTCATCTTATATCACAGAACGTCTCTGTTTGCATCGAGCTTCTAAGTCAGTTAGATCTGCCAATAAAGTTCTCCCACTTGTCACGCCTCAAACTAAAAGGTGACAGAGACTCCACCCCTGTGGAACCAGTTTCTTCTTGACAGTAAAAGTGCTCCTTCACTTCATTATTTAGTTCTCTGTTCCACCCCCCCCCCCGTTTAAAAATTCTAAATTAAAATAAGATTTAGATAAAAAAAATGTAGACATGTTTTAAAACACACACTTCATCAGTTTGTGTTTGTTCATTCAGCAGTTTATTTTTATACTCACCTCTTTGGTAAGATAATATTGCAACTCTGAGACAAACAGGATCAGCATAATAAGCCCACTGATGATTGTTACTGTCAAATGTCACACAAACAAACAAAATAAATAAACAAACCAACAGGTATTTAAAACGCTGACGTTCCTTTGACGTTTTATGCTAATTGTAAACAAGTTTACATTTTTCTTCTTGACGTTTGTAATTCAACAAACTGCCGAAAGGACAAATTTACATCGAGTTTTCACCTACAGTTGTGACGATCTAGTGCTGTATTGTGCACATTTGTACTAGATAACATACAGAAACTGTCAGTACACTTAGCTTGCTACAGACTAGCAATTTGGTAAAGATTACACTGTCTAAAGCCTTTAGAGTTTTTATTTATGCAGATTTAACCAAACCCACCTGTTGCCCCGCCACACGTTTTGATTCTAAAATCTTCTAGAGTCTTTGGATAGGCATCAAATTGTTTAAGTTTATTAAATGCATCCATCTTCCTTTCCTACTGCAGTGACGTTTCCGCCTTTTCGGGTTCCACTGGTTCTCTTCCGGTGTTACACCGAATTCTGGGAGAATCGGGTGCCTGCAGGTGGCGCTGTTTTGTCATTGGAATTCATCGCCATTGTGTGTGTGTGTGTGTGTGTGTGTGTGTGTGTGTGTGTGTGTGTGTGTGTGTGTGTGTGTGTGTGTGTGTGTGTGTGTGTGTGTGTGAGAGAGAGAGAGAGAGAGAGAGAGAGAGAGAGACAGAGACAGAGGGAAGGAGAGAGAGAAAGAGAGAGCGAGCGAGTGAGTGTGTGTGAGAGAGACAGAGAGAAGGAGAGAGACAAAGGAAAGAAGAGAGTGTGTGTGTGTGTGTGTGAGAGAGAGAGAGAAAGAGAGAGAGAGAGAGAGAGTGTGTGTGTGTGTGTGTGTGTGTGTGTGTGTGTGTGAGAGAGAGAGAGAGAGAGAGAGAGAGAGAGAGAGAGAGAGAGAGAGAGAGAGAGGGAGGTACTCCATACATATAACTCCTAACTCCATACATATTACTCCATATAAATCCATACATATTACTCCATACATATAACTCCATACATATTGCTCCATACCTATAACTCCATATATATAATTCCATACATATAACGCCATATTACTCCATACATATAACTTCATACATATAACTCCATATATATATAACAACATATAACTCCATACATATTACTCCATACATATAACTCCATACATATTACTCCATATAACTCCATATAACTCCATATAACTCCATACATATAACTCCATATAACTCCATACATATAACTCCATATTACTCCATACATATAACTCCATATTACTCCATACATATAACTCCATATAACTCCATACATATAACTCCATATAACTCCATATTACTCCATACATATAACTCCATATTACTCCATACATATAACTCCATATAACTCCATATAACTCCATATTACTCCATACATATAACTCCATATAACTCCATACATATAACTCCATATAACTCCATACATATAACTCCATATAACTCCATATATATAACTCCATATAACTCCATACATATTACTCCATATTACTCCATACATATTACTCCATATTACTCCATACATATTACTCCATATTACTCCATACATATTACTCCATATTACTCCATACATATTACTCCATATTACTCCATACATATAACTCCATACATATTACTCCATATAACTCCATACATATAACTCCATATAACTCCATACATATTACTCCATATAACTCCATACATATAACTCCATATAACTCCATACATATAACTCCATACATATTACTCCATATAACTCCATACATATAACTCCATATAACTCCATACATATTACTCCATATAACTCCATACATATAACTCCATATAACTCCATACATATTACTCCATATAACTCCATACATATAACTCCATATAACTCCATACATATAACTCCATATAACTCCATACATATAACTCCATATAACTCCATACATATAACTCCATACATATAACTCCATATAACTCCATACATATTACTCCATATAACTCCATACATATAACTCCATATAACTCCATACATATTACTCCATATAACTCCATACATATAACTCCATATAACTCCATACATATAACTCCATACATATTACTCCATATAACTCCATACATATAACTCCATATAACTCCATACATATAACTCCATATAACTCCATACATATTACTCCATATAACTCCATACATATAACTCCATATAACTCCATACATATTACTCCATATAACTCCATACATATAACTCCATATAACTCCATACATATAACTCCATACATATTACTCCATATAACTCCATACATATAACTCCATATAACTCCATACATATTACTCCATATAACTCCATACATATAACTCCATACATATAACTCCATATAACTCCATACATATAACTCCATACATATAACTCCATACATATAACTCCATACATATAACTCCATATAACTCCATACATATAACTCCATATAACTCCATACATATAACTCCATATAACGCCATACATATAACTCCATACATATAACTCCACACCGAGACGTTGTGAGAAAAAGTTAAAGGCATTTCAGTAGGTGGCGGAAATGCTGCTAGTGGGAACTTGTCATATAAGAAGAAGAAGAAGAAGTAGCCGCAGCCAGCGGAAGTCTATCCGAAAGGGAAGAATATGGCGGCGCTCAGATTGGTCGTGTCCCGGTGCGGTAGGACCTTCTTACATGCACCAAAAACGGAGCACGTACCTCGGGTACGTTAGATATATATATGTATATATGTATGTATAAATATAATTGTATATGTATACATACATATATACATATTAACCTAAGTACATTAATTGTGTTATTTGTCTTTGAGAAGCTAGAATATAAACGCTGTGTTCCTGTGAGACTGAGCTAAAGGTCACAGTGGCACTTATATACTGTAAGGGCGTTTCTTCACTGTGCTAAGTGATCAAATCTGATCTGATCTAATCCCAAAGGTTACAAATTTAGTGATTGCTCGAGTTTTGGATTCAATGGGAATCTTTTATCACTGACCTAATCTGGATGATCTGGTGATCTAAAGCCTTGTATTGTTCTATTGCAGTAGATCAGTTACCTGTATGACTTCTTACTACATTTATTACCTAAATTATCTTTTTGTCCTTTATAGTGCTGTGATTATTTTTCAGCTTTTTTTTCAAATATCAGAGCTGACACTCGGGCATCATTTGTACTCTTGAGTTGATCTGTAAAGGAGACTCTGTCATTTTAATTTGGCTTTTGGTGGATTGAGTTTCTCCCACCTCTTTAAACATCATGACCTTTTTGAGTTTTGAATGCAAGCTTTAGGTATTAACTGATATAAAAAAGCACCAAGCTTTAACCTAAATTGAGCAAGATTTCAATCTCCAGCGCTTATTTACTAGCACATATTCAAAATAAGTTTTGAGTTTCCTGTTGATAGCAACCGATGACAAAGCCAGTCATCGTTGTCGTTGTCGTCATCTCGCATGCTTTTGGCCAAAGAAACGGAATGATCGATCAGATGTAGTACAAGTTTTATTTCCTCATACTAATCTATTTTAGGGAAGGTACAGCAATCTCTGAGATGTCTTGCATTAGAAAAAAGAAAAAACAAAAAAGTATAAAACATTCCCCATGTTCTCACTAATTTGGACACATGCCTGTTCTCTCCCTACAGACTTACTACTGGGCAGGTTGACAGTCCAGGTTTTTCAAATTGCTACTTTTTTGTTTGTTTGGCCCCACAAATTTAGAATGACTCTACAAATAACGTATAACTTAGACAAGCACAAATCGAAAATATATGATATATAGAAAAATATAGAAAAATAATGAATTAAATAATGATAAATTCAGTAATTATTGAGGAGAAACACCTCAGAATACAAGATCATTGATTATGAATGACTTTGTGCCAAGGTTTTGAAACACTTTTACAGCTGATTTACGTTACCATATGTATTAGAACACTACATATAAACATCTGTTTTAATAATGTTAATAATAAATGTGTTAAAATTGCACATACAAAAAGAAGTCCCAACTGTTACTTTACATCATTTTTACTTTTTACATATAAACCCACTAGTATTAATTCCAGTTTTATGAAATCAAAATATGCTTTTTATATATATATATATATATATATATATATATATATATATATATATATATATATATATATATATATAAACTAAGTGTAACATGTTTTTGAGTCCAGAGGATAGTGTTTCTTTATTATTTGCCAGAAATTAATTTGCTAGAAATTAGTAAATGATTTTCAATAAAGAATTTATTAATTTATCCACTACTTACTAACCAATAAAAAAAATACCACTTATGTACAGACCACTGCATATCAGAAGTCTAATGCTAACTTGCATTATGCTGCATTTTATCCATAGCTATATAATGATAGTCTTCTGCTAGATAACTGCTGTCGCATAGCTTTCCATTTATCTTTAAATCAACATCAAAACAATCTGCCATTATTCATTGGTTATAACCACCTTAACTGAAGTGCACTTGTTTTGCTTGCATAGGTTTCAGATAAATGATTCTGATCTTTATGTGCCTTCTAGCTCAACATGTCCTTTTCTAGTTTGCCAAAGGGGAGAAAGTTGGCCCTGACCACCCTGGGAGTGTTAACTACAGGAGGGGCAGGACTGGCTCTGGTGCTCCATCAGTCCGTTAGTGCTTCAGAATTGGAGCTGCATCCTCCCAGTTATCCCTGGAGCCATAATGGTTTAGTGTCTGCTCTTGACCACAGCAGGTATTAAATGCCCTAGAATAAACAAGACATGTTCTTAGATTTTTATATCTGCTTAGATTTTGATCTCACATTATGGTTAGCTTAAAAATCAGAACTAAAAACGATTTATTATAAAACTGTTTTTTCAGTTTTTAGTGTTTCCAGAAATGGAATGCAGGGGTACTGGTGGTATTTTGAAAATCTAATAGAAGTTGAATATTGCATTGGAATTTTTTAGTATGTTTGACCAACGTAGTTCCATACGATTTAAATTAGATTTTTTTAAACTATATTCAGAAGGATTTGTAAGTCAGTCGTTCAGACACTTTGTCATTTTGTTTGGTAGCTCATATGATTTGAAGCATTCATATAAAAAGACATCTTTTCAGACAGATTACGAAGTTCTTTTGAAACATGCATAAATCAGCAAACCCAAATCAGATCATTTAGTTTAGCTCACAATTTTATTTGTCTTTGTAGCATCCGTCGTGGGTATCAAGTTTACAAGCAGGTGTGTTCGGCGTGCCACAGTATGGAATATCTGGCCTTCCGTAACTTGGTGGGAGTTTCACACACAGAGGAGGAGGCAAAAGCATTAGCTGAGGAGGTAACAATCTTCATTGTTGGTGAATGTCTTCTAAGTACATTTTTTATATGTATTTATGCGAATTAACATTAGTGAAGGGTTGGTTTGGTTGAAAATATTGATTTGGATTTATTTGTCATAGAAATTATTCAGCATCATTAGACGTGACGTGACGTGACGTACAGCTAAGTATGGTGACCCATACTCAGAATTCGTTCTCTGCATTTAACCCATCCAAAGTGCACACACACACACACACACACACACCATGAACACACACCCGGAGCCATTTATGCTTCTTTTTTTTTCCCCCTTTTTTTTTGGGGGGGGGGGGGGGGGGGTTGGTGCCTTGCTCAAGGGCACATCAGTTGTGGTATTGCTGGCCTGAGACTCGAACCCACAACCTTAGGGTTAGGAGTCAAACTCTCTAACCATTAGGCCACGACTTCCCCTCCTAGCAATAATATACAAAATGGGTATAGTGTAGTGACACCTTTTTTAAAATGCAGTAAAAACTATAGTTTTGAACCTGATAAAATGAGAAAACAAAATAAGACCGAAAAGGTAACACTGTCCTGAAGGTCCCACAGTTTGGGGAAGGTCCACCTGTGGGTGCAGTAGTGCAGTAGTCCTGCCTGTCTTTGACTAACTTTGGTTCAGCTCATGGCCAAAAAGCAAAGAACGTACGATATCTATTAATGACATAAAGAGTAATCGGATTCATTGTTAATTTGAAAAGCTTAGCCCTGCTACACAACTCCGTGAACAACAGAGCACAGACCTTTTGCCATCTACCAGCCACTTAATGTAAACATATTGACCTGCTAGAGAGACAAACAAATAATCACTTGTGCTATTTATATGAGGATGTAAACTTTTCTCAGTTATTTTTTCAAAAATAAGAAAAATGCAAACATTTGTCCTTATTAGCATAACTGCTAAGTTACTGTGTTTGTTCACTTTGTAAAACTTTGTACATTGCAGCCAAGAGCCTTCTGTTATCCAGGATGTTTTTTTATAAGCACCATACAATGTTAACATCATGGTATGAATAATTTGCAGATTGAAGTTTTGGATGGACCTGATGAGGCGGGAGAAATGTTCACTCGGCCTGGCAAACTTTCTGATTACTTCCCGAAACCATACTCCAGTCCTGAAGCTGCTCGTGCTGCCAACAACGGAGCTCTGCCCCCTGACCTCAGCTATATCGTCAATGCCAGGTAACACATTCAGGACATGCAGGAAGCTGGAATATGGCTTTCTTAGAACATTGCTGTGGTCTTAACTGACAAATACAGCCTACATCGCATGCATGTGTACATTAGACACGATCAAAACACTTTAAGGTCACTGCAGTTTAAGTCGTATTTGAACCTCTACAGTTCTATAGTCTTCTTGCATAAATAAAATATCCTAAATTTCTGACTTTTTAATGAAAAATAAAATTCATTCCAAAAAATTACTTTAGTTTAAATTTGAATAATGAATGAATTAATAAATTGTCTTACTGTAATGGAGATGAGGAAGAGAGCTAATAATCTAAGTTTCTTTTTTTTTTTATACATGATTTCATGCTACATGGGATAGCTTGCTCCTTCATCCGCCTTCATACTTACACATGGTCAAATCAAAAGCATCAGTTACGTTTTTGGGAAGCAAATTTCCTTAGACATGGTTCACATCATTTTATGTTTCCTTTAATATATGATTATTTATTCTGTAATTTATGTAATATTTTCCTTTAATAGCCTTTTCTGACCAATGCTTGTTCTATACTAGATATACAAACTCTACACATCACAGTTAAAATATTAGGTTTTGTTATTTTAAAAACAATTAATGCAATATATTTTCCTTGAATTTGGTTGTTGGGTAGCTTGCCAACGTACTAGAGTGCTTCTAATGTGTTAAAAAAAAAAAAAAAGGAAGCTGGACCAAGTTCATTGGAAGTGTTTATTGAAGATGCTTGTGTAGCATAGCTGTCTCCTGGAACTTAACCTGTACTGTCTGTGTGACCAGACTTTATCCCTGGTAACAAATGGTCTTCAAATAATATACAGATACAGTTAGGACCCCCTACTGGAAAATCTGGAGCCATTATGTTAACTACAGGTGGGGCGCAGGCACAATGTTCTCAGCCGTTTGGTTCGCCCTTTACAGTTATATCTTAATTACATGAACATCAGACATTGATTACATATGAATGACAGGCGTTGATTATACATGAAAGAACTAGACACAAAATCCTTCAATACATAATATCAGACCTTTTAAATGTTTTAGAAAAAAGAAAATCTGTATGCACACATTTATATATGGTCTCTTTGAACCATTTCATTTGACGAACCATTTAAAATGAAATCTCCCTCTTTGTTGGTCTCTCTGTTTGTCTCTCACACAGGCATGGAGGTGAAGACTACATTTTCTCTCTACTAACTGGTTACTGTGACCCACCAGCAGGTGTGTCTATGAGAGAGGGCCTTTACTACAACCCCTTCTTCCCAGGCCAGGCAATTGGAATGGCGCCACCTATTTATAACGAGGTGCTTGAATATGATGATGGTGAGTCATGATGAAAGCTTCCCAAAAGTGTCACTCAAGTATCTCTCTGTCTCCAGTTTACGTTATTCTGGTTTATGAATTTACACCTAATTATTTAATCTACACTCCTAATTTCATTGACTTTTGTATTATGAAACTATCAACTATAACATTACTAAATCATTTATTCAATGGCAAATTGTGTTTATATACAAGTCAAAGGTCGTCTTGTCCACCTTCCAGCTTAATAAGGAACTTTAGATTTCATTAATGGTGTGGTTATTTTTTTATTTCTGTGTTCTTGGTTAGTTTAAGAGGAAACCCGTTTGTCAAAGATTTTTTTTTATCAGAATGTTTATTATCCCACTAATTTACTCACTAACTTGAGAGAACCCCTGATTAAACAGACATATGCAGTTTGCCAGTTGTTGGTAGTTTGACATTTCTTCTATCCATGTAAACAAACACGTGTTACAATCTTGTCTGAAACTTACATGCTACATTAGAAAAAGACACAGGTGAACGTGTGATTGGTCAGATGGTGTAGATTCTCTGCAAAAACAGCTCTAACTGTAGTTCTGGCTGTGAGGTTTATATTTAATTTACTTATTATAATAATCAATCAGTTAGTTACCTTGTGCAGTTAAACCTCTCTGCGAAAACATAATCAATTAGTATATTTGGACAGACTTTTAAACAGTCCAAAGTAAAGCTAGATTGGGAGCAGAAATCCCAAAAGCAGGTTTAATGGCTTGAACTCTCAACCTTCCATCAGAAGCCTAAAGCCTTATAGAGAAACCAAACCTTTGCATTAGCTGCTGTTTCTAACTGCTTTTATATATCATTGCCCCAGCAATACCACATGAGTGATAGCTGTGTGTAAGCCTTTGTAGTTTTGTTGGGAGATGCACTTGCTTTTGGGCCTGCATTTGCCTCAATTTCTGTTCAGTTTTCACAACATTTGCGTTGTTATGCAATTGTGCAAATTGCAGATGATTTATATATTCGAGCCATAATGACATGGCACATTGAGTTTGAAAAATATTCGACAGCCTGCACAATATAGTTTGGTATTCATCATAAAATACTGCTTATATTACATCTAGTACTTAAACTTACATTTCATGACATAATAGCATACTGTTTAGCTATTAGCACACTATTGCTGTCCTCCTTAGAAGCCATACATAGGAATTTTTAGATCACAAGTAGATGTTCAAGTAGTTGTGGTAGGGGGAAAGGGGTGGCATAGGATGAAAATTGCTGCTGTATTGGCAACTGCTATGACATTTGGTATTACTGTGCTCACTAATTGGAAAGTTTGGGTCACAGTGAAATGAGTTCCTGAGTTGTATTTACAACATTGTGCTGACTTAGACAGCACAACAATACATATGATTCAGACTTTGGCTGTGGCATGGTCGGTAGAATGAAGCCTTATGTCAGTGGTTCTGGCTGGAGGTGGTGGTGTAATGGTGGGGGGAATGATTTCTTCAAACATTTGTAGTCACATACAGTTAAAAAAAAGAGTACAGATAGAATTTGCCAATTATTGTGAAAGAAAAAGACTAGAATTTTATAATTTCTCACACAATATGATCTCTTGTTTCATAGGAACATTAGCCACAATGAGTCAGGTGGCTAAAGATGTGTGTACTTTCCTGAGATGGGCTGCTGAGCCGGAGCATGACCAGCGCAAACGCATGGGACTAAAGGTTGAGTTCTGCATTACGATTTCCACACTGCTGCTGTTCATCTTTTGTACTGTTCTTGATACAAACAGATACATAAGCTTTATGCTTGTGTATCTTTTTTGGTTGGTTATTGGGGTGATTTGAATTATGGTTGGAACGGGAGGAATAATGAATGGTATGATAAACACATAAGCTAATATTCTGTTTTCTTGTACTGTATCACTGTATGTGATCACTCGTGCATGGTAAGCGTATTGCTCTTGCCATGAAGTGACTTTTACAGCACAGAGAGCATATGTTGGGTGTCGCATTCTGCATAAAGAATTTATATCCTTTAATTGTATGCCTATTACTCACAAGCATTTTTGCTCATCTCTCTTAGGTTCAGCTGTATAGAAAATATATGTTTGTTCACTTATCCATAACAAATAATGAAAACCGCTTCTGGTTTCTCTTACTTGCATAACTTTGCTGATAGCATTGTGGATTATATGTGTTGTGTCTGGTGTGGATTTTGTGTAATGCTTCTTTTTTCCCCCATTCTCTTTCTAGTTACTAATGGGTTCAGCTGTCCTTATTCCGCTTGTCTACTACTTGAAGAGGCATAAATGGTCTGTGCTGAAGAGCAGAAAGATCGCCTACAGGCCTCCCAAATAAAGCTGGTCAGAGGGTCCAGCTCCTGTCACAGTTGCTAAATCCAGATTCACATTTGTCAGACTTTTCAACATGTACTGGTTTGTCATGTAGAGTTCCACATTGTTTGCTACCTGAGAAATGGCCACCAACTACAACTGCATTTTGTTTTACTGTATAAATATAAATTATCTAATCAAAACATTTGTTTTTGATTTTTTTTCACTCTAGCATTTTTGTCTTATTTATACTTTACATTAGAGTCGTATCTCTACCCACAGCTTTATGTTTACTCCGTGAAAAAAAACAACATGAAAGAAACATTGAGACTCCAATCCACTTCCTATTCTGTACAGGCAATGATCATGGGAGAATCAATCATTACATCTACCAATCAAATAGAAACATTTTTACAAACCACGCTAAATGTCTTGAAAAGTTCAATGTTAATATGTTGAGAAATGTTTGATATACAGTAGGAAACAATGAGTATTTAGTATATTCTGATATGATTTTTTTAATCAGCTACAGGAGGTGAGTGAATGGGGTTAAATGCTCCAGATGAAGAAATAAGAACTAGGGCATTTAAATGTACACCTCAGGTCTGGAGAGCAAGAGAAATACAGTAGGAATGGCATGTTTGTGACCAGCAGACTTCTTTATTTAATAGGTATTACTATTATCTTAGCACATTTCATAGTATGAATTTAACACAAGTTTACTGCTAAATACTGTTGCTGGTATAGTAATTTTATTGGACCCTGAAATCCATTTGACACAATTTCCATTCTATCTCTGGTGAGCTATTTTAAAATTCCAGTATAATTATTATACCATGGTGCTAGCTTCTTTTTAAATTTGGATTAATCTTGAGTAGACACTAAAACCAATTAGAGACCAATTATTTTTCTATAACAAAATTTGGGAAGTTTTAAACTTTATTTCTTTCAAACCTTTTGCTTGTGTCCGGAAACAAACACTTGGAATAACATACTCTGGCAAAACACCTACGACGATTTAAACCCTTAAATTAATTTTAAAAATAATAGAAAAGATAAAAGGCTCTATTTTAGTGCTCATGCTGCCATCACTAATCTGATTCGAAAACTTATTGCATTGCAGGTTCTAATGGTGAATAACAATAGACTTCATTTTGCACATGCTCTAGCTTTGTATTTCATGCAAAAAGGTCTAGTTTCAATAAAACTATGGTTAAAAAGATGTGGGGAATTTAGCGGTGACCCAAAAAACCCCCAAAAAGTAAGACCTTTTTAAGAAGCTTTAATAAAAGTCCCTGATATGCAAATTCTAATCATTTTACAGCATTTCATTCAGGATTATTTAGAAGAATGCACCATATTTTTGTATAAATATATCTAGTGTCATGGTAATTCCCAACACTCAATAGTATATAGACCTTATTAAGGGGTTAGCAGCAGTGCTGCTCTCATCAGTATAATGTTGTCCACTGATGGACATGAAAAAGGAGGAGGTCATGATGACAGAACGAATCATAATTTATTATCAAACAGATCACACGTTCATGTTGAGGCTCGTAGTGTCTGCACCTACAGAGAAGGAAAAGAAAAGAAACGACAGATGAACAAACAGGACACTACAATCAATCGGTTATTGTGTGGATTATTCCAGACTGCACACTCACGTTAAGTCGTCTTCACTTTAGTGACCTTCACGTTAGCTTCCGCATTTTTGATCGCTTCAGTTCGGAGCTGCGGTTTCAGCGCTGACCGCACGACACTGGCGCAGATCGACGAGAACCGAATGTAGCTGGGGGGAAAAATAAAAATATCACAGCAAAAGACGGTTATGTTAACGCCTGGGTACATAAATATATGTCCCGCGTACATAACATTTAGTTAGGACTCGAACATAACACGAGTAAGACACGTAGCACGCGTGCTAACTAACAGCTGCTAACTGTACAACACTTTAAGCACAAAAACATCACTGCAGAGTCGAACAGATATAAAATGCTGCCCGTTACGTACCTGATACCAGCTTGTCGCCAGTAGGAAACCATTTCTTTAGCTGTAGTTGATCAGGTAAACCTTCCAAAAGCGAGATTTACCAAGGACGCGACCTACACACACGGACGCTAAAGCGGCGATGTTTTCTATCCTCTCTGTTGCTTCTGTGGCGTTCTTTGACGAGCCGACTCGTGGGCTTAT
Organism: Tachysurus fulvidraco; assembly: GCF_022655615.1. NCBI lineage: Eukaryota > Metazoa > Chordata > Actinopteri > Siluriformes > Bagridae > Tachysurus > Tachysurus fulvidraco. The sequence goes on from NC_062522.1 coordinate 25,201,672, forward strand.
TAGCGCCCCAAGTGGCCTGGAGTCATTACAGCTGTGGCCAAAAGTTTTGAGAGAGACACACAAATATAAATGTTCACAAAGTTTGTCGCTTTGCACTTAACAGCAGATGTTACTGTGATGTATTGAAGTATACTTCAATGGTCTACTTAATGTCTGGGGAGTTTCCTGGTCATGGACCCAAGATTTTTGCTATTTTGTTCACCGAGCCACTTTGTTATTACTTTTGCTTTATGACAACATGCTTCATTATGCTGGAAAAAGGCATTATTTGTCACCAAACAGTTCTAGGATGGTTAGGAGAAGTTGCCCTCAGAAGATGTTTTTGTACCATTCTTTATTCATGGCTGTGTTCTTAAGCAAAATTATGAGTGAGCCCACGCTCTTGGCTGAGAAGCAACCCAACACATGATGCTTTATTGTTGGCATGAGACATGACTAGCGCTCATCTGTTCTTCTCCAGACAAGCCTTTTTTTATGGATGCCTTAATCAGAAAGGGGACTCATCATAGAAAATTATTTTACCCCAGTTCTCAGCCGTCCGATCCCTGTACCTTTTGCAGAAGATCAGACCAACCCTGATGTTTTTCCTGGAATGTAGAGGCTTTTTGCTGCACTTCTTGACACCAGGCCATCCTCCAAGTGTCTTCTCCTCACGGTGTGTTCGGATGCACTCACACCTGCCTGCTGCCATTCCTGAGCAAGCTCTGCACTGGTGGAGCCCCGAGCCCTTGCTGGACTTTCTCGGGAACCCTGAGGCTTTCTTCACAACAATCGAAGCTCTCTCCTTGATATTCTTAATGATCCTATAAATAGTTGCTTTAGGTGCAATCTTACTAGCAGCAATATCCTTGCCTGTGTGAATTATCCTTGCATTTTTGTGCAAAGCAATGATGATCATACATGTTTCTTGGCAGGTAACCATGATTAACAAAAAACAAAAAGAACAATGATCTCAAGCAGCACCCTCCTTTTAGAGCTTCCAGTCTGTTATTCTAACTTATTCAGCATGACAGAGTGACCTCCAGCCTTGACTTCATCAACGCTCTCACCTGTTTATAAGAGAATCGATGACAGATGTTTTGGGTATTAAGTTCATTTTCATGGCAAAGAGGATAGCAATTAATTGCAATTCATTTGGTCACTCTTCATAACATTTTGGAGTATATGCAAATTGCCATCATAAAAACTGAGGTAACAATTTGTGAAAATGAATATTTGTGTCATTCTCAAAACCTTTGGATACAGCTGTATGTCTCAAATAACAGTGTATGTGTAACAGTTTCTTCCCACAAGCCATCAGACTTCTCAATAACTGAAGTATACTGTACTGAGCACAACATACACACACATCATCTGTATAGACTGCACAGACCCTCACAACACACACACACTGACACATCATACTGTTTACATTCTGCTTACAATCCATCAAACTGTTTACATGCTGTTTTGCACACTTTTCTGCTGTTTTTGCACATATTGTACAATATCACGGCCATTTCGCACATACTATACAATATTTCATTACTCATTTGCTGTTTTTTGCACAATTCTATATATTATCCCAAGGACCTGCTGCTAAGAAACTGTGTTCATTCAAATGTTACTGCACAAAATATTGTTTGAACATTCAGTATTCACATACAGTATATACACTGGTCGGTCAGCGGTGTTTCGGTCACTGTTTATTGTCTTTTGTGTATCGTCTTGTAACTTTGTGTCTGCACTGTCTTTTGTCCTGCACTGTTTACACCAGGTTGCACAGTTTCACTTTATGTGGCCAAGACTACTTACATGTCCTTAACCCTGTCTTTGTTTTATGTAGCACCTTGATCCTGGAGAAATGTTGTCTCATTTCACTGTGTACTGCAACAGCTATATGTGGTTGAAATGACAATAAAAGCTTCTTGACTTGACATGTATATTTTCCCATGTAATCCCCTCCCCTTTCCTCCTGTAATTATTTACAATATACCCACTACTAAAAGTACAAAATGAACCATTCCATAAAACACATGAAGCAGCCCTTACTTTCAAGATTCCTTTAACAAATTAGAATTTCTTTCAGCTACACTATCATCTACAGTTACTACTAATATTATATACATATCCGAGGACCTTTTTAGCAATTTGCCAATTAATACAATTTATAATAATTTACAAAATTATATACATTCACCTTCCACTTTATTTAAAGGTGAATGTATATTTTATATCAACCAGTTCTTTATATCAGCCAATCAGTTAATCCCGTGACAGCAGCACAATGCAGTGTTCACAGTAAACATCAGAATGATTCAAAATTATCTGTGACCTCAACTATGGCATATATTTGTTGGTGCCAGAAGAGCAGGTTTTGATTATTTCAGAAACTTTATGGCATTTGGTGATGTACAAAAGTGCTTTGAGTTCTCAGTGAATACATCAACACTGGTTCACTTCGTCACAGGACACCAGGATACCAGGATACCTAAAACTCTTGTAGGAATTATAACAATTTAATGTTTCCTAAATATATACAAAAAACATGGGGAAAATAAGTGCTTAAGTGTTTCAGGGAGAGGTATTGAATCAGCTGTTTGGGTATCTAGTTCTTTCCACCACCTTGGTGCCAGAGGCGTCTTGATTTTCCGCTTACCCTGCGAGATGGTGGGACCAGTCCAGAAGTGCTAGTGGATTCGAGAGAGGGTGAAGTAAGAGGGTGCTGGTCTTGAACGTGTGTTTTGAATCTGAGCTTTACATTTCAACGTATATGACCAAACTGAGACAAAATGTATAGCATGACATCACCTCAAGCTAACTAGCATTAATGCAAGAAAAACGTTGATGTTTCTCCTGACCTGTAATCTTACCTTGCAACAATTAGACAAAAAAATCATTTTTGCTCAAGGTTCAGCTTGGACTCCTACTTTGATTCAGTGGCATGCTCCAATCTCCAGTGGCAGTATACTGCTCTAAGGGATCCAGCTAGAGTTACACTTATTCCACCGATAACATTAGCAGCAGATCATTGCAGGAAATCAATCATTTTATTGTAAGATTTTTTTTGTCACCCATGCCCAGTTTACTACCTTGTTCACTGCAATAAGAAGGAAGTCGTGGTTTTTCCTGGTGTGATGTTAGCCCCCTGCTGCACTAAGTCAGTATCTTTTCAAGCAAGAACAGTCAGTCAAAATCATTCAATTACATTTTACTAACAGTAATAAATCCAACAAGTTAATGAAAACAAAAATGTTTTCATCCTGTACAAATGAGCCTGCATTGTTTCAGACACCAAGTTGTTCAGGAGTGTCCTTCATCAAAAACGAAAAGAACAAACAAACCCACCACTTACACCAGCCATCAACCTGTTACAAGCTCTTCCCCATGTGTATGTAATGGGCAAACCAATATATTATTCTATGGTGGGTTGTTTAAAAATATAAATGGGGAGATATTCCATTTGGTTTCTGCTTTGCAAACAATATTCTAATCAATACCATATACAGAGATTTGCAACAGATTTTATGATTCAAGGAAAACAATTTTATATTGGAAAATAACACTCAAATCAGGGTCAATTGAAATAAATGAAAGCTTTCATCAAAATTTGAAGAATGCAAGACCTTTAGTTCAGGCATGTATAAAAGTACAGCTGCATGTACCAGCAAATATTAGTAGCTTTGCACATAAATTAAACACTAATGTCAACAAATCTAAATGACATAGGTTTATGTTATAAATTGCAGCTTATAAATATACTTTTAAACAAGAGGTAAAAATGTACTAAGATGAATTCAGAGGCAGAACACAAACACACAAAAACTAATTAGATTTAATAAACCGGCATCACCAAACCCCTTCTGAGGAAAAACCCATTCATACTTAAAATGTAGACACATGTTCATCATTCCTTGGGAATCTAGAACTGTCTTGTAAAGTAAATCATGAAATAATTAGTAGCATTTATATCATTCTGATACATGCTTTCACTAGGATATCAAGGGAAAAATGGAACATTGCATATTGTCATAATGCATGCTTCAAAAGTTGTTTACAAAGAGGGCACTTCAAGAGAATTTTTCAGAAACCAACGCACGAATATGCTTGATGAGCTTTGGTCATGGTTATGACTATTCCACTCAAGCACCCTTCTACTTGTGCTCAATACAAGAAGGGAAAAATAAGTCCTATTTTTAAATGAAGAAATGTTCATGAAGAAATTAGTTTTTGTATAACCTGGAAGAACAAAAAAAAAAGTAAACCTTTCAAATAAAATGTTAAGGTTTTATGGATATTCATGTATAATCTGTTCAGTTTCCCCATTTAAAATATTATACATAATGTATACAGGATTATTTTACCATGGGTGTGTTTGAGAATAAGCTTTGGATAAATACTTCAAACATAATAAGAGTCCTCCAAAATACATACCTTTTCCTTCTAGGTCCACAATGAGGGAGAGCACTGAGATGTATGCAGCTTAATATTTACCATGCTTGATGACAATTTTTGCTAAACTTCAAAAATTGTGGTAGGATGTGTTTTAAGTAGTAGTATTTCTTTCACAGTCACAGCATTTTGTTTTATTCCTTCAGTTCATATTTTTTCTTTTAATTTAATCAGTCCAAAAGCCAGACCATCAAAATCTGTCTTGTTTGACCAGCTGCTTCTGTTAAAGTGTGGCGTTGGGGAAGGTTTGTTGACCAACAGCAGGCATTAATTAGCTGCCCAAGCCTCCAGGTCCTTCATGTCATCATCCTCTTCCTCTTTCTTTGCTGCTAAAAGAATACATTTAAATTATGATCATTAGCTGGTAAAAACTGCACAGTATGTAGGTGAGAAACTAGGTTGTGAAGCCGTGTTCGTGTGTCACATGTTAAGGTATGGAGTAGCTCGCTAAAATGGTACAAAAGTTTATATAAACATAACTTAGGTAAATAAAACAGGATGCAAATATAATAATAATAATAATAATAATAATAATAATAATAATAATAATAAGCCATTATAAAAATTTGAGTATAAACATTATAGAGAAGGCAATTACAGTGTGACACATGGGCATCAGCTGAAAAATGTCAGTGACTGCTTTTTGGAAGCAAGAGGTAGAAAAACATACATCAAGATAAGGCTGTTAATACATGGATGCACATCCATGTCACTTCTGTACCTGTACAATCGGTTTTGCACCTTATAGTATTTTATATATAATATATTTACATATACAATCTATTTTGCACCTTATTGTATTTTTTATATATATAATATATTTACACATATACTGCATATAATGTGTAGTGCTACTGTAAGGATGCCCAATAGTACACTGTGTGTACTGACACATATGAGCATATTGCACATGTTCATTTGCTGGTTCCATTAGCTGTTTGTTAACTGTACATATTGTACACACATTGTACCGGCTATATGTATGAGCATACTGCACATTTCACCTGTGGATTTCATTGTTTGTTAATTGTACATATTGTACACACACATTGCACTAACTATATGTATGAGCAAATTGAACATTTTCACGTCAACTCCTTATCTATATATTTATCTCTATATCTATACAACTGTTCTGTAATTTCTGGAGTTTGCTCCTAAGAATTTCACTCACCAAGACACATGTGCTGTGGTGATGTGACAATAAAAGTGACTTGACTTGATGGAGCTTGAACTTTTGGCTGTAAGTTTGCATCCCTATTACTTGCCCAGAGACTTTTGGCACACCATTGTTGTCATTTACTAACTGGGGCTTTTTACACCTGGTCACCTCATGCGTTTTCTGTGATCCGATAGCTATCCGATTGTAAAAAGACCAGGTGTAAATGCCCTCCAAAACGTTTTCGAGACGGATGTAAATCTGATCACTCAAACCACTTCAGGAGGTGGTCTGGGACGCATTTCAGATGAAACTGGACAGGTGTAAATGCATGTGGTTGTTCAAGCCACATACATCAGCGCTATACTCCTCCCAAACGGAAGTACATCACTCGCAAGTGACTCACAAGTCGTGCATCGCTCCAGAAACAAATAACATGGACGAAACGCAGGGTTGTTTTTTTTGTAGCATAAGTTTTTTCGTCTTCTTTTTGATTGCATTCTGAAAACCGCATACACCAAAGTGTGTTCCATTTCAATTTCCCCGGAAATAAGGTAAAATATATTAGCATTTTGGGCGGGAGTAGAAAGATCAAATTGATATCCGATTGGCCAAGATGCATTTACGTGGCCTAATGTAAATTAAACAGTTTTAACAAATCAGATAGCTATCGGATCAGAGAAAACACATGAGGTGACCAGGTGTAAAAAGGCCCACTAAGTCCTTAGCTCGTAGAAGTCATCCATTCCACTGTTGCTAAACTACTAACACAGCAGACCAAGGTACTTGTGTTAATATCTGGGGAATTTAATTATGTGACTCTGGACAACACATTACTTGCTATCTCCCAGTATGTGGACTGTAATAGCAGGGAAAACAGGACTATTGATTTACTGTATGCAAATGTAAAGGACGCATACAGCGCCACCATACCGCTGCCTGCACTGGGGAAAGCAGGCCACAACCTAATTCTGATTTAGTCTAAATACAATCCAAGAGTGACGAGGTTTACCACAACCACACACACATTCAGGAAGTGGTCTTTCAAGGCAGTGCAGGCTATTTAAAAGACTCTGCCATGTGAAAGGATATGTACATTCAATCTCTTCTGGATTTCTATAGTTATAAGAAAGTAACTCCTTGTTGGTCTTATATCCTAATAATTACTGCTCAAAAGAATTGCATCAATTTGAGTAACAGGGCACTTTATTTATTTGTAAAATATCTTTATTTGTAATTTCCCTGATATCTGCATTCTACTTCTAACCAGTACATCAGCTCAATACATCAGACAAAATGAAAAGAGCAGCAGTGATGAAGCACAACCCTGCCCCAACCAAATCTATACAACACTAATGAAAATTCTAATGTATTTTTGTATAGGATCTATAATGTGTAGTGTGCTGCTTATATTATCTTGTATTTGTCATATAAACCCTGTCTGTGTGTTCCACCTGTACATGTATAGAAAAATTATTATAATAACAGCGAATTCTCATTGCAAAATATAATATTTTTAAGTTGGGTATCTAGCGCCATCTATATCAAGTTCCATTTATAGTCATGTGGAAAAAATAGGACAAGTGTTTTTTCAACATAGTTAAACATATGCGCATTTGATCTTCATTGTAACAATATTTGAAGATTTGAGTAATATAAATAAACAAATAAAAAAAAGAAAGTCTTGAGAAAAAAGTAAGGACACAACTACAATTATTGTGTTGGCTTTGTAAAAGCCAACATTGTTTTCCCATTTATGCTTAGACAAAAATGTATCAAATTTAATGCGGCCTAGGGCTTTCGAGCCACATGCACCAAATTCGGATATGTTGTAGGCCCTGGTCTAAAGTTTGTCGCAACGAACTTTACAAATCTAGTTTGTACTTAAAATGGATAAAATTACCTACAGATGCATCACATCAGGTGCAAATGATTAGAAAGTTGTTACAGAGCATTTAGATGGGAGGCTTGACTTATTTACACCTCAGACATTTAGTTTGGTTTGCTCTAAAATTGTTGAGAGTTATCAGCATGGTGATATCCAAAAGAGCTCTCGGAGACCTCCAGAAAGTAGATTGCTGATACTTATGAGTCTGATAAGGGATATAAAATGATCTTAAAAGAAGCGGAGAACATTTAAACAACTGCCAACATGTCCAGGTCCGGGCATCCAAGCAAATTCATCCCAAGAGCAGACCACAAGATGCTTAAAGAAGAACCTACTGTCAGAAAGACTGCAAGAAAGAGACTGCAAAACATTAATTATCATGGGAGGTGTGCAAGGAGGAACCCTTTGCTGTCTAAGAAAAACATGAGGGCAGGATTGAAGTTTGCCAAAGAACATAGAGACAAAAGCCAAGACTTCTGGAATAATGTGCTTTGGAAAAATGAGTCTAAATTATTTGGGGACAATAACAGAGGGCATGTTTGACGTAAACCAAACAGCATTTCAGCAAAAGAACCTCATACCAACTGTGAAACATGGAGGTGGAAGTGTTCTGGTTTAGGGAAGCTTTGTTGCAGCAGAACCTGGCCAGATCATCATCACAGAATCCTCTATGAATTCCATTTTATCAGAAGACTCTTGAGGAACATGCAAGACCATCTTTCAAAAGAATTAAGCTAAAAGTAGCACTGGACCTTCCAACATGACCAATGACCCAAAACATACCAGTAAATCCACCAAGGACTGGCTGAAAAATAACAATGGAGAATTCTGGAAAGCCCAGATCTAAATCTTTGAGATCCTTTGGGGTGATTTGAAACGGACTGTGCATGCAAGAAACCCCTCAAATATCACACAGCTGAAAGAATTCTGCATTGAGCAGTGGAGGAAACTTTCTTCTAGTTGATGTTAGAAACTGGTCGATGGCTACAAAAAACATCACACAGTTATTTCAGGAGGAAACATTAGCCATTAGGGCATAAGGTGTAAACATTTTCCGCAGATCAAATACAGGAAAACAAGATCAGAAATCGAGCCTCTCCCAGGCGTTTCCTCATCAAGATCACGCTAACAATAAGCCATTTATTCTTCATGTCTATACTTGATGTACATACATCATTTAAACCACAAAAAAATACAGCATGCCTATCACAATTAAATCAGTTTACAAGGTAATAATGGCAAGGATAATTAATACTTATAGATGAGCTTAAAGTATTGTTTGATTTTGTTAACATTTATGGTGAAGTTTCCAAATTTTACTGCACAACAGGTCATCAATAAAACCATCCCAAAATGAAATAATAGTACTAGAGACAATATCCCTTTGAAACAGAGCCAGAAGAGAGTGATTATTGTTTTTTATTGGGGAATGAGAGAAACAAATGCAACCAATTTCAGTTTCAGTAGTATTTAAGGAGTATGCTGGAGGCAGGTATTTTAAGAAGCGTCTCAAGACCTGGGAATAACGTTCATAACCACAGCATAGTCTTTAGGAGAAACTGGAATACTATAATTAACACAGTGTAATGGCAATCTATTCTGTATTTCTGTCTAAAAAGAGTAAATAAAAACCAGAGTGATTGCACATATTCTTTTCGGGCTGACAGTCGACTGAGAATGACGTCACTTCCAGATACAAAAACATGCCCCATGCTATAATCCCACACCCAACAATGATTGACAGGTTTTACATGCAGGCATATTAGAAATGTAAAGGAAAAAGGGTGCATTCAACTGTGATTACATTCGAGGCTCCATACGTGAAGCCAGAGGAAGTGAAATAGCAAATGGGTTTGTTTGCATTTCGATTATGTCATGGTTTTTACAACAATTAGGAATACGCAATTATATAATCTAAAAAATATAATCTGCAATTCTTTAATACTGTCTGCAAAATCCCTCCATAAGTACAGTTCTCATTCATAAATCAATATAATTTAAAAACTACAAAAGCCATCCAAGATCCATTTGGAAGATATTTTTTTGTTCTAGGGAATATCTTGTGACAAAAAGTAAATCATAAGTCATCTACTGTTCCGATGATGATAACCTGTTGTTCTTTGAAAAAATATTTTTAGCCATGTCTTCTTTGGAGGTATCCTTAACCCTATACTGGATAGATCCACCCAATTGGTGCAACCCATGCCAACACTAGAAAAATGTGATTAATCAAGGACCTAAGATTAATTGAAGAATAAATTAGTTTGAAGAATGCTGGAACTGAATAAAATGTTACTTAAGCCCATAAAAAAACCCTCTATAGAATCATTGGCTAATTTAAAAAAAAAAAAAAAAAAATTCACTTTACTTTGACACAAAGTGAGGGAAGCCGAGTCAAGAGTATACAAGTTACACAAGTGCATGTCTGTTAATATCAGAGAATTGAAAACATCTCTGCAAATCATTTCAGATTAATATGTAGTTCATCTCCAGGACATCTGAACAGTAGTTCGCACTGTATGGATCCAAGTAATAATAATAATAATATAATATTAAATTTTCTCCTGTTCTACTTTTGGTCTGCAGAGTTTGCTTTGATGGTGATGGGTTATCAGTCATCACAAGTTCTGCTAGCTTTTGAAAAGCACAGTTTGAATAATGTACAATTAAGTTTAGTATTAGTTTTGGTTTTATAAACTTTATATAAAAAAAAAAAAAAAAAAAAAAAAAAAAAAAAGCATTGACTCTCTCTCTCTCTCTCTCACACACACACACACTTTCTTATTGGCTCACCATCAGCCAGGTAAAATGAATATTAGCAATAACATATTTAGGCTTTAAACTGACTGAACATTATCAATAGTGGATATTCCAATTTGGTTTTTTTGACTGTGATGCAGAATGAAAATAAGGTTACATTACATTCTAAACCACAACTTCCATACAATTTTAAAATGACTAAGCAAAAGACTTTAAACATTAGTACAAACCATGGGTAGCAATTACCTGGTCTAGAAGGTAGGGATGTAGAGGGTACATTCGGCAGCTGTACATTCTCTGTGCCTCCAATCTCTAGCAGGTTCTTATCTAGCTCTTCCTGTTCCAACTCTTCCAATTCAGCCAACAACTCATCCTGGACCAGTAACGTGGACAAAGTTAGCAAAAGAGCTAACAAATATCCTAACAAAGCAGCACATCATTGCACACATGATTTTCAAAGACAGCAGAAAGCATACATCTTGTTCTTACCTCATCAAACTCCTCACTAAACCCAACAGGCTTCGATATTGCATCAGAGATTTCTTGTGCCAACTCCTGCTGCTCTGTAATATCCTGCATGAGTTCATCAACTTTGTCTATATCCCTAAGGAACGACAAACAAACACAGTTTTCAGTAACAGGCACGTAGACACCATACTAATTACTGTAAGAAGGCTTTTTTTAATCCACAAGTTTATTGTGAAAGACTGAATTTGTTTCCTACACTATTTGGCAAAGATTTGTGGACATCTGTCATAACACGCATACGTTGTGGAGGAAAGGGAGTGTTTGTGAATGGAGAGTGGAGTCAAGACGGAGTATTAATGATGACGTGTCAGCTGTTGGAAATTTATCTAAGACTGGTTCCATGTTTCAGTGAGCAGTGGCGAGGAGATGAGGGGAGAGATTCGAGTCACATTTATATTTTGCTGGCGTGATCCTTGGCATGAGTTCATCTAAGAGTCTAAAAGCACTGATAAGCAAGGAGAGAAATGCCCTCATTAAAAGAAAGAGCATCTTTCAAGTTGTCCAATGCCTGCCTTCTATTTCCTCAGTTATAACCACTAGTTTTCTTATAAAGTTTTTTTGAAGTGCGGCTTGAGAGATTTTCAGTCACAAGGGCAATAATGAGGGCTGACCAGATAGTCTGAAATGGTGTGACGGACATTATATTCCAGACATTACATGTTTAGTTAAGTGCAGTTCAGGGCCATTATTTCAATTATGGACGTCCCTGTATACACAGGGAAAACTAATACTGGAACAAGTAGTTCCAGTAAAACTAAAGCATACAAAATTATCATATACAATTATGTGCTTCCAACATCGTGGCGGACGTTTGAGGAAGGGCCACATGTATGCGAGACGGTTGTTCACAAATGTTGTCCACAAAATGTTGGCCATATAATGTATTAAAGGAATAATCTAAGAAGTAAAGCTTTTGAAACTATATAAGTAGCTATTTTAGTGAAGTTTGTGTCAGAAGACACAAATATATTATCAAAGTACTTAATAAAACTTTTTTTTTTGTGGTCTATAGTGTCAAATGCAGCACTAAGGTCAAGTAGAACTAATAGTGACATACAGTCTTGGTCCGAAGCTAAGAACAAGTTTGTAACTTTAACAAGTGCAGTTTCTGTGCTATGATGGGGCCTGAAACCTGACTGAAACTCTTCAAGGATGTTGCTCTCCTGTAAGAAGGAGCTCAGTTGAACAGACAACCTTTTTAAGTATTTTAGACATAAACGGAAGGTGTGAGATAGGTCTGTAATTTGATAGTTCATTAGGATCCAAGAATCTCATAGTCCTCACTACTGAAATGTGATGGAATAGTATGTTCAGATTTCTGTTTTTTTGTTAAACTAGCCACTGTGCTAAATAAAAACCTGGGTTCTGGTTATTTTCTATTAGTTTGCTCAGGTGCTCAGCCCTAGCAGCTTTTAGAGCCTGTCTATAGCTGGACATACTGTCCTTATACGCAATTCTAAAAACCTTTCATTTAGTTTTTCTCCATTTCGTTCGAGGTTACGGGTCTCCCTCTTGAGGGTGTGAGTATGACTATTATACCATGGTGCAAGTGTTTTATCTCTAACTTTCTGTAATCTGACTGGGGCAACAGTGTCTAATGTGCTAGTGAATATAGCTTCTATGCTGTTAGTCATTGCATCTAGGTCGTTTGAGTTTAAGGGTACAGTAAGAAGTCCAGACAGATCAGGCAGGTTATTTGTGAATCTGTCTTTGGTGGTCGGAATAATGGTTCTACCGAGTCGATAACGTGGGGAGACATAGATAGTCTGTTCTATAGGTAGTGTGTACATTATGAGGTAATGGTCTGTGAGGTCATCACTTTGAGGTATGATATCTAGATCAGGTGACATCTATTCTGTGTGATATTATTAAATCTAATGTGTGGTTACGTCGATGAGTTGCACTAGTGATGTTTTGTTTGAGCCCAAGTGAGTTTAGTAAGTCCATAAATGTGAGTCCTAAAGCGTCGTTTGTGTCGTCAACACGAATGTTAAAGTCTCCTACAATTAATGCTTTGTCAAAGTTAACCAATAGGTCTGAGAGAAAATCTGTGAATTCTCTAAGAAAAACTGTGTAGGGCCCTGGGGGTCTGTACACGGTCGCTAGAGCAAGAGACATCAGGGATTTCTTCGTGTGCATATGCGATAGTGTAACATTAAGGACGAGCACTTCAAAAGAACTAAATCTATGCTGTGTTCTCTGGGTAGCAGTGAGGTAATCACTAAGGATAGTGGCGACACCACCTCCACGACCAGTCAGACGAGGCTCGTGCTTATAGATCTATCCTGATGGTGTAGACTCATTTAGACTGATGTATTCATTTGGTTTAATCCACGTTTCGGTGAGGCAGAGTGCAGTAAGGCTATTATCTAAGATCATTTCATTTACAATAAGTGCTTTGGGTGCAAGCGATCTAATGTTCAGAAGTCCAAACCTTAAGAACTGTTTTTGTTTGTTTCTTTGGCATTTTTATGGTCTAATTACAGTAAGATTATTTCGAGAACTTCTCATGTATTTACTTTTTGATCTCACTGCTCGGGGAACAGACAGTTTCTATAGGGTGAGCTATGTGTGCATTTTTTGTGGCAATGTGCTGAGGTGAAGGATGGCTATTGAGATTTAAATTTAAAGAGTAGTTTACCAGTCAGAAAAAAAATACTCTTTAAATTTAAATCTCAATAGCCATCCTTCACCTCAGCACATTGACACAAAAAATGCAGCGATCTAATTATTGGTTGATTTTTAGATCAACCATTAATGAAAACCTTCTGGTTGCTTTACACTGCATCAACTGCTGTAGCTCAGCAAAGACCTAAATGTCAAGAGATCAACACAAAATTTTTTTACAAAATTTAACTTAAACCAGAACAGTAGATGGTCAATAACGCACATGTTATCATGAGCAGCTTTCATGGCCTTAGCAGCAAAGCCCATGTTCTTGATGACCTCTGTGTTCGTGTTGGCATTCTCCAATGCCTCCCTCTGGAACTCAATGGTGGACAATGTTCCATCAATCTGCGCCAACTGCTTCTCATATCGCTTCTTGCGCTTCAGTGCTTGTAGTGCAGCTGTTTTAGACATAAAAGAACAACTTATTTTAAAGTTATTGTACATGTCTGTGGCCCATAATACTGTACCTGATGTCTAGGTTAACAAAGATTTAGGCACATGAAATGTTTTAATTAAAAATAAAAAAAGCTGGTTATAAGTCAGCTTTTAAGACATTCAAATTTGCTTCTCTCTTCTACCATCAATCAGCATTTGCTTCCGATGCACGTAGGGGGGGCTTCAAATGGCTGCATGTTGGTTATGATTGAAATGTGTCAGAACACACAGTGCATTTGCATTGTAGCTTGCTGCCCAGTGGGCTGAGTAGTCGCAGACTGGCCGGAGTCCCCAGTGGATATGTGAGCATGAGAACTGGACTACGGAGTAAATGGGACAGCATTTGGTCAGCCAGGCGTGTGTGCATCACTTACGTAGGGAAGAGCTGGCACCAGGATTCACTTTGAGAAAAAGTAGCAGTGGTTTCTTTCAACAGAATAATACGCCCTGCCAAATTAGAAAAATTTGTTTAGCAATGATTTCCAATCCAATCGATCGTCTACGGAATTTAATGGGCAAACAAGCCTGATCAATTCTGCCAACATCATGCCAGATACCACAACAGGATTTCAGTGGTCTTGCCATTCTGCACCCGAGGCGGCTTTATGATGTTCTGTAACACTAACATTTGTAACCTAGATTTTTTTTATTTTATTTAGTCGCACATTATAGAAATGTTCACATGCGAGGTCTTCTTCTAATTTCAGCTTTTCATCTGTTTCCACCTAACTCTGTCCTCGGCATCTTCTGCTGTCGCACATGCAAGATATGTAGTTATAAAATAGGAGAAAATTAAACAATAAAAATAACATTGAATAATGTAACATTAAACAATGTACCGTTACAATGTACCGTTGATCTTGCCTAAAATAGTGTTGTGTTCTATATAAAGTACAGTATTTACAACAAATAATGCTGGTGAACTGAGTACGGATTGTGAGATTTCTAAAATGAAGAAAAATATTGTTGTGTGTGCAATAACTTTACAGAGTCCTTCAAAAAGTTATTAAAATAAAAGTTTCACTAAACAGAAAAGTGAACACAGTGTAGCTAAGGCACTATCAGTGTAGCTAAAAAAAATATTAAATCTTAAAACCTTTGTCCCTGGTTAAGAGGCCAGAAAGATCCCACAGTGTTCATCAGGTTTTTTGTCTCATTAACACCGCAGGATACCACTTTGGGGCTCAGATATGGATTTTGAAAACTCCATTTCAGAATGGGGTGGAGCACTGAGACTTCTGCTGAATTCTGCACATTCAGGCCACATATGATCTTTCAGTGCTCTTGCTTTGATCATTTTTTATATTTACAGCATTTGGCAGACGCCCTTATCCAAGGCAACGTACAAAAGTGCATTTCAGTCTCTATTATTGAATACTTTAACTCTGGTTCACTAGGTTACAGACTTAAGATACCATGAGCCTAAATCAATGTTCAAAAGAAGTGCTAGTTGAAGTATTTCATGAATAAGCAGGTCTTCAACCGTAATTAGAAAATAGCCAGTGACTCAGCTGTCTGGAACTCTAGAGGAAGTTCATTCCACCACCTAAGAGATGGTGGGACCAGTCGAGCAGTGCTGGTAGCTCTAATTGTGCAAGGTGCAGTGCGAGGAGCTGGTCCATTTTTGGCTTTGTAGGCCACTTTTGGCATTGATTCTGATGTGTGCAGCTACCGGAAGCCAGCGGAGGGATCGCAGCAACGGGGTGGTATGCGAGAACTTAATCAGGTTGAAAAAAAGTCATATCTCTTTTCCACTGGAAAGAACCGGGTGCTGGTTCAGAGCTAGAGCTGGTGCAAAGTTGGTTCCACTGGCGAACTTTCTAAGAACCGGTTTGCCTTTCCACCGGCTAGTGAGCCATCACAGCGCCGAGTGTGACGTCACTGTATACGTGTCACTTGTCCCAGCAACTTTAGCGCAGCGGCAGCAAACACAACAATGGCGGATGTTGCTTTACTGTTAATGCTCAAGGCTTTGTGAACATACATTGACATCCAAACGCGGCGATTAAAACGTGTACGTGCAGCTCCATGTAATCTGTATAAACGGAGGTTGTAATCGATAAAGTACATAACGTTATTTTATCGTTAACACAGAAAAAAGTTAGCCTTAGCATGTAGCTACATACTATCATGTGCGCTGATAATGTATCATATTGCGGTAAAGTGTATTAAACATTAGTATACTTTAGGTACATTATCAAATGTGCTAACAGTAGCCCCGCCCCCAGCCCCTGACACAAGCGGTTCTTAAGTCTAGACCAGCAACGTTTTGGTGCTACTTAAGAACCACTTTTCCTGGTTCAGAGCCGGTGCTTTGGTGGTCGAAACAGAAAGAACTGGTTCTAAATTAGGCTCTGGCGCCGAACCAGCACTCGAACAGTCTCGGTGGAAAAGGGGCAATACAGCTGCATTTTGGATGATTTACAGAGGATGAATTGTGTTCATGGGCAGACCTGCCACTGGGGAGTTGCAGTAGAAAAGTCTTGAGATGGGAAGAGCCTGAACAAGTACCTGAGCAGCCTGTGTGGACAAAAATGGCCGAATTGTGTCACATTAGCAACATGCGAGGAAAATGATAGTTGAGTGTCCATGGTTACCCCAAGGTTGTGAGCTGTGACTTATTCCAACTTCAGTTCAGTATTCATTGTGAGGGGGCAGTGGTGGCTCAATTGGTTAAAGCTCTGGGTTGTTGACTGGAAGATCTGGGTTCAAGCCCCAGCACTGCCAAGCTGCCATTGTTGAGCAGGGCCCTTAACCCTCTCTGCTCCAGGGGTGCTGTATCATAACTACCCCTGTGCTCAGTTGGGATACGCACAGAAAAGATTTCTACTGTGCTGTAATGTATATATGGTGATAATAAAGGCTTCATTCTAATTAATTAATTCACAAATGCATTATAAGTTGTGAAAACTCATTAAATGTCCTTATTGTGCAAAACACAGCATAAATTAAATCATCTAATTTA
The DNA here is from genome assembly GCF_022655615.1 of Tachysurus fulvidraco. Taxonomy (NCBI): domain Eukaryota; kingdom Metazoa; phylum Chordata; class Actinopteri; order Siluriformes; family Bagridae; genus Tachysurus; species Tachysurus fulvidraco. The sequence goes on from NC_062522.1 coordinate 25,218,508, forward strand.
GTATCATATCAGTGCAACATTTTTTTAAATGTTATAACTGTGTCCAACAGTTGTTATTAAATCTTTGGTAATCCTAGTTTTAAACATGCAGCATACACTTTTTCCCCTCACTATAGACAATTATTTTAACACAATGTGACTTACTGAAAACTGAAATGCTTTTTGCATACTAATTTGAACTACTAAGTGTGATCTTCATCAAGACAGAAAGAATCTGTGTCTGATTAATACCAGGATACATTTGTGCTCTTTGTGCTTTCATTAACTGTCTAGAGTGAGAGACAGACAGTGTGTGAGAGAGACAGAGAGAGAGAGAGACTGACAGAGTGTGTGAGAGAGAGAGACAGACAGACACAATGAGTGAGAGAGAAAGAGACAGAGTGAGTGAGAGAGAAAGAGACAGAGTGTGAGAGTGAGAGAGACAGAGTGTGAGAGTGAGAGAGACAGAGTGTGAGTGAGACAGAGTGTGAGAGTGAGAGAGACAGAGTGTGAGAGTGAGAGAGAGTGAGTGAGAGAGAGAGACAGAGTGTGAGAGTGAGAGAGACAGAGTGTGAGAGTGAGAGAGACAGAGTGTGAGAGTGAGAGAGACAGAGTGTGAGAGTGAGAGAGTGAGACAGAGTGTGAGAGTGAGAGAGAGTGAGTGAGAGAGACAGAGTGAGAGAGAGAGGCAGAGTGTGAGAGTGAGAGAGAGAGAGTGTGAGAGTGAGAGAGAGAGACAGAGTGTGAGAGTGAGAGAGAGTGAGTGAGAGAGAGAGGCAGAGTGAGAGAGAGAGACAGAGTGTGAGAGTGAGAGAGACAGAGTGTGAGAGTGAGAGAGACAGAGTGTGAGAGTGAGAGAGACAGAGTGTGAGAGTGAGAGAGACAGAGTGTGAGAGTGAGAGAGACAGAGTGTGAGAGTGAGAGAGACAGAGTGTGAGAGTGAGAGAGAGACAGAGTGTGAGAGTGAGAGAGAGACAGAGTGTGAGAGTGAGGCAGAGTGTGAGAGTGAGAGAGAGAGAGAGAGAGTGTGAGAGTGAGAGAGAGAGAGAGAGTGTGAGAGAGTGAGTGAGAGAGAGAGAGTGTGAGAGAGTGAGTGAGAGAGAGAGACCGAGTGAGAGAGAGAGGCAGAGTGTGAGAGTGAGAGAGAGACAGAGTGTGAGAGTGAGAGAGAGACAGAGTGTGAGAGTGAGAGAGACAGAGAGAGAGAGAGTGAGAGAGACAGAGAGAGAGAGTGAGAGTGTGAGAGTGAGAGAGAGTGAGTGAGAGACAGAGTGTGAGATTGAGAGAGAGAGAGACAGAGTGTGAGAGTGAGAGAGAGAGAGGCAGAGTGTGAGAGTGTGAGAGTGAGAGAGTGTGAGAGTGAGAGAGACAGAGTGAGAGAGTGAGAGAGAGAGAGAGTGAGAGAGAGACAGAGAGTGAGAGTGAGAGAGAGAGACAGAGAGACAGAGTGTGAGATTGAGAGAGAGACAGAGAGACAGAGTGTGAGATTGAGAGAGAGACAGAGTGTGAGATTGAGAGAGAGACAGAGTGTGAGATTGAGAGAGAGACAGAGTGTGAGATTGAGAGAGAGACAGAGTGTGAGATTGAGAGAGAGACAGAGTGTGAGATTGAGAGAGAGACAGAGTGTGAGATTGAGAGAGAGACAGAGTGTGAGATTGAGAGAGAGACAGAGTGTGAGATTGAGAGAGAGACAGAGTGTGAGATTGAGAGAGAGACAGAGTGTGAGATTGAGAGAGAGAGAGACAGAGTGTGAGATTGAGAGAGAGAGAGACAGAGTGTGAGAGTGAGAGAGAGAGAGACAGAGTGTGAGAGTGAGAGAGAGACAGAGTGTGAGAGTGAGAGAGAGACAGAGTGTGAGAGAGAGACAGAGTGTGAGAGAGAGACAGAGTGTGAGAGAGACAGAGTGTGAGAGAGAGACACACAGAGAGAGAGTGAGACACAGAGAGAGAGTGAGACACAGAGAGAGAGTGAGACACAGAGAGAGAGTGAGACACAGAGAGAGAGTGAGAGAGAGTGAATGAGAGAGAGAGGCAGAGTGTGAGAGTGAGAGAGAGACAGAGTGTGAGAGAGAGAGAGACAGAGTGAGAGAGAGAGTGAGTGGGAGACACACACACAGAGAGAGAGTGAGTGGGAGACACACACACAGAGAGAGAGTGAGTGGGAGACACACACAGAGTGTGAGAGTGAGAGAGAGACAGAGTGTGAGAGAGAGAGAGACAGAGTGAGAGAGAGAGTGAGTGGGAGACACACACACAGAGAGAGAGTGAGTGGGAGACACACACACAGAGAGAGAGTGAGTGGGAGACACACACACAGAGAGAGAGTGAGTGGGAGACACACACACAGAGAGAGAGTGAGTGGGAGACACACACACAGAGAGAGAGTGAGTGGGAGACACACACACAGAGAGAGAGTGAGTGGGAGACACACACACAGAGAGAGAGTGAGTGGGAGACACACACACAGAGAGAGAGTGAGTGGGAGACACACACACAGAGAGAGAGTGAGTGGGAGACACACACACAGAGAGAGAGTGAGTGGGAGACACACACACAGAGAGAGAGTGAGTGGGAGACACACACACAGAGAGAGAGTGAGTGGGAGACACACACACAGAGAGAGAGTGAGTGGGAGACACACACACAGAGAGAGAGTGAGTGGGAGACACACACACAGAGAGAGAGTGAGTGGGAGACACACACACAGAGAGAGAGTGAGTGGGAGACACACACACAGAGAGAGAGTGAGTGGGAGACACACACACAGAGAGAGAGTGAGTGGGAGACACACACACAGAGAGAGAGTGAGTGGGAGACACACACACAGAGAGAGAGTGAGTGGGAGACACACACAGAGAGAGAGTGAGTGGGAGACACACACACAGAGAGAGAGTGAGTGGGAGACACACACACAGAGAGAGTGAGTGGGAGACACACACACAGAGAGAGAGTGAGTGGGAGACACACACACAGAGAGAGTGAGTGGGAGACACACACAGAGAGAGAGTGAGTGGGAGACACACACACAGAGAGAGAGTGAGTGGGAGACACACACACAGAGAGAGAGTGAGTGGGAGACACACACACAGAGAGAGAGTGAGTGGGAGACACACACAGAGAGAGAGTGAGTGGGAGACACACACACAGAGAGAGAGTGAGTGGGAGACACACACACAGAGAGAGAGTGAGTGGGAGACACACACACAGAGAGAGAGTGAGAGAGACACAGAGAGAGAGTGAGAGAGACACAGAGAGAGAGTGAGAGAGACACACAGAGAGAGAGTGAGAGAGACACACAGAGAGAGAGTGAGAGAGACACACAGAGAGAGAGTGAGAGAGACACACAGAGAGAGAGTGAGAGAGACACACAGAGAGAGAGTGAGAGAGACACAGAGAGAGAGTGAGAGAGACACACAGAGAGAGAGAGAGAGAGACACACAGAGAGAGAGTGAGAGAGACACACAGAGAGAGAGAGAGAGAGACACACAGAGAGAGAGAGAGAGACAGAGAGACAGAGTGAGACACAGAGAGACAGAGTGAGAGCGACACAGAGAGACAGAGTGAGAGCGACACAGAGAGACAGAGTGAGAGCGAGAGACAGAGTGACAGAGTGAGAGCGAGAGAGACAGAGTGAGAGCGAGAGAGACAGAGTGAGAGCGAGAGAGACAGAGTGAGAGCGAGAGACAGAGTGAGAGCGAGAGACAGAGTGAGAGCGAGAGAGACAGAGTGAGAGTGAGAGAGACAGAGTGAGAGTGAGAGAGACAGAGTGAGAGTGAGAGAGACAGAGTGAGAGTGAGAGAGACAGAGTGAGAGAGACAGAGTGAGAGAGACAGAGTGAGAGCGAGAGAGACAGAGTGAGAGAGACAGAGTGAGAGAGACAGAGAGAGGGGTAGAGAGAGGGGTAGAGAGAGGGGTAGAGAGAGGGGTAGAGAGAGGGGTAGAGAGAGAGTCAGTCAAGTCAAGAAGCTTGTCATTCCAACCATATATAGCTGTTGCAGTACACAGTGAAATGAGACAATGTTTCTCCAGGTTCAAGGTGCTACATAAAACAAAGACAGGGCTAAAGACTTGTACAGTAAGTAGTCTTGCACATAAAGTGCAAATAGGTTGCAAAAGTGCAAAAAGAGGCTGATCTAATTCTAAATCTTAACAGAAATAAATGGAACAACAAGGTCAGTTCTATTATTTTTTGCTACACACTGAAGACACTTGGGTTTGAGAACAAAAGATAAATATTGGACAAATTAGTTCTCCCATCATTCTCTTTAGGAGGTGAAATTCTAGCGTGCTCTTTTCTTCTCTTTTCTACGGGTTTCTGCATGTAACTTTTTGGAAATATTGACAACATACTGAAATTTCCTGTTTAGTTTTTTGTTGTTCACAGACATTGGTGAGAACTGCATAATTGTTATAGTTGCCCTAAATAAAACAGAACTAAATAGGCTATAGCATCATTTCCCCAGAAGAGTCAAAAAATACATGCTCATCGGTCAAGCAATGTGGGTGTGGCTTAGGCTTGCAATGCTTCAGGAACAGGCTCCAAAAACTTTATTGACGATGGAACTCATGGTGGTAGCGGAATAATGAATTCAAAAGTCTGCATCCAATCGAACAGGGAAAAAACTGAAAGGTTTTACAGTATATTGGCTACGACCAGACTAACATATTTCACCTCCAAAAGAGGAGACAGAAGGGAGAAACCCTCAAAACAAATAACAGAAAAAGATAACTGCAGTATAATCCTATAAAATTATCAAAAGGCTACAACAGAAGAATTTAAGTGTTTGCTGGTGTTGGTGGGTCACCTGATTCATGTAATTATTACAGGCAAGAGCTAGACAACCAAATATTAAGTGTTATTTAGTTTAAGATATGTTCTAATACTTTTATGCACCTAAAAATTGGTGGTCTCACAGAAATGTTGTCGTTTCAAAAGGGTCACTTTTTTATCCTTCGGTGAATTTTAGGAATAGAATCGGAGTAGAAATAGACCCATATTTTTAAAGAAACCATGAAGAGAATTCCATCCTATCTCATGAGTATCTGATGTTAGTTTTCCATCCCAGTGTACATCTATTCACAATCGGTGTAGCATTAAGAAGAATTAAAATGATTACTCTAGGTCTGTTCTCCATGTAAAACTGTCCTATTTAATACACAACCTCACAATACAAAATGATGAGAGAAGTGAATCTGGATGCTATTGTGAAGGCTTATTCCACAGGTTGCCAGGCCTGATCCTGAAACTCCACATTTTAGTGCTCTTACACAACAGCATCAACTGAGGAAGTGCTGTTAAAAGCTTCAAATTAAATTAATCAGACGTGTTGGAGCAGGCAAATATTTTGACAAGTGGTCATCTAGGACCAGGGCTGTGAACCTGTGGTTTAATCAGTGAAAGGGAAAAGTTTTCCTAACGACATATTTGATTTAAAGGTAAATCTTAAGTGGGAGGCGTTATACATGGGTCTGATTGATATAACACGATAATAAATATTACCTTCACTTTACATTTGCTACTAACTACTTTATGTTGGTAAAGTCAACGAATAAAGACGAAACTCGCTTAGTTCAATTTGACTAGCCGAGTTGTTTCATTCTTGCTGTAAGATATTTAGCATTTCTAGCCTCGTTAGCTAGCATGTGTATCTTTGGGAAGTATTTAAACCTACGGAAACTTCACCTCTTTTGTTCTTTGTGCCGTTTCGCTTTGCCGTTAGGAGTTCCTGTTCAATTTTTTTTTCCAGAAATTCTTGTTTCTTCGTCAGCATCTCCTCTGTATCTCGAAGCCGCTGGATAGCCTCTTGGGCACTGGGAGCTTTACCTCCTTTGCCACTGCTACCAAATAATTTCCCAAACAAAGACATCCTCTCATTTAACACCAGGAAAATCGACGAAAGAAACGTTTATATGGGACCACACAAACGTCTAATTTGTACGTCTGTATATAAAAGAGAACACAGCGGCTTCCCTGTAACACTTCGCACTGACCAAACAGGTTTAGCCGTGTTGTGTTTTTATTAACCAGGCCCTGTGACGACAGAAACGTCGCGAATGAGTGACGTAATGACGTAATAGAACGGCATAGATAGATATCTACAGCTAGATGTCGCCTTGGCAACGGCAGTACGTTGGAACGAATGCGTTAATAGAGCCGCCATCTTGGTACAGGGGACCCCTTCTTCTTAATGCATCAGCGTCAATGTAGGCAAAGAAATAAAATCACCATAAATCGTCATGAATGTGATTTTCTAATTTTTTTTTCGTTCGCTCCAAAGGTCAGACATGTATTTATCATTAAGTCCAGAGAAAATGTAAGGTTTTGATATTAAGATAATCGACTTTTTCAAAATATAATGCATAAAGCTAGTAGGTCTAAGTTTATTACTTACATTCTTCCACTTGAGTAAACTGAACAACTGCTACTTGCCTTAGCCTACTGCATGCAACACTACTACAATGGTGTGACAGATTCAGATTATTTTATTTAATGCAATGTCAGCAATCAAAGCTATTTTAATGGCAAAAATATTTTTTTTTTAAATTAACATACGATAAAAAATCCAAAACCTTTTCAGACATAATGTCATTAAATATGTCCATAAGTGAAGTAACTTGATAAAAGAGCATTCTGCTTGTGTTAAGTCTAGGACAATCTAATAAAATATGTTTCACAGATAAGGGAATTTTACAATGCATACATAAAGTTGGGTCTTTTCACCTTTAAGCAAAAAAAGCATGGGTCAATTTTTAATGTCCTTATTAAGAGCTTCGGAATGTACAAACATTGACTTAAGTAAAGTTGGCCCCATATTCTGTTTTTCGGTTTTTCTGGTTTTTCTGTCGGTTTTTCTAACTGTAAAAAACTAATGGGTAACTAGCATGGATTAGTTGCGGTTGTAAATCAAGGAACGAAACAAACCAACTTAACAAGAAATATAATTCCATAACATTCAATATCATAAAACACATTCTCACTTGTGAACTGTAATCCCTTGCTGTCTGGTTTTTAGATTTCGTTCATTTGAACATCCAAACGCAGCACAGGAATCGTACAAGACCCCTGTTCCAAGATGGTTTTGATGCATTTTTAGAACCCCAAGGCGACGACATCTAGGTGCATGCACGTAACTACTGCATGTTTTCCCAAGGTGGCATTGTCACTCGATCCGCGTCCCCAGTTCGCACCAGGAGATTTTTATTGTGTCGCACGATAATGTTCGATATGTAAAATGCGCCGATTTCTGAAATACAGGGGAAGCATTCATCTAAATAATCTTAACTCATGAGGCCAATCAGAGAAGGATTAACCTGGTCCACTGACTGTTCACACGCTAGCCAAGTCAAGTCAAGAAGCTTTTATTGTCATTTTAACCATAGCTGTTGCAGTGCACAGTGAAATGAGACAAAGTTTCTCCAGGACCATGGACAGAGCTATATGGACTTAGCAAGTAAGTCCTAGATTCATAAAGTGTATCTGTGTGACCTGGTGTAAAAAGTGCAGGACAAGACAAACAGACAGTGCAGGACAAAAGACAGTGCAAACAAAAAATACAAGATAATACACAAAAGACAATAAACAGAAACAGAGCAGACCAGTGTAAATACTGTATATTCAAAAAATATTGCGTGTGCAGAAATACTGGAATGAACACATTATTATTATAGCAGCAGTTACATGAGATATTGTGCAAAACAGCAATCGAATGAAATGTGATCCAGCATGTGGAAAGAGCAAAAACAGTGTGCAAAACAGCATGTAAACACACATAAATAATTCAGGACAGCTTGTACCCCCTAAGCAATTAATGACCTAAAAGCTCAGATTTTGACTTTGAGTCTTTGTGAGAAAAAGATTGGGGGCTCGGGCAAGATGATGACAAGGAGGTAGTTCGGAGACCTCATGTTGTTTTTGTATTTTTGTTTGTTTGTTTGTTTGTTTAAAAAGTCGACCATTCTGACATCTAAATGTAAGTTCTCATTACTTGTCTAATTAACTTTTACTGCAAGTTATTGTTAAGCTTTGCAACTTAACCAATAAGACCGCATCGAATGGCGGAAAAAAGGGAAGAGAAAGTGAGAGATTAAAGACAAAGAAAAGAGCATAACAAAGCCGTTACCAAAGATGAAGATTAAAGAAGTGCACATTTCTGGCACATTCAACCAATGCACTCATATGTGGTGAAAGGTGCTACAATTCCTTCACTGGATTCCACCAGAGTGCCCCTGATTCGAAGCAAGGTAAAAGATAGTCACACTAGTATTATATCCAGTCTCGCTTTTTTATGATTTGCTTTTGACAGTGGAGTCCTCAGTTGTCTTCCATTAAGTCTATTTTGGCTCAAACAGAGACAGATGGTTTGATCGGATACTGATGTACCTTGACCTTGGAGTTCACCTCTATTCTTTTTGGAAGTTGTTCCGGGCTTATTGGTTACCATATGCATTATCTGTCTCTACAATTTGTCATTTTTCTTTTGCGGCTACGTCCAGGGAGGTTGGCTTACAAACTTATGAATAATATGTGCAACTGCAGGCACAGGAAAACCAAAGCTGCTTGGAGAAGTTCTTAAAGGCTTCTTCTCCTGAGACAACTCTCTCCTTAGGTTTTTGTGGTCCATGTTCAGTGTGATGCACACCAAAAAGAAAAGTGACTATTTACCCTTTAACTAGGCAGACTGACTGATTACAAGTTTAAAGACATGTGATTACAGGACACACTTTAGGTTAACATGTCCCTATGGTCAAATTATTTTCAACATTTTTCAACATAATTTTTGTCCAGGCTAGTTTCTTTGTTTTTTTAATGCTTCTGTTGAACCACAATTCCAAAGTCAGTTTTCAGTATTTTTGTATTTATTTAAGTGACCATTTTGGGTTATTCTTTATATGGAAGGATGTTAACGTTTTTGTCCATGTGTTTAATTCAAACTAGAATACATAATTCAGGTCGACAGGTGATATTGTTAATAGAAAATGCTGAAAAAGTACTGCTGAACTTTATTCTTGAATTCTGAAGTCCGAATCATTTTTAAAATGAGTAAAATTAGTGGTTGGAGGGGATTTTGATACAATATGGGATCCTGAAAAGGATTGTTTGCCACCCTGTCCAAGTAACAGGTCCATTCTTTCAGAATTGAGTAATTTATGTTCTACACTTGACATGATTGATATGTAGAGACATAAGTATCCAGAAAACATTCAGTTTACACGGTGTGATCTGTGATAATAGATTACTGGTTAATTTCATGGGATATAAATGAAATTATTTTAATGAGGTCTACATAGAGCCATCTGTTCTGACATACTATATAAAGCTATTTTTCATCATTAAATTAAAGTCCAAAAAAAAATAAAAAATACATATTGGAAAATGAACCAGAATATATTGACAGATGCACAGTTTAGAGATTAAGCAAAAAAGATGATCATATATTGCTGGAATGAGGCACATTAAACTAATTATTTTGGTGTTACTTGGAAGTAATAAAATATAAACTCAGAACATTAGCCATACAGAGAGGAACAGAAATAGCAATATATATGACAATATAGAAGAGAAAAATAAGTAAAAACTTATACTACATGAAATTCTAAGCCTTTCTAGATAAAAAAAATGTAAAAAAAAAAAAAAATAGACTCATGTCTAATAATATTAAGCTGTTTGACAACAATGAATTTGTTACTGATAATAGTTTTATTTGTTGATTTTGTTAAAGCATTTGATAGTATTGATCATAACATTATGTTGGAGGCCTTACATTTCTTTGGTTTTGGAGAATATTATAAAAAAGCTATTTAAACACTACACAATGACAGCAGCATACAACAAGGCTTCCTCTTTTCTTTTCTTGTTTGTAACACAAACTATGGCCATACATATTTAAAAAAGATCAATTTTGTGATATTAGAATTCTGGAGAAAGAATTTAAATGTTCTCAGTCAGTGGATGACACTGCCATTTATTTATTTTTATAAAATTGAAATTAAATCTATTGATTGTCTTAATATTTTCTCATCTGTATCTGGTTTATGTGTAAATATAAAAAATGTAATAGTAATAATAACAATAATAACATATTTGTTATTCCAATAAAGGTATTAAGAAATTCAGGGCTAATGAGAGATGTCAATAAAAGGAAAAATATTATTATCCAAAACTGAAGGTTTGTCAAATTAATTGTACACAGCTAATCCACTAGACACTCCACAAATGGTTATTAAAGAGTTGGATACTTTTCTGTTTAATTTTATTTGAAAAAAAAGACCACATTATTTAAAAAAAGATTGTTTTGTGCAAACCAAATGATGCAATGTGATGTTGGTTTGCCTGTTGATGGAGGAAGTTTCCAAAGTGTTCCAAAATCATGTACTACTCGGAAATATTTTACCTTTTTTCTCATCTACTGTCTGTGTGAATGGCCTGTTTGAGTTTCATTTGAAGCTCACAAATAATACCACAAGGGTAGCCTTTTTTTTAAATTTCAGAAATGTTAAGATAAAAAATATGATGTAACTACATGAAGCACAGACACTGTTTATGCCTTTGTTTACTCTAGGTTAGATTATTGTAATGCTTTACTGTCTGGATATTCCAGTAGGAGCATAAACAAAGCTCCAGGTAGCGTCCTAAGTAGAACCAGAAGATACACATCACTCCTATCCTATCCACACTGCATTGATGTCCAGTCAAATTTCACATTGAATGTATAATACTATAACTAAACTGTAAAGCACTTAATGGTCTCACGCCACAGTACCTGAGAGATCTTTTGGTTTTTTTTTATGATCTGTCTCGCAATCAAAATGTGCAGGCTATTTTGTAGTACCTTAAGTACTAATGGGGACAGATATTTTCTTACAGATCCCCACAGTTACAGTATGGAACAGACTTCCAATTAGGGACTAAGACACAGCCTGAGTGTCCAGTTCAGTCCAGGCTGAAAACACATTTGTTTAGTCTAGCTTTTTTATGAATAGCATTTCTTAGTTTAAAGAGAAGATCTGAAGGGTTCATGGGCATAGAGTGTTTGGTGAACTGAGATGTCTGGATGTTGTCGCCTTACCATACTCGCAAGTCGCACAGGTTTGCTGAGTGTGGAGTGGTGGGACACTTTTATGTCTCAGGAAGCCCTCATGTTACCTTCTGGCTCTTTCTTTTATTTATGCTGTCATCAAACCCTTATTTGATATGAACCAAGTTGGAAGCAATATGTAGGACTAGATTAGAGAAGACCTTGGCCCCCTGCAGGTGGTCAAAGGTGGAATTCATCAGGGGCAGAGGGTGGCAGTCTTTTTTCGGTTATGGCGTTAAGGCCTCGGTAATCAATACAGGGTCACAGACTCCACATAAATGGGCAGGCATGTCCCAGAGATCTTGAATTTATCCATCGCTTTAGACTCAGGAGGAGAAAAGGAAAATAGCCTGCCCTGAGGGAATTGTACCTGGAAGCAGGTAAATAGCACACTCAAAGGGCCTTTGGGGTAGCAAGGCCTGGGCCCTGTGCTTAGAAAAAGACCTGTTGCAGGTCCCAGTAATCCTCTGGAACACCTGACAGGTCCAGGGATTCCATTATGGTGGTTGGGGGCTTGTAAAACACCCCTGAGGAATCGTATGGAGTTTTGTAGCATATGTAACTTTATTATGATTAAAAAAAGTCATATAAAGTAGATTAAATATCACAAATTACTTTCGGGATTGTTTTACGAAGAGCTTTGAATGTGCTGTAAAGGTAGGACGATTCTTTAGGGGCCGAAACGGACTTGACCAAATAAAAAATATCAGTAGTGTTTTGCGCCCTCCTTCGGTTCCAGGTTAAAAGGGGCGGGGCAAGGTTTGTTAAGGTCGCAGCTCAGATTGGACGCACAAGCTTATGAATATTACAAACAAGGCGGGTCTAAGCTACTTATATACAAGCTCCCGGTTGGGATTTTTTCTTTCTTCGCATCCGTCTTTGGTCTTCATCCAGCCGCTGAACTTCAGGACGAACTGCAATGTGTGACAAGCTTCCCTTCAAAGTCGGTCGGTACAGAGTCTGTGCACAGAAATGCTACTTTCACTTTTACTTCCGGAGCAAGCTTCAAAACGCGTTACACAGCTAACCAACAAAAGCCATTTCATCCACAAATAGCACTTTTTCTTTTCTGTGTACGTTTGGTTAAATCTAGCCGCATGTCAGGTGCTTGTTGTTCTGACATATGGAGCTGTGACAGGGCTGAGAAAATGACATGCAACGTTCACTCAGTTGCGGTAAATTAGCGTTATTTACTTGCTGCCTGTGTGTTTTAGGAAGTTTTGAAAGTAGACAAAAAATTTACGGAGAAAAAAAACAAAACGATATTATTCTCGTCTGGAAGCTGTTTAACAAATGGCGATAGCACATGTAGTATTTTAATATCGCACATGTAGCTGCTCGGCTTCCGTAATCCCTGTAATCATAACGCGCTGCTGTGTGAAAGCGCCACTTAAACCGGGACCGGTTTGTAATCAAATAATAACCTGAAGCAGGCTCGATTATGTGGACTTTGTTCTGTTGATCTGAGAGTCCAGAGGTTAGTTTCAAAAGCAAGGCAAGCATTAATCTGTTAACTCGTAACACTTGTGTTTGAGCTGTTCCAGACATCTGTATGGCTCAGGTCTGGGGAAATGTAGTTGCACTTTGATTATCAACAATATCTGACCTACACATTGCACCCTGAGAAAGATCAACTAGTGAATATCCCTTTTCATGACAAAATGGATACAGAATATTGCTTAAGCAGTTTAAAGGCATGAATATAATGATGCAGCTGGCAACATGCAGTATTCTCTGTTTTAAGTGACAGGATGTAATCTAACTCATGAAGAAGAAACTACACCCATCTTTAAAGTAATGTTTTACCATGGACTAAATAACAGTTGTGTGGTCCTCACACATTTCTATAAATAAAATTGGCATTGGGTCATTTTTGGTAATGTTCAAGTTGTTCAGACTGTTTCTGCATATTCGGGGGTGCTTATTTTTCCCTACCTGTTTTCTGAATATTTGTTTTCCTTTTCAAGGAAAATAAATGACTACTTACTGTGTTTTTTTTTTTTTGTTTATAGAAGTTGAAGACCACACAATTATTCAGGCCCTGATAAGTAAAAACATAGAATGCAAAGGGTATATTTTCTTTCCCCCCCATGCCTTTTTTTTTTTTTAGGTAAAATGATCAGAGCATGTGTTTGTCCACAGCTGATATCAGCCTTGCAGAGTGGGGGCGTAAAGCAATTGACATTGCTGAAAATGAGATGCCAGGGCTGATGAAGTTGAGAGCCGTTTATGGGCCAACCCAGCCTCTAAAAGGAGCTCGGATTGCTGGCTGCCTGCACATGACCGTCCAGACAGCTGTGCTCATTGAGACTCTCAAGGCCCTTGGAGCTGAGGTGAGGTGGTGGGGGACTTGCACTGAAAGTTGACTTTGAGTTTAAATAGATGTGATTTGTCTATTTTTTTATTTAATTTTTTTAATTTTTTATTTATGACCACAACCTGAGCCAACAGAGCATTTATTTTATTTGCATGTGAGGTAAAAAAAAGAGGAATCTGGGCAGATCTTTTTACACCTTGATTATGATGTAGCAACCAATGAAATGTAGATTGTTTATTTATTTATTTATCTATCTATCTATTTATTTTGGGGGGGACTTACAATAACCTTTTTAATAATGGGTAATGTGATTGCTTAGTTAATGTTCAAAAGTGGTTCAAAATTTCAATACAACTGCATTCAAGGAAGTGATTAGCCCTTGACATCATCTCATCTTGGTTTCATATGACTGCAGAAGCTATGGTCTTCAAATAGCTTGCAAAGCAGGCTTAGGAGGCCCAGATCAGGAGAGGGGTGCAAAAAAATACTTTCTGAAACTTTAAAGATTAATTTAAAATGACAAAAGGGGATGCAAGCAGTAACTTTGTATTTCTGCATGTCCCAATATTATATTTTTCAATTTAATATCTGGAGAATTTCTGCATGGAAGTGTGAAATACAATTGCCAAAACGTGCATTTAAGATTCCTACCAAAAAAAGGAAATTGTTTAAAAAATATTTCTTATCCACTTGAACTTTGGTTTCTATATCGCATTAAGGTGGCAAATGATCTTACATTGATCACAAGAGCTTGCAATTTTAACTGCAGGTCCCAGGTCTGTGTGCCAAGATGGAGCAAAAAGGCACAGATTCTGTGCATCACGTTTATATAATCCACCAGGACTACCACAAATTGATGCCCTCTTGCAATCTAATTCAATGAATAGGTCCATGAAATTTTAAAAAGAAAAGATATTTTAGGGGACCTCAGTTAATGGATGCAATAACTGTGCTTTAGCTGTGTTTCTATTAAAGAAGATATACACAGATCAGCCATAACATTAAAACCACATGCCTAGTTATTGTATTTTTTCCCCCCTTGTGCTGTCTAAAGTGCTCTGACCCAATGAGGCATTTGCCCTCCAAACCCTGTGAAAATGTGCTATGGTATCTGGCACTAAGCCATTCTCATCCTATACCACAGACCCTCAATCCGAAATACACTCCCATCCAGGGGTCCTCTTAGAAGCCAAGATTTCCTAGCAGAAAACTGCTTCTGCCAGCTGGCCTTCTTTTCATAGTGCATCCAAATGTGATTCATCTGACCAGGCTACGTTCGTCTGTTCTGCTACATAGTCCAGTTCTGATGCTCACATGCACTTAGTAGTGGTCAGGGGTCAGGATGGGCACTCGGACTGGTCTGTGGCTATGGAGACCCAAACACTGCGATGTGATGTGTTCTGTTTATCATTGCCAGGAGTAACTTGTTCAGCAATTTAATTAAGCCATGTTGGCTCTTGTGTGGAATTGAACCTGACTGGCAAGTTTTTGCTCTCCACATGCACCAGTTCACCCAGGGCATGGTCACAACTGAACTTCATACAGGGAACACTCCAAAAAGCCTGCCATCAAAGTTGCCCAGATCCTTATGCATTCTTATTTTCCTGCTTCTAGCACATCCACTTTGTGAACTGCCTGTTCACTTGCTGCCTAATATTAATCCTTGACTGGTGCAAATCTAACGAGAATTTTAATTATTCCCTTCACATTCCAGTTGTTTCAGCCACTGGTGTACATGTAAGAGGTGTATACATTCAGGTTCTTGGCATTCAGTTTGATTTTTCTTCTTTTTATTTTATTTTTTAAAATAATTATTAGGATTGCTATATATTGGCAGATGTTTTGGGAGGCCTTTCCAAACGTGTGTCTGGTAAGTCCATTCGTGAAATTTCCTCTCTACTAAATATTACAGGGTGACAAAATGGAAGCAATTTAACTTCCGTAAATAGCTGCACACCTCTAAACTTCAGGTGGCCAACAGATTAGCTCAAGAAGAGTGCATAGAGATTCGTGGATTGTGTTTCCATGGCCGAACAGCTGCATCCAAGCCTTACATCACCAATTGCAATGCTAATTGTCGGATGCAGCGGTGGACTCCATAGCAGTGGAGATGTGTTCTCTGGAGTAACAAATCACATGTCTGTCTGACAAGTCTGGGTTTGGTGGTTGCCTGGAAAACAGGATTTACCTGACTTGCCTGAAGAATTTAAGCCATTATCGCTGCAAAGGTTGGGCCAACTCCATATTAAACCTAATGGATTAAGTTTACTAAAGTGCATGTAAAGGTGCCAAAACTTTGGATAATTGGTCAGGGCTGAGGGCAAAAGCGGTGAAAATATAGTACCAAAGAAATATCTGAAAATATTACAAAGCTTGGAGATTAAAAGCCTCGCTGGAACATTTGGCATTTTCTGGGTTACTGGATTGTTGCCAGATCATTTTTGCTAAGGCTAAACAAGTTGATTTGGTGTCATGTTGCAAATTCTTATGCAAATCATATAGTATACAAAAAGATTTCATTTTAAATGACTGAAGCTGTCTATACATTTTTATTTTGTGGTTAAAATTACTTTCTTCTCTCTTTCTGTTCCACCCCATCTCATTCCACACAGGTTCAGTGGTCTAGCTGTAACATTTTCTCAACTCAGGATCATGCTGCTGCTGCCATCGCCAAAACTGGTGTTCCAGGTGTGTCTGTGCATGTCTTTACAAGGCTGGTTTAGTCAATGCAGACTGACTGTCATTACAGTTTAAAGTTGTGTGTAAAGTGGTAGGCTATTTGTAGATAAAAATTCTAGGATATTGAACCTTTTCCAAAATCTGCACGATAAGTGTTTGCAAATCTGTGTAAAGATTTGTACTGCCTATGTTTTGCAACACTTATTGCTTGTGGGATCAAAGACAAATAATGGAACTGTTAGAACATCTTGACCTCCTTCCTGGTTAAATAAATGGAAATGATGTTCTTACCCTCTGACTGTAAGATTATCTGAAACTATTATATTTAGCAGCATAAAGCTTCCTGCTTTAATTTAGTGTTCTGCTATCTTCACTGTGTATTTATTTATTTATTTAAAGTGTACGCTTGGAAAGGGGAAACAGATGAGGAGTATGTGTGGTGCATCGAGCAGACGATCTACTTCAAGGAGGGTCAACCTCTCAACATGATCCTGGATGATGGTGGAGATCTAACCAACCTTGTTCACCAGAAATATCCTAAATTGCTATCAGGTATAGTTCATTTTCCTGTAACATTTTCACATAATGTTAGAAATGTATGTCACAAAAGGCTATGCGGTTTATTTTATCCCTATTTCCTTATACTAATGCTATTTTGCTGCCATTCACTACACAAGTCTAACCTTTTTATTTACTAAAAAATTAAAAGTAAATGATTTTATTTATTTTTATCAACTGTTTTCAGGAATTAAGGGTCTTTCTGAAGAGACCACTACTGGGGTTCACAAACTGTACAAGATGCTCAAGATGGGTGAACTCAAAATCCCTGCTATTAATGTGAATGATTCCGTTACCAAGGTACCTGCAAATTTTACTACATAGTTGGCTATTGCTCACTGTTTGTAATAATAAATACAAATTCATCAATACATTGAACATATTTCATGACTTTCGTACTGTAGTAAAAAATATAGTTGGTTGGGAATGATTGCCAATCGTTGCTAATTCAATTAATACACTGACTTTCACATATTATGTACTAGCTAATCAAGACATCCCCACAGTTACATGTAACTTTGTCTTTTGTTTTTCACACTTAACATCTCAGTTTTACGTTAGAACTTAGTTTCAAGTATTAGGCAAGTGCTTTTTTTTTTTTTTTAAAGATCTAGGTACTAAAGTTGGATGCTTTCATTAGTCGGAGTTAACAATGGTAAAATTGCAGTGGTGTTTGATTTAAATCTTGAACTTCATATATCAGACAATCCACCAAGCATCACAGTTAAACACACAGTTTATTTTTTTTTTGTATTGTCTGAAACATCTCAAACAATGTTGAGGAATCACTTTGACAATTTGGTAAACCCTGGTGAAGCAGGAGGTCATGGATGACTAGTGTTTCTAAACACTCAGGTGACCTAAAAAAAAATTAGGGAATATTTTGAGGAGGCTATTTAATCTCTTTTCTTTGCAGAGTAAATTTGATAATCTGTATGGGTGCCGTGAATCCCTGATTGATGGAATCAAACGGGCGACTGACGTAATGATTGCCGGTAAGGTGGCTGTGGTAGCTGGATATGGTGACGTTGGTAAAGGATGTGTTCAGGCTCTTCGAGCCTTTGGTGCCAGAGTCATAGTCACAGAAATTGACCCCATCAATGCCCTACAGGCTGCAATGGAAGGTATGAACTTTTGCTTAGCTATCATGTTTTCAAATTAAAATATACTGATTGTGTTTAAGTGTTTTTTATTGGCTGTACAGGGTATGAGGTGACTACAATGGATGAGGCCTGTAAGGAGGGAAACATTTTTGTGACAACAACTGGCTGTGAAGATATAATTTTGGGCAGGTATGTGATTAGGCACAACCACTCGTTCCTCACATACTGTTTGAGACCGTATGTATTTGTGTTTTCACTGAAGCCACATTTCAAGCAAGGTGCAATGTGGTGATGTCTCAAATAATAAGAATTTGCAGATTCACACTAGGTTTCCACATGCCTCTTTGGGACCAGACTGCCTGATGCTTAGTCAGTGATGGAGGCCTCTAATGGGGCATATCTCCAAGGCGAACAAATTACATTTATTTTCTTATTTTATCCACTCTGTCATCTGTGTACATTTGAACATGGCACTGCCTCTATTGTAACGAACAGTGATGGAAGTGCCAATAACAGACATGCAACTCTAGGGCAACATGCATAATAACTTAAATTAATAATGTAACAAGATATTTATCGGGTACCTGTATGTTAGCGGAGTCCATATTCATTTATAAGGTCAATAGCAGAAATCATAGCAGGATGTGAACCACAGAAACCAGACCAATGAAAGTGCACCTGCAAGGGATTGAGAGGCTGTACTTGGCATAGCTTGTAATGTATTTTATACTGCAACTTTTAAAGAAATTAAAGAAGTGATTTTCATTGTTTTGTTAGTTTTTCCTTAATTTATGTATGCATAGTTCTTTAAAAATGTATCAACAGTAATGATCAGTGTTAAAGGAATTAGTTTGCAGCAAAGGATTTACTAAGTGGTGTTCTGTTTTCCATCATTTGTAATAGACTATCATAATCATTCTTGATGTCTTTTAAACTCCAGGCACTTTGAGCAGATGAAGGACGATGCCATTGTTTGCAACATTGGCCATTTTGATTGTGAGATTGACATGAAATGGCTCAATGGAAATGCTGCAGAGAAAATCAACGTTAAACCTCAGGTAGTACATTGGTGTTTTTGGTGTTTGAGTGCTAACCCAGAGAAACTGTAGTTTAAACAATGATCTTGTACATAAAAACATTTTATTCTTCTCAATGAGCATGAGAAGTCTTTGCTACTACTCTTAGCCTTGCGTGCTTCTGCCCACCCCACCTTCCATCCATGTGCTGTTTTCCACATCAAGGGTGCTGAGGTTGTATTTTCTGCACTTGGGCAGTAGTAGTAGAAGCATCGAGTGGTCTGGGCTCTGCCATCAAGTGGTCTGGGCTCCGACCCCCAAGCTTGGATGCCTTAGACCAGGGGTATTCAATTCAAATTCAAAGAGGCCCAGTTACTAAAATTTCCTCCCAGGAAAGGTCCGAATCTTATATTGTCACTTAAAATAGTGTACCCTCGTGTTAATAAAATCAATAATGCACATACATTTCTATATAATTTATTGTTAAATTTCAAGTGTTTTCAAAGTCTGAACTTGTATGGCACTTGAATGGAAAGCAATACTGTAGTTTACTACATGTCAAGTAACAGACAACAGACACTGAATTTCTTCTGAATAAAATAAATAAAAAGTGCAAACACAGCTTTGAGCAGCCTGAACTTAGGGCCTATATTTCAAGTAATGTAAAACATTCAGAATCTTTTGAATAAAATAAAAGTGCTTTTGGTCTTTAAGAAAAAAATTAAACAAAAGACTTTTGAGCTGCCCTTTTTAAACATTGACTACATTAATAACACAGGAACCTTAGGCAAAAGAGCATTTCAAGTAAAATAGAACAGGGCAGAATATACTGAATAAAAGAAAAGTACAGAGCTTTGAGCAGCTCCCTTTTTCCTCTCTCCTTTCCACCTCTCCTTTACTCCCTTTCCACCTTCCGTTCCTACTGAGAGAAATGGGCATGTAACCGTAATTAGGTGCATTACTGTCACCTTCTGCTCTGGAGTATGGAACAGAAACAATCTGTTTTTGGCTTGGCTTTTGATGACGCTCCTGTCGTAATAACTAGATTAACTGCGCATGAACGAAAGATTTATCTTTTTTATTAATATCAAAGAGCTTATATTATCTTATAATATTAGATAATAATGAGATGCTTAAGCACTTATAAAATTATAAGTGATAATATTAGAATTTTACCGGGTCCGGGCAGACCCATCACTCGGTCCGGATCCAGACCGCGGTCTGCCATTTGGTGATGCCCGCCTTAGACTATTGGACTAACTGCCATATTGCCAACAATGTGAAATATTTGAATCAGAATATTATGACAGTTCTTTGAGTGTCTTTAGTATATTTTTGGGATATTGTTCTTATTAAAAAATTGGAATTTAGATAATGTTTTAATGATTTAGTTTAACAATGTACACGTTTCACCTGTTTGGATCCCCTCTCAATTCTGCCCTTTTCCTTCACCAGGTTGACCGTTACTGCTTGAAGAATGGGCGCCATGTTATTGTATTGGCTGAAGGGCGACTTGTGAACCTGGGATGTGCCATGGGTCACCCCAGCTTTGTTATGAGCAACTCCTTTTCCAATCAAGTGCTTGCCCAGATTGAGCTCTGGACCAATAGTAGCAAATACAAATTAGGTGTGCATTTCCTGCCAAAGAAGGTAATTTATCTTTTTTTTTTTTTTTTTTTCTTTAATAAATTTTTTAATTGCCCTGTTGAAGTCGCATATAAAAAGTTGAATATCCAAACATGTGCAGGAAGAATACCACTGAAGTTTACTTGGCAAAGGATTCATTTTGAACAAAATGGTTATTGGAAACCAAGGGTCTCTTTTTAATTGTGTGTAGAACAAGTTTTTATATATACATGTATAAAATATACATGTGTACACGCACACACACTATGTACATTTTAAGGTCAGTATTTCACCATTCCAGACATCCAGCCATAGAAATCAATTGGGAAATTATGATCACTAATTTATTTTAAGAGTTAATTTAGATTCAACTTTATTGTCATTACACATGTACAAGGCAATGATATACAGCTTGGCATGTAACCAGAAGTGCAATAAGCAGCAATAAGCTGAATATTATACAGGTTGTGTGCTATAGACACAATAAACTGGGGTTTGGAGGGTACAGTCACCAGAGGACCGAGTTCAGGAAGGATAGCTCTTTGGGGGGGAAAAGCTGTTCCTTTTGTCTGGAGGCTCCTACAGTACCTAACTCAGGGAAGGGGGGCAAACAGTCTATGAGCAGGATGGGAGGAGTCTTTAAGAATGCTACAAGCTCAACAGACACTGTTTTCTTGGACCGCCTCAATGGCTGAAGTGAAGTTCCAAAACCAAACTGTGACATAGCTGGACCGGATGCTCTCATTCACACAGCGGTAAAAGATCTCCAGGATAGCTGAAGACTGGTGATGTCTCTTCAGTGTCCTCAAGTGTCCTTGACCAGGCTGGAGGTGTTGGTGGTCCAGGACAGGTTCCCAGAGACGTGGATCTCTAGGATCTTGAAGCTGAAAACACGTTCAACCGGCAACTTGTTGGTGTGTCTGCGTCTCCCCTCTCTCCTTCCTGAAGTCCATGATGAGTCCTTTGTTTCACTGGAGTTAAGAAGCAGGTTGTTGTCGGTGCACCATGCGGCCGGATTCTGTACCTCTTCCCTGTAGGCTTTCTCATCGTTGTTGGTAATGAGGACCACGGCACAGTGATTGGCAGCAAACTTGATTATGGAATTAGATTTATCCACAGGCTTGCAGTCATGAGGGAATAGAGGAAGAATGCCAAATGTTAGAATAATATTCTAGAGAATGACCGTGAAAAGAATTAAAAGCTGCAATAAATCATTCACACTGGGTTGTAGTTTTAATATTTGATAGCATTGCCTTTAAATTGGTTAATTTGGCTTGGATCCTATTTTATACAGAACATCTCAGATCAGACTAGACTACAGGGGTTTTAAAAATTCATCTAAAGTGGCTGCTAGTTTGGTGCTTTTCCAAAAGCTAAACTAGCAGCAAGCAGAAGATTGAAGATTCCTCTAGATTCTTAAGGTCTTGTGTATAGGAGCATTTTGGTTTCCTGAGAAGTTATGACAGCAAGCTGGACTGGACTAGCCGGCTAAATTACTAATAATGTACACCAGCATTGATACCAGTATTATGTGGTAATGAATATGCATGCCTTATCACCATAACCATTTCTACAGACTACCTGGGAGTAATTGTCTTTTCTTTTACTTTTCTGATTTGTTATTAGAATGTCTATTGTTTGCTTTTTTTGTAACAAAATCTTAGATTTTGAGTGTCTTTTTTTTTGGCCATACATTGGATTTTTCTCATGGGCTGTTTTCAAATCTCTCTCTCTATTCTCCCAATTACATATAGCTGGATGAGGAGGTAGCTGCTGCCCACTTGGACAAACTTGGTGTTAGACTGACAAAACTAACAGAGAGTCAAGCCAAATACCTGGGGCTACCTTGTGAGGGACCTTTCAAGCCAGACCACTATCGCTACTGAGGAGCTTCTACCAATTGGTCTTTGTTCATGATCAAAGTAGTTGGCAGTTCACAAGCACTAGCCTTTTCTGTGCCTGCGTTCCTAATAAAAAGATTATTCGGGCTGTTCTATGACATATCTTTCACCCTTAAGACAAACTCCAAAGTGAAAACAATGGCTATTTTTTTGGAAGTCAGACTTTTAAGCACTCTGTCGCTGCACAGTTACAGTAGTTTACTAGTTTATTGTTACTATGTTCCAAGTATTATTTTGAAAATTGTGACTTTAAAAGTAATGAGTATACTCAGTGACAACATGGAACATTTGGCTATCATGTTTCAGAAAACCCTTTTTGACAAATAAAGGACATGCCTGTATTTCATTGTTACTGTTTTCTTCTTTCCGTTAATAAGCCTATGCTGCCATACTTCAAAATTAGCTCCAGTGTTAATATATTTAAAATGTAGGTTTGAGTTTTCGATCATGTATTATTTAAAAATGTAAAGAATACATTGGAGTGTTCAGTATGCCACAGGGTATATAATCAAAATCCTCTCTAAGTCTTCATGTTTTTGTGAGTCTGCCATATCCAGTAGTTTTGGATCAAGTTCACTAGACATCCTTCCTACCAATAATAATTATAGTTTAGCTGTAACATGGGCAATGGCTAAGAAAGAAACTGCATGTAATTAGTACCTTGGTGCTTTACCTTATTATGGGTGCGACCTTGAGGTTCAACCAAACCTAAGAAATCGAAGACAGAGGTGACAAAGAAAAACACCAAATTGTTGCAGCATGTTCTGATATCATGTAGAACAGAGTATGGCCCCAATAGATAAAATCCTCATGAGACTGGCTTGTTGCAAGAAGAGGATTCAAAGATTGGACCTTTTATAGACAGAGCCAGGAAGAATCATACTCGCAATACACTTACAATAAGGAGGGAGTTTGTGGAAAATGTTTAAAAGAAAAGGATTAATGGCATGGATAGTGGTCCCTTAAACTTTTGGGGATTTAGTGCTTGAGTTGTGTAATTTATTTGCCTGGCAGATGTCAGTTTGCCTGCAAATGTCATGTTCTGGCATTAAAATTAATTTAATAATGAATTTTATTTCAAATTTGCATTCCTTGTATAAAACCTGACTGTATTTCTTCAGTAATTCAGTAAAATCCTGATTTTACCCTTTCTGCAAAAAATGTAAGCTATAATGTCAGTCATTACTAATTGAAATGATAGGTCACCAAATATGTATCTAACAAAGGGTCTTTAGCAGGCTTTGGAAATGTTATTAGACATTATGTCATGGAGAGTGGCAAAACACCCTGATAAATAAGGTCCCTTAACAAACATTAAAAGAAATTTGTCCTGATCTATTAAAATACTTTTTAAATTGGTGTTCTAAAATCAAAAATGGAAAGTTCCTTATCACAAATGGCTTTAAACGTTTCATCAACACGTCTGAAGTATTATTTTGTTTACAGAATATGCACTTCTGTTGACATAAAGGTCTGTTTTTGTATTATTTTGTATTCTTAATTTCAAGTTTAAAGCAATTAATTTCTGATAATTTATTGTTTAGATTCCAGTTATTCCATTTTATATATATTTTTTAAATCTGGATGTTTATATTTCTATATATTAATTATCACCAAACCTTTAAGATAATCTAGATAGCTATGAGTCAGTTAAAGATGTTTTAATAAGAACAAGAATGATGTCTATCCTAATATCTGGCACATTATTAAAATCCTCACCTAGAATAACAACATAATTATCTACCAAACCCGTTTCTAAAACATCATCAAGAGTTTCTTCTTTTTTAAATACAGTACAAATATATTTTGTCTTTTGTCTAGTCAAATTTTGATTAGCAGTGTTATTTTGATTACCAAAGTAAAAGTACAAGAACAAACTTGGTTTCAGAAGTCATCAATATCAACAAACATCAATAGTCTGTAAATTAAAAAAAAATCATTATCCATTAAAACAATATCCTTGTAATAACACAACTAAATTTACAACATTCACGATTTTAACAAAATATCCACTCTCACTGCCATCTTGCCAGTTCCTTCCCCATTTAAAGAGTGATGCCAAATCAACATGGCTGAGCATACAGTGAACCGTGTGAATATAGTGCAAATTTTGAATTAATTTATAGCAGTATTGTCTTTAAATTAGTTTCTTTACAGACTCACAACCTTTTAAATCCATAACACTGACCATACTAATGGCTGTTTTGCCATTAATAATTATCAAAAGTAATTATCAACATTATTTCTTTAACATTAGCATAAGCTATTCACTGTTGTCTACATTTCTTGCTGTACTGCAGATTCAGTCCAAAATATTGCATAATTTTTTTTAAGTTCATGTTGTTGTTGTTTTTTTTAAAACCTGCTTTGTGCATTAAACATGAGGTGGGGTATGACATTATTACAGATTTTAATTATTAATATTATTACAGCAATTTACCACTCAATCAAGGAGCTGCAAATCCCTTACTGAACATAATTTTTTGATAATTTTTCAGAATATTACAATTGTCACAAGCATAAAAACAGGGGCTCACCATATTTACAGTCACCTTATTAGTTTTTCAAATCATTCATAGTTCCAAAAAAACTAAGAAAATTCAACATTTATTATGCAAAGATTCAATTCAATTGAGATTTTAAGAGAACTGCTTCCTTATTTTTCTGCCAGAAATTGCACCAATACCATAATCAACAAGTGTGTATCCCCTAACTTATGAATGAACTAGTAAAGAACCTCTGTAATCAGACTTTTAAAGTCATCAATGTGGCCTACAGTACTGGTGTGCGTATACATGTTGAACAGGTGATTCTGAGTACTAAGGTCTATGTACAATTGAGTAATCATTTATATATTCCTAAATATATAAATTATAATATAAATATTTGAAACTAATTTGATTCATAGATGCTAAATGTTATATATTATGATAAGCATATTTAAAAGTTGGATATATTCATTTTTAGAGGAAGACAGAAAATGAATGCAATCATTGTGAAACTATGGAGAAACTATGGAAAATGCGTGGTTCACAGATCTCTCATTATGGGCCTAACTTGAGTGACCAACTGCTATAAAGCAGAGGCCATTTTTAGTAAAATGTTACAACATCTAATAAAGCATCTGTGTTGCTTATGCATTTGAAACGGCCATTATCAGCATGGGTAAAAAGAAAATTCATTCTCCAGGGTCCTGGACCAGTATTTATTCTAAACCGTCCCTGCCATATTGTACACAAAATGTACTGGTGTATTCAGAGGTAATTTCTTCACAATGTTACAGTCACAATGTTTTCTGTGTTTAGATCCTTTTCACAAGTTCTATTTCATGAAGTGATATAAAATCTTAATAATAACAATACTTTATTTATAAAGCACTTTTAAAATAGCCACAGTTGACACAAAGTGCTGTACACCATTAAATACAGATAATGAAATAAATAAATAATAAATAAAATAAAAGCAATAATAATTCATGTTTGTTTAAAAGCCAGCTGATAAAAATGTTTTAATTCGGTTTTCATGGAAACAGTGGGCACCTGTCTAATGTGTGGAGGCAAGTGAACCTGACAAACAGAAAAAGTTCTGTTTTGTTAAATAGGACATTGTAAAACAGGGCCACAAATACCCACAAGCTATTAAAAATATTAAAATGTGGTGGCTGACTGTGTCAAACGCAGCAGGTCTAGCAGGATGAGGATTACAAAGTCACCAGCATCAGACGCAATGAGGATGTCATTAAAAACGCAGACAAAGCTGTCTCTGTGCTTTGCAATGTTTTAAATCCGGATTGGAAATCCTCCAGGATGTTGTGTTTGTCCAAAAAATTGTTCAATTGTATATATACACAATATATACTTAATATATAAACAATATATAAAACAATATATAAAACTTTCTAAAACCTTAGAAAGAAAGGGCGGCCTTTCAGGTACATAGTATATAGTACGGTAATGTGTTTGATTAATGAATTGTTGTCACATGAACACAATAATATGAGTGTGTGTACTCACTTCTCTGAGATAGTTTTGTTCAGTGTGTTTTGTGATACAATGTACACAGAGGTACTGCAGCATTTGAGCATCAGGTGGCTTAGTTTGTACCTAACTGTAAACCATATTCTCCACAGGTTTGTAAAAGTTCCTTGATTCTTATTTCTATGAATACTTAAAATAATAGAAGAACTCTGTATATCTAGCTGACAGGTGCCTTTTTATTAAAATACATTCTCCTATCCCAGCTTATTAAGCAGAGACAACTATAAGTAAGTATAAGTCTGAAACAATTTTTATTTTCTTTCTGTTTTTTTTGTAGTTTTGTTTGGTGAAACTAGTTGTGCAGCAATTAGACTTAAAACACTGAGGTTCTCCACTGTATAATTGACCTACATTTATAATTGCAAACACAAGAGACACGTCTTCATCTCTGTCAGGGGCAGCATCTTTCTACCCACCCAGTTGTACCTTAGCAAACGCAATGAACTGTGGGAGTGGTAGTTCCTGCAAATTCTTGTAAAATATATAAAGAAGAGTTTTCACCCTTTTTCAGTTTTATTGCTTTCAGAATTTGAAACAATGTTCGTGTGAACATTCGTGTTAATCTCGAAGCTGTTTCTCCTCCCCACACGCTTTAAACAATTTTTAAAGACTATTCTGTATAGTCTGTGGAGAAAATACTTCCGGTGTAAAAGTGCGCTGTCAGTGTGAGGCTAGTGTTGGAAACCGGAAATGTAGACAACGGGTGGGAACCGGTTAAAGTATGAAAGCAATTATTCAAAGAGTCGTTAAAGCGAGTGTAACAGGTAAGAACATAGTCTGTGCTAGACATGTTGTGCAGTAATGACAGATGTCCTTTCTGACTTCATTCATATAACAATAATAATAGTAACTTTTAGAGACACAACAAAAAATAAACAAAAGCAAAAAATGGTCACAGATCCCTGAGCGCTCAATATGTGTAGTGGTCTAGAGTGTAGTCTGGTTTGTAGTCTGGTTTGTAGTCTGGTTTGTAGTCTGGTTTGTAGTCTGGTTTGTAGTCTAGATTGCAGTGGTCTAGATTGCAGTGGTCTAGATTGCAGTGGTCTAGATTGCAGTAGTGATCAGTGGTCATTTTTGTTTAATAAATTGTGTGTCTGAAACAGTTGGGGAGAACCACATCAGTTCCATTGGGAGAGGCATTTGTGTTTTTCTTGGGATTTCAACGCAGGATACACAGAAGGATGTAGATTACATGTAAGTGTTGGTATATATTTAACTTTTTCTATTTTTGTCCCCCACTGTTTATACATTTTTTATACATAATTAAACACACACAGACACACACACACACACAAAATATATATATATATATATATATATATATATATATATATATATATATATATATATATATATATATATATATGTGTGTGTGTGTGTGTGTGTGTGTGTGTGTGTGTGTGTGTATGTATGTATGTATGTATGTATGTATAGCCATGGCCGAACGTTTTGAGAATGACAAATATTAATTTTCACAAAGTCTGCAAAAAAAAACAAAACCCCAAAAACAAAAGATGAGCCATTCTCTTGTTAACACAGTTGAGAGTGGTCACTCTGTCATGCTGATTAAGTTAGAATAACAGACTGGAAGCTTTGAAATTAGGGTGGTGCTTAAAATAATTACTCTTCCTTTGTTAACCAAGATTATCTGAAAGGAAACATGTGCAAGGATATTGCTTCTAGTAAGATTTCACCAAAATCAACTGTTTATGGGATCATCAGGAACTTCAATCAGAATCAGGTTTATTGGCAAAGTGTGTTGACACACACAAGGAATTTCGTTCCAGCTGTTTGTGACTCTCAAAAGTACAGACATAAATAACACTATACAGTACTTTTAGCTTGGGATATACAAGACAAAACAGTCTATAAAAGACAATACAGATGATGTGAGACAATATAGACACTACGAGTATTAAATATGAATACAGAATATATGACTGATCAGTTATGTACATAAAGTGTGAGAAGTGCATAGGAGTGCAAATAACAATATTGTGCAATATTTTGCTTTTTTGTACAATATGCAGCAGCATTAGTGTGTGTAATATACAGATGATGTGATGACTGACAGTTCTGATAATGCAGTACTTATAGATATGAAGCAGGGAATATAATTATGGTGAGTTGTTAATCAGGGTGATTGTCTGATTACATCAGTTTTCAGTTCTATAGTGAGTTTTAGCAGTTTGGAATGGAGAATTTCTGGAATTATAGTATTAAAACTGAAAACTGAAGTCAACAAAGAGAATCCGGGTGTATGTCCCTGGGCAGTCAGGATGTTGCAGAATGTAATGCAGCCCAATGTTGACTGGATCGTCCACTGTTCTGTTTGCTCGGTAGGCAAACAGAACAGTGGACGATCCAGTCAACATTGGTTCAGCTGTTCAAAGGTCTTCTGTAGTTTGTGATGTCTTGCAGGCCTTTCCACACTGTTGCAGGATTTTTAGCTGAAAACCTGCTTTTCAGCTTTGCAGAGTAGCTTCTTTTGGCTATTTTGAACTCTGTTGTCAGTAGGTTCCTGGACTGGTTATACAGGGCTATGTGGCATCTTCCTTGGCATTTTGAAGTTTTTTCAGTTTGGCTGTGAATCGTGGCTTGTTGCAGAATTTGCAGAAGGTTTTGGATGGTGCAGACACGTCTTCACAAAAACTGATGTAAGATGTCAGTGTCAGTCAGTTCATTAAGGCTGTCAGTTCCAGCCTCATACAGCCTGCCTGTATGTTGGAATAAGATGAACCAAGCAGTGATCGGAGTTCCCTAAGGCTGCCCAAAGATCCGGTGTATTTATGCTAATATGCTGTGTATATTTTGGAAGTTCAAATGTTAGTTTTGCTTTGTTAAAGTCTCCAAAGATAATAAAAAACCCGGATATTTGGTTTGCCAGGTTTTGCAGTGCATCACTCACGTTGGCCTGCGGTGGGATGTAAACTCTGATCAGAATAAATGAGGCAAATCCACACGGTGAATAAAAGGGTTTATATGAACAGTGATTCCAAGTTTGGGCTGCAGTATTTATTCAGCACTGTGACATCTATATATCAACATACGTTAATGTAAAAGCAGATTCTTCTGCCTTTCATTTTACACGATAGCTCCGTTACGCGATCCACTTGGTGTAAGTGGAAGCCTGAGAAAAGTAATCCACTGTCTGGGATTGAGTGACTGAGCCAAGTTTCAGTAAAACAGAGAACAGCAGAGCATGCAAAGTGTTTGATTGTTCCGTTGAGAAGAATCAGTTTGTCCATTTTGTTTGGCAATAAGCGGAGGTTCCCCAGGTGAATCGACGGTAGCGCAGTTCTAAATCCCGTCTGTCGTAGCTTCACTAGCACACCTGCACACTTCCCTTGCCGGCGTCTCCTCCGTGTATCATAGAGAGAAGCTGCTCCTATAACTAAGAGTTCCAAAAACTTTCAAGTTTGTAAAAACTGGTGAAAAAGTGTCTGGAGTGAACTGCCTGATGTTAAGCAGTTTTAGGGTAACCAAACACACAGACAGTAAACAAAAAGAAAGAAAGTAAGAGAGTTGTGCCGAGGCTGCCATCTATGGCGCCATCAAGTAGAGATGTTCAGTTGTTGTAAAGAAGGCTTCAGGATGCCCCAAAATGTCAAGCAAATTCCAGGACCATCTAATGAGGTTGATTCAGCTGCAGGATCAGGACCAGTTGTGCAGAGCTTATTTAGGAATAGAACAGGCAGGTTGTGAGTGCATCTGCATGCAAAGTGAGGCAAAGACTTTTGGATGATGGCCTGGTATCAAGAAGGGCTGCAAAGAAGCTACTTCTCTTCAGGAAAAACATCAGGAACAGACTGATCTTGTACCAGAGGTACAGGGATTAGACTGATGAGGACTGGGGTAACAACATTTTCTCTGATAAATCCACTTGCCACTTGTTTGGAGAACAAAAAGTGAGCTCTACCATCAGTCCTGTGTCATGCCAACAGTAAAGCATCCTGAGACCATTCATGTGTGGGTTTGCTTCTCAGTCAAGGAAGTAGACTAAAGAACACAGTCATGAATAAAAAATGGTACAAAAACATCTTCAGAGACAACTTCTCCCGATCATCCAAGACCAGTTTGGTGATGAGCAATGCCTTTTCATCATGATGGAGCACCTTGCCATAAAGCAAAAGTAATAACTAAGTGACTCAGGGAACAAAACATTGAAATTTTTGGTACATGGCCAAGAAACTCCCCATACCATAATCCCATTGAGACCTTGTGGTCAATCCTCAAGAGGTGGATGGGCAAATAAAACCCAAAAAGTCTGATAAACTCCAAGCATTGATTGTGCAAGAATGGCTTGGCATCAGGATATGGCCCAGAAGTTAATTGCCAGCATGTCAGGGTGAATTTCAGAGGTCTTGTGTCTGAAAAGAAGAGCCAATACTGCAAATATTTACTCTGCATAAGCCTAATGTGATTGTCAATAAAAGCCTTTGAAACTTACTGTATGAAATGCTTGTAATTATACTTCAGTAAGCCATAGTAACAACTGACAAAAAGATCACTTAAGCAGCAGACTTTGTGAAAATGAATAGTTGTCATTGTCAAAACTTTTGGCCATGGCTGTAGGTATGTGTGTAATCTTTTGTATGTCTTTGTATGTTATTATCAGGGTTCGTAAGATCCTGAATCTGCGTTTATTTGAGGATGAGAATGGCTGCAAATGGAACCGCAATGTAATGGACAAAGGCTTTGAAGTGTTGTGTGTGAGCCAGTTCACACTGCAGTGTACTCTCAAAGGAAACAAGCCTGACTTCCATTTAGCAATGCCCGCTGATCTTGCTCAGCCCTTCTACCACAACATTCTGGAGCAGTTAAGGATGGCATACAAACCAGAACTTATCAAAGGTGAGAAGTAATAAATCACCTAGTAAATATTTTTTTCTTCTTCACTTTTAATTGATCATCAGCATAATATAAGCTGCATGGAAATAATCTTTTGTATTCCAATTGAAATGAGACTAAAGGAGATCACGTACCGATTATGTTGTTGTAGATGGCCAGTTTGGTGCCTACATGCAAGTACACATTCAGAATGATGGACCTGTCACCATTTATTTGGAATCTCCTGCTACTCGCATTGACACCAAACAGGTATTATTCCTTGCCTTGGGGATTAAAACATACTAAATAATTTTAATCAACATGTTGCTAATACAGTGGTGTGAAAGTGTTGGCCCCCTTCCTGATTTTTTTTATTTTTTGCATGTTTGTTACACTTCAATCATTTCAGATCATCAAACAAATTGAAATATTAGTCAAATATAACAAGTAAACAACATGCAGTTTTTAAATGATTTTTATTATTAAGGGAAAACAAAATCCAAACCTACATGGACCTGTGTGAAAAAGTGTTTGCCCCTAAACCTAATAACTGGTTGGGCCACCCTTAGCAGCAAGAACTGTAATCAACGTTTGCGATAACTTGCAATGAGTCTGTTACAGCACTGTGGAGGAATTTTGGTCTACTTATCTTTGCAGAATTGTTGTAATTCAGCCACATTGGTGGGTTTGAGCATGAACCACCTTTTTAACATCATGCCACAGCATCTCAATAGGATTCAGATCAGGACTTTGACTTGGCCACTCCAAAGTCTTCATTTTGTTTTTCTTCAGCCATTCACAGGTGGACTTACTGGTGTGTTTTGGATCATTGTCCTGCTGTAGAACCCAAGTTTGCTGCAGCTTGAGGTCACGAACAGATGATCGCACAATGTCCTTCAGGATTTTTTGGTAGACAGCAGAATTCGTGTTTCCATTTATCACAGCAAGTCTTCCAGGTCTCGAAGCAGCAAAACAGCCCCAGACCATCATAATTTTTACCGCCATATTTTACTGCTGGTACAGTATGATGTTCTTTTTCTGAAATGCAGTGTTACCTTTACGGCAGATGTAACGTGACACCCACCTTCCAAAAAGTTCAACTTTTGTCTCGTCAGTCCACAGAGTATTTCCCCAAAAGTCTTGGGGATCATGTTGTTCAAGATGTTTTCTGGCAAATCTGAGATGAGCCTTTATGCTCTTTTTGCTCAGCAGCGGTTTTTGTTTTGGAACTCCCTTTCTCAGTCTCTTTTTTTATAGTGGAGTCATGAACACCGACCATAACTGAGGCAAGTGAGGCCTGCAGTTCTTTGGATATTGTTGTGGGGTCTTTTGTGACATCTTGGATGATTTGTCACTGCGCTATCAGGGTAATTTTGGTCGGCCGGCCACTCCTGGGAAGGTTCTGATGGATCACAATTACTTTCTTTCTCATTTGTTCCTGAATTTCTTTGGATCTCGGCATGATGTGTAGCTTTTGAGGATCTTTTGGTCTACTTCACTTTGTCAGTCAGGTCTTATTTAAGTGATTTGTTGATTGTGAACAGGTGTAGTGGCAGTAATCAGGCCTGGGTGTGGCTAGAGAAATTAAACTCAGGTGTGATAAAGCACAGTTATGTTTTAACAGGGGGGCAAACACTTTTTCACACAGGGCCATGTAAGTTTGGATTTTGTTTTCCCTTAATAATAAACACCTTCATTTAAAAACTGCCCGCTGTGTTTACTTGTTATCTATGACTAATATTTATATTTGTTTGATGATCTGAAACATTAAAGTGTGACAAACATGCAAAAAAAAAAAATCAAGACTTACCAATATTTTTGACAACTATCAATACAAAGAAGAATAACATGATTGTTCTGTGTGTCTCTTGCAGTAGATATAAATATCAGTATCTCTGTCTAAACTGTATCTCACCACATCTAGCGCCACCTACTGAGTCATGTCGATTTTCACATCAGTCCCTCAGCCTAGTATTTAATTCTCATGTCACTTCTGACCTCATTTACATTGATTAAATTAACTCTGTTAATAATCCAATAATTCCAAAAAAAATTTTAATGATTAATAATTTGTTGCAGTTTATGATTTGTGTTTATTCTCCTAATATTTTCAAATTTTTCTGAATCTTCAACAAACATTTAAAAAGAAAAGAATTATCAGCACCATTCCTGTCTTTAACAGACCTGCAGTCTCATGTATTGTATTAATCATGTGTGTGTAGTTTTGTTTAATTTGTGCATATCTATGTATAGAATGTAATTTATAAAGATCCTGTGCTTGGGAATGTGTGTATAGTTACGCACACTCCTGACCATGTGTATGTAGAGACCTCTAGTGGAAGAAAAGTAAAATTACAGGTATAATTCCAAGCCGCTCTCATCCCACTTACTGTAAATCATATCAGTTATTTGTGTTATTGAGTGAATAGTGATTTTGATGCTCACAAGGTTCAGACAATTAACACGTGTTGTTAAGAAGTGCAGTAACTTTTTACTGAAATTAGCTTCTCTTTTTAGAAATTCTGTTCTGTCTACAGCAAACAGTAACATAAGCAGCTTAATGGGGAAGTTGTTAAGAATATTTGGTCATTTCTTTAACGAGCCTTAATGTAAATAAGCACAAGCAGAGCAACAGAAATTATGTAGGATTTATTAATATCCATTGTGTATAGCTGTGGATATACACATGAAACATAATACTTCAGCTATGTATGATGGTTGTTAACATCGTTAAATCTCATATGCAGTCTCATAGTTGTAAAAGCTGTAAAATCCAGTCACAGTAATTAATTATGTCTAGTTACTGTAATGTGAGCGATAAAGTCACATCAGTAACTACTACAAACACCACAAGCACCACACCTGCTGCTGCTAGTGAAGGAATATTGACTGAGATTAAGTTAGTTTTAGGTTTTATGTGCTAAACTTTACACAATGAAGGAAAACATCTAAATGAAACATATAGAGTAAATACACACAGCAGTTAACACTGGTCATGACTGAGTACATTTACAGTTTTTAAATAAAATAATTTGTCTATTAAACACTTCACCACACAGGTTTGCACATCTATTCTGTAGTATGAGCTTAAAAAACAGTTTAACAATCTCTGTGTAAATCTATTTCAAATGTATTTATCTGTATTGTTTTTATATGAATATGCAGTATATTGATTACAAATTTGTATAGAAATATAATTTGAATCACTTTTAAACACTATAAATATTAATAACAGCTGTTATAACAGGGTGGATAAGTAACATTGTTTAACTAAAGTGTCAGTTCAGAGCTCTTTTATAGAAATGATTTCTGTCTACATTCACTGTTGCAGAGAAACATTTAAAAAAGTAAAATAATGTCTTATATAAATGACCTGCCAACATCTAGCTATGTATGTATAATTCTATCTATGTATGTATTGTTCTAGCTATGTATGTATAATTCTGTATAATCACATACAAAAAAAAAAATAATAATAATCAAGTCAAATACACCTGAATGTTGTGTAAAAGGACATTAGTTTACGTGCACCAAAGTACCATGCAGTTGTGTGTACTAGTATGCCTGAATAGATAAAAAAAAACATTGGTTAAAATGAATTATATATCAAAAAATCCTGTGAAGAAACAACATCTAATAAGAAACACTGTGTTTGTAACAGTGGTCAGTGTTAAAATTGAACTGAACTTTCTCACACTGAACAATGTTCAAGAGAGCAGAAAGCAAATGTTGCACTAATAAATAAGTCAGTTATACTGTAGTCACTTGTGTAAAAATACCAGGAATTGGTCTGTAGTGGTTATACCATCTGTAGAGATAATGCTATGTGGAGAGAAGGTTTCCTGTGTAAAACTGTAACACAAACTAATTAAAGTACACGCATAATATATAATGAAGCAACAAAATTTTAACTAACACAAATTGCAGTGGTAAATTACAGAGACTTACATTTCATTTCAACAGAAGTAACAAAGCATGTGATGTCTCATTTTTATATCCTGCAAAGCATAAAACTCTTTCTCTTCTCTTTCTGGAGATTTCCTCATTACCTCATTGCTGGTCTGAGGGAATGGTCTTAGATACGTTATACAGTACAGTGTTGTATATGTGGAGTCAAGGATTGTCTTTAGTGCACTTTAATTTACGAATTGTGCCTAGGGGTGAAGGAGTGTGTGAATGTGTGTGCATGAAGAACTGTTAAAGACTGGCATCAAGGAATGAACTATATCTTAATAATTCAACATTTACCAGTAATATAAACTTCTTTTACCTGTTTAGAAAAGAAAAGAGACTGTCATAAAAAGGACATGTAAAAATCAGCAGAACTTTAATGAAACTGTGTGTTAGTTCAGATCCACTTGTTTATAATCTCTATTAACTTTAGCAGGCATTCTTGGGGGAGGGTTGGCACTTCCTCCATTTTCAGTAATATAAAGAAGGAACTCAGGTTTAGATGTTGGATATTGTCTGTACCAGTGCAGGTAGTTTACTGAAACACTGCTTTTGTATCTACAGGACAAAGTGACATCATCACCGTCATCAACGACATCTACAACTGTACAAGGAGTGAAAAGTGTTATAGAGAAGAAAACATAATGTTGTAACCTTTACATAATAAAGCCAGAACTACTTAAGCAAGACTCGTTTTCTGCCTTTTCTTAACACACACAATAAATTAATCCCTAATTCAACACATAATATATTTGAAACAACCAAAATTCTAAACTCCCTAGTGAAAGCCACAGACACATGAATATAACACTGAACATGATGACTGGTTTTAGCTGAATGAAAATATTCTCTCTGTATCTGTTAACATTATTAAGCTTTGCCCACAGCATCACATGACAGTGTCACTAATGTTACTGACAGACTGTAGATTCTTACTGAAACATCCTGACTTTACATTGAGCATCAAATGTCATTAACACAAAATATAATAATAATATTGAAAATTAATCTTTCTATTCTGTAAAAGTCTAATCACTGTTAAAGTCATCAGAAAAAGCCATGATAATGTATAATAGTCATGATAAATATTATAGTAAATCTGTAGTATTAAAAGCATAATTTTGGTGATTTATTTATTGACCTTCTAAAAACAAATCTTGTTCTTTTAATAATTTTTAATACAGCAACCAAAGTAAAGAGTTAACCTTCTGGCCACTATAATTAACCCTTAAAGGGGTGTGTTAAATTTATTTTTATACACAATTACCGGTATTAAAATAGCTCAAATACTTAATTAGACTTTCATTGAGTAATCCTTTAAAATAAACCATTATGAAAGCTGTTAACATCTTTCATAACATTCTTCACATTGGTTGGTATTTGTTCAGAGAAATATTTTATGTCTCATAAACATTGATGCTTTAAGGACCAGTTCATAAATAACAGTGTATTATTTAAAAATGTTATAGAATAATGTATGGCATTTTTACTACAGTATGTTTGTAGTGATGTGGCTAATTTGGGCTTTACTGTACCCAAACAACAACAACGATAGAGTTTATTATTGGTCCAGAAATGATGCTTGATCTTGTAAACATGTAAATAGCTCCATCTTGTGAGAAAAGCATGGCTCTGCTCTGTAGTCTATAAAATACTGAAAATATCTTATATATATTCCATCAACAGTAATATGTATTATTCTTAAAAGGCCATGAATTATGTATTTTATAAATAAGGTAAAAAATTATATATTATCATATTATATATGAAACACTACATTTGGAGTGTAAAGTGACAAAGAAATGAAATGAAGAACATGGTCACAACAAAACAAGCAGAAATTGTATTCCCTGCAAGTGAATAAAAAAGTGACCCTGTTATAATCACCATTAATTGGTGAGCCAAAAGAGAACAAAAGAGGTGAACTATCTACTATTAAAAGCAGCACACTGGTCACTTGGTTTGCTGTTAGCATGTAAGTCTGTTGTTTGTTAGTAGCTTGTTCTCCCTTAATTCCACACTTATACTAGCTCCTTGTATGAGAACAGGTAAGCCTGTGTGTGCATCTGTATTCCACCTAGGAATGTATTCCATGTAGGATTTTTTGAATCTATTTTAAACTAGATTTATTCCCTCATGAGTAAACCAGAGGCAACAGTTACATGGAATAAAACCTTTCAGATGACATGAGGAAGAAAGTTTCCTGGTGACTAACAAAGCATATCAATCTAATCTTTAATAAATACATCAAATACAAGAATCCTCATCTTTTTGAGCTGTTTAATGTAAAGTTTGCAAATTCGAACAGATGATGAAACTGGTGTTTTAATGAGGTGGTGCTGGAAGTGATGAGATGTTTGTGATGGAGATTTTTACTAAGAAGCTGTTTATGAAGATCTGACCTTCTGTGTGCAGGACTAGAAGTTGGATTTGACTAGAAATTGTTATTACTAGAGATTGTTTGTATAAACTTATTAGAGGGTCCCAATGAGCTGGAGATGAGTTGGCTCATAAACATACTGTATCTCAGTAGACCTTGGTAACGGTAAGATTATCCGCGCTTGAAGATTGACTATGGGATCTCCCGAGGATATGTGCACCTTTGAAGCTGTTATCTTCACCTTGAATACATGATTGTCTCTGAGCGTGAGAGATCTAGTTAAATTTATTAGAGGTAATAGTAAAATTATGTTGTTGGTTGTCTCTGTGTGGAAAGGGCTGTAAAGACAGGATTTAGACCGGGATCTGTTGACAGGTCAGTGACCTGGATGGGCATCTAGTGCATGGATTAGAGAAAAAAAATAAAGTAAAGCACGGCACTAATCTGGAATTAGGTGCTACAGGTGTCTTGCTTGCAAGGTTTAAGAAACCTGCTGCTAAGGGCTGACGAGCTTGGCATAGACTCTCCAGAGAGCAAAGCAGGTTAGGGGAAAAGAGAAGAAAAAGAGGCCAAAATAGATAAGTACAGATAGAGACTAAGACAAAATAGGCTTTCTGACAAAGAGACTGTCAACATTAAACTAAGATAGTCATGAGCAACAGTAAATTTAGTAGCAAACACAGAGTGTCACTGGACTTAATGTGAATTTTATGAGCACTAATTATGATCCTGATTCACAACTAATGTTGTGCACGACGGAGTGTGTCTTTCCTGATGGCAGCAGTTTTAGCCTGAAACAGTTAGACTCACTGAAAAAGTATATAGTCCTAATTGAAAAAGATAATGGCAGGAATAAGAAGAAGAAGAAGACCAGGGTAAATGTAAACTGGTCAGCTTTTCACATGTGGAAATCAGAGGCATCAAAAAGGGTAGAGAAAACCACAATCTAATCCAAAGAGATTATCTCCACAAAACATACAGAATGAAGCTGAAAGCTCACTAAGTCTCCAGTGTCTTAAGTCTCAAAGGTCTGGAGGCGACTGCACCACAGCCACAACCAATACCGGCGTATGACCCACTAGCACCAGCTCCTGACTCAACAGCAAGACCTCGGCTTTACTCAGATCTGCCTACTCAGGAAGGTCCGTGCACACCACCAGTCACAGCACGCATGCTCCGCCAAGTACAACAAAGGTGGATTAGATTCACCTGTCAGCGGTGATGAGGAGGAGGAATTTGCAGTCCTTTCTGATAACTAAATGACAAGATCACAATGCCCATGGTGGAAGTATGCGGGACGTAATGATCACTGATGTCAGTACACCTCTTATGAACACTGAAGGACAATGTACATGCTCATGATTACCTCCCTGACACGAGCAAAGGTCTGAGGGAGGGAAATGTTCGGGGTGAGGTTTTGCCCACCTTACTGAACTGTGGTGACTACTCCAATAAAGGGGCTGATATTGTGTGAATCAAGTGTGACCGGCCTGATGAACAGTGCAGGGCACTCAAAAAATGACAATTAAAGAAATTCCCCTTTACAGTAATCTCATAACTGCGAGATGCATGTTAAAGCACTGAAGGTGAAAATGGACATGATTATAATGTGCAAAGCAACGGAGAAAAGTTTTCCTTT